>NC_046165.1:37614584-37950834 GCF_011064425.1 Rattus rattus
ACTTTGTTTTAAAACTTTCAACTTGAAAAACTGTAAATAAATAGTAATGGTTCTGAACTTCATGCACTGCATTTTAATTGTACTCCTGTCTCTCCTCTAATTCTACATCCCTATCCACTCACCTTCCTCTTTGGTTAGTTTTCTAACAGAGGATGTGTTTGGTGGAGTCTTCACAGTATACTGGTCATCGTGCTTGTGTTTTGGGAGAAGTGAAGGGAATTTGCACAATTTCTATTTTTTATTATTTTACAAATTAATTCTTTTCAGAATATACTTTTTTATTTGCCAGTTTTAAAACATTTAAAAATTTTCATTCAGTTTTTCATGTCCCTATGGGCCATGACACACATGTGTGGGTCAGAGGACAGCTGTTGGATGTCCTTTCTCTCTAGACACCAAACTCTGGCCTGGCAGCAAGGTCCACTACTCACTGGCCTGCCTTGTAGTCCTCCTTTCCCCTCCCTCCCCCTCCCTCCTCCCTCCCTCCCTCCCTCCCTTTTCTGTGTTATCCTTACAGTGACACTGGGTATGAAATGTAGATTTGTAGTCTGCAGTTTATCTTTCTCGCTTAGAAGGTAGAAATGACAATAACTTTTTTAACTCAAGGCGTTTGGTTATGAAACCAAAAGGTGCTTTTGTCCTTCAGAGACTGCAGAGCTGAGCTGCTGTGCAGATGGGGGCGCATGTGGCTCTGCATCATCTCGCTCTGTTCCTGGGAACCTAGACTGCTCTAAAATTTTATTGAAACATCGATAATAATTATTAAAACATTCATTATTCGAACGTGTTATGATTTCACCTGAGTAACTCAGGTTGTGAAAACAGAAACTGTGCTTTTTTTTAAAATCTCAGAATCTTTATTACCTTCCCATGTTATAGGGACAATAAGAACTCCACTGTAAACAAAATAGCGGTTACAGCCTTTGTCAAGCTTAGAGGCTGTATTAGCTAACTTTGCCTGTCAGCTTGACCCACACTTGAGTATCTTTAGTCACCAGATATAATTGTCATCTCGGAGGCTGGCTAACTAAACTCACTCTTTCCAGTTCTTTCTGAACTCAGGCTGGCTGGTTCAACTCAGCTGTTCTGACTCAAACCCCTTTCCAAACTGACTGATTTAAGCTTGCTTGTCTCAGCTTCTGACTGAATTGCTCTGCTTGGTCTCAAACTAACTCTGGAAATCTGTTCTAATTTTCTGGCTCCTTCTGTCTTCACCTGCAACCTGTCTCTGTAAAACTGTCCTGGTAACCCGCCTCATCTCTCCCTGTCTCTGTGCTACTCTCTTGAATGTCACCTATTTCCTCTCTACTCCCATGAGAGCTTGGTGTCCCATCTTTGACTCATTTTGCCAAACCTTTCTCTGATTTTTCATTTTTTCTGCCCTTTAATTAGATGTCATTTTCTAACACAGCTACATCCTTTTTACAAACTAACTGTGCCTTCATTGTTTGGGATGAAACTGTACTAAGGGTATGTTGGTTCCAGCCAGAGGTATTAGATGTGTGCGGTAGGTCTGCATGCCAGCAGCATCATACAGACCTAACTATTCAGGTATGATCCTTGGAGAACAGCCACGTTACTGGATGAAAATTCCTGTACAAGAATCATCAGAGAGGAAGGAGCTTCAGTTGAGGAAATGCCTCCATGAAATCCTGTTGTAAGGCATTTTTGAAATTAGTGATCACTGTGATGGGTCCAAGCCCATGGTGAGTGGTGCCATCCCTGGGCAGGTGGTCCTGGTTTCCAGAAGGAAGGAGCAGAAGCAAGCTATGAGAAGCAAGCTACTAAGCAGCTCCCTCTGTGGCCTCTGCATCAGCTCCTGCCCCAGGATCATGTCCCGAATTCCTGTCCTGACTTCCATCAATGATGCACAGCATTGAGGATTTTTGTCATGGAGTATCTTCGCGAGCAATAGAAGCCCTAACTCAGCCAGAGGTCTATCCCACTGTGGTCCCTGTTGTGCTGAACAATATGCAGTCTAGGGGCACAAAGAACTTGCATCTTTTTGTGTTTTTTTTTTCTTTGAAAAAGTGCCACATACTTGTTCTTGATTATGAGACAATGCTCTATTTAAATTCAGTTCCCTCAGGATAGGTTTTGAGTCTTGATGATGGCAAAGTGAAACTATTTGAATGCAAGATAGGAGCCTGTGATGAGTGGCTATATAAATTGGAAAACTCATCGGAACACCAGATTTTATTATTTGCCTTCCTCCCAGAAGGTATTGCACCAGGGACTTTGAAAAACTAATTTATCATTAATCTCTGTAAGATAACAGGAGTTAAGCTATAAGGAAAACAAACCAAACAGTTAATGTGTTTATAGATTGAAGTTACGAACCACTAAAACTATGAAAAGGGAATAGTTTTAAATCATACTGATGGACTTCGGAAACCTTTCCAGTGTCAGGTTTTGCAGGTGGAGGGTGGCAGCAAAGGCAATACAATACTTTGCTTTCTGTAGCTTTATTCAAAGTCGCCATGATATTTACGGACTTTTAAGAAAAATGCCAGGGTTGTAGATAACTATGGGCCTGTTAGCGCTGCTGGGAATAGAAGGTCATGGTCTTCCACTTCAGGTTTTGTCTCTTCCCTTCTGAATAAATGATTTTTCAGGGACCTGGAGAGACTTAGAGAAAGGCTTGTGGGTGACTTGTCGGGAATATGCCACTCCTTTTATGAAACCGATTCAGAAGTGTTTTATTGACAGATCATTAGAGCCATATTTTTATAAGAAGAATAATGCTGTTTTATTTCTGTCTTTCCCTCTCTTTTATTCCTTTTCAGTTTGAAAAAGAGTGTACTGACCACCAAGAAACCCAGGCTCAATTGCAGAAAAAAGAGGCAAAGATTAATGAGCTTCAAGCAGAGTTGCAAGCTTTTAAATCCCAGGTAAAATACCATCTCGATTGAATTTGATTTCGAAATCATACCAGGGGAGCAAAGGTCATCTTGGATCTTCACAGTCTCGAAATGTATAAACTTTACTTTTTCCTGTATGTTTCCAATATTATCGTGTTTCTTTAGGTTGCTGTTTATAAGGTGAAGACGGTCTTTGTCACAGTTTTCCTCCTTGTGTTTTTACGACTGTCCAGGCTTTACCTAATTAACTGGCTTCCTTATGCTTCACTTGGGTTGTGCTACTAAAGTCACATGTTTCCTAAGTAATTAAGCGGAAAGGTTAAGAAAGTCCTTTACTCTTAACATTTGTCATCCATCACTGATCTTTATCCTACTGCAAGAAATTATTGCTCAAACTACTTATTTTTTTCAAACGTTCAGCCTATGGCTTTCCTTGCTATAAAAGATAACCCCTAGCTGAATGAGAACATTTTCTGATAATTTTTCAATTTCCAAAAGTAAATAGATTTAAACATGACAAAAAGGAGAAAATCTGGATTATGAACAGATAGCTCCCTTGCACGCTGTACACATAAGACATGAGCTGGCAAACACATCATCTGCATTCCTTCCATGGACATTCGCAGCCACATTCCTTCCTACAGATCTCCACGTGCTGTCCTGAGGACAGTCGTTGTCTGACATTGCTCTCTCATGCTAATTGGTGGCTAGATGGAATTAGGCTCAAGTGCTTTGTTTCCAAGGTACTGGCCTTTCTGCTTTCTTTTGCATATGTAATCCTAACTTTGTGACGAACCTTCTGGAAGATACCCTATAAGATCCTGTCTCTTGCTAAAAAGTAAAACCTCTTGTAAACAAGAGAACTATTAGTCAGACATAGCACTTCATGCTTATAATCTTAAGAGTTTCAGAGCCTGAGGCAGGAGAGTTGATGAGAGTTTGAGGCCAGCCTGTCCTACTGAGTGTCACACTTAAAGGAAGATGATACTATTCTCATTGTCTTTTTTATTTTCTTGTACAAAGTACCATGGTTCTGGTTAAACTAAGGCTCTTTTTATATCAAATGAAACAGGTCTTGTGTGTGTGTAGAAGTGTGTCAGTTTTATAGTTTATTGACTTAAAGGAAATAGCTGAATATTTGTGACCTGTTTTTCTGTCTTTGGCTAATAAAAATTTCTGAATGTTATTTAAAAATTTCCACTTCAATGATTTCTTGAAAATTCAGGATTAAAATATATATGATTTTTTGAACAAGTTTTTTTTTTTTGTAAAATGGTGCAAACTTATGCTGTAAAACTGAAATAAAATAAAGGAATCCCCTATATTATTTTAAATCTTACACAGTGACAATCTCTGTTCATGGGTATTGGAGTAGAACCTTGCTTTAGTACTATAAGATGGCCCTACGCAGTCATTCTCTAACAACCCAGGACATTTTTTAAAATTTTCTTTCCCGTCTTTCCAACACTGTAACCTATGTTGTATATGCTGATATGTATGGATATATCTATATATACATATATGTAACTTAGTTTGTTAGTAATTTTAATTACAAAATACTTGTCCTGCTATAAGAATTAGCCCAGAGCTCCTCTGCATAGTTACCATCCATTCTCTTCATTCTATATGTCCCATGGGAATGTAATAATCAAAATGGGCAGTAGACGCTATGGATCCTTTGCAGGTCCTGGTTTTATTGTTTATCTGTGACATTTGACAATCAAAAACCTTACTCCCTAAGAAGTTCAATATTCTTTTACCTCCTGATTTTGGCTCTTTTTTATTTTGTCCTTGTTTTTTTATTCACTTGCCCATTTCGTCTCTTCAGTCACTGTGTGTACCTGTCATAGCCTTTGGGTGATACACAGGACATAGTCACATCCCTCCTAAAGCTCATGTGTCATCAGCGAGACAATCGTCCAATCGTCCTTTCTGTAGTTGCGTCACAGCATGGCTGAGAGATTGTGAGAATAGGGTTACACTAGGACATGACAGAGTGGGCAGGACAAGGTGTCTCAGTGTGTCCCAGCAAAGGACCTACTAGTTCAGATTGAAAGAGCAAGTAGAAGACAAACGAATGTTCTGGGTAAGCAGGACAACTGATATTGGAACCTGATACTAGTATATTCTATATATGGATTTGAGTTTGGCACATACACAAATTAAAAGAACATCTCCTAAAGGTATCCCCGGGAGAATCAATGACGTGAGCTTAGATTCTCTTCCCTCCCTCTGACATGTACTGGGATACTCTAGAGAAGACTGGAGCAAAGGTACTCATGTTGGAAATATCACACACACACACACACACACACACACACACACACACACACACGTATGTAATATGTATGAATGTATATATGTATATATGTATTTTCTATGAATCTTGTCATAAGTGAAATCTTACTCAATAGGAAACATAGACATATACTAAACTTTTTGTATTCCGAGAAAATATAACAGTGTAATAATGTTATATATATGTGTGTGTGAAACATAACACTGTCTGTATAGAGATGGTTTCCCCTGCTGTATGCAGTCCACACACCCTGAGTGGACTTCCTTCCTCATAAAGCTGTTAGTGATATTTGGAGACTGCTGACTGTTGAGTCTTCTAGCCTCACGGACTCATTTCTACCAACTGCTTCAAAATGGGGAAATTACATTTTCTTGAGAATGAGCGTTATAGTTATATGGTCAAATTGGAAGAAATGTTTTTAGAAGTTTATAAGCAATTGCTAAGTACTGGCATTTTAAATTTAATAACTTATTTTTGAAAAAAAAAGTAGTTTTATTATTTGTGCACACATTCTTAGTATTTTTCCTTTTCTTTTTTCCTTTTCCAGTTTGGTGCCTTGCCACCTGGTACAAAAATTCCTTTGCAAACTTCGGCAGAAGGTGAACCTGGCCCTTCAGCCTTTCCTCCTGCCCCACCAGCACTGGGTGCAGGAGTGCCGCCTCCCCCACCGCCCCCACCTCCACCACCTCCACCTCTTCCGGGAATGGCAATGCCATTTGGTGGCCCCGTACCACCACCACCTCCCCTGGGATTTCTTGGTGGGCAAAGCTCTATTCCATTAAACCTGCCATTTGGGTTGAAACCAAAGAAAGAATTTAAACCTGAAATCAGCATGAGAAGATTGAATTGGTTAAAGGTAAGGCTTACTAGTGGGAGTAGACATACTTCTCCCTAGATTAACACTTCAATTTAGATTTACTAAAACATAGTTTCCAATGGGAACTCTTCTAAGGACAATATATGATATGGCATGTACATGCATGCATGCGTGTGTGTGCGCGCGCGCGCACACACACACACACACATCATGTTTGTTTATATATTTTATGTATGATCATTATTTTTTGTTGGAAGTGTTGAAATCAAGTACTTTGTTGTAGTCTATTTTCTGATTTGTAAATTTTATTGCCTTTAACTGTATACTTATGAATTGTTTCTCAAAAATTCAAAATGTTAACTTTTATAGTTCCCTCCTCTTGGGAGCTTTTAGTTTGTACATATGTCATAGATATTCTGAATACCACTGAAGGATAGTCTCCTGGTCATGTAAATGTGGGAGATGGTGTGGAATGTTAACTCCCTTCAGGATGCATAGTGCAAATGAACACTACTAATAACTGAAAATACAGCTATGAAGAAACAAATTAATCTTTAATACATGTAGCTTCAAATCCACAATCATTTGATCATGGAAACTGTTTTCTTCTCCTCATAAGACATCAATATTATACAGGATCTGCCTGTCACTGAGCAGACATTGGGGACATGTCCTAGGGAGATGACTTCGTGAGCATCTGCTCAGGGACAGTGGTCTGCGTGCCATGATTGGGCCAGGATGGGTGTAGCGTCCACCTGTTTATGAGTTGCTCTTCTGATTGCAGATCGGACCAAATGAAATGTCTGAGAACTGTTTCTGGATAAAAGTAAACGAAAATAAGTATGAAAATAGGGATTTGCTTTGTAAACTTGAGAACACATTTTGTTGCCTAGAAAAAGGTAAGTTTCATAGTTTGGTTATTAACTTTATTTAGAAATATTTTAACATTGATTCTTAATAGTTATGTGTAAAATACACCAAGAATCCCTCAGTATTGCACATTTCTCTTACTTACACATACGTAAATGATCTAATGAAATGTTTCAAAGCAGTTCTCCTCACACAGGTGATCACATGAACAATTTTAAATTAAAAATTCTGAATATGCACTTAGGAGTTTTCTATGTAACATCATTTCATAGCTGGTCTATTGAGGTCATTTCGGCTTTCTCCTCAAAGCTGTGCATTTCCAGAGACAATGTGAGGTGAAGTCTCATTATGCTTTGGTATGTCTAGAGAGGAATTGACTTCTTAAATACATGCTGTTTACTAAGCACAGTGCTAGATATACCTAATATATAGAATTCAAATTGATCATCACACCCATTTACAAATATTGTCTGAACTTTAAAAATTCTTTTGTATCCATTGAAATGCTTCCTAAAATATAACCGTAAATTAGAAACCCTTAAGAAATAAATTGTAAATTGTAAACTTTGTCTACATAGTAATTGTAGAATTACTAGGTTTTTCTGTGCAGGATTTGTCTTGAATAAAATATTGAAAATTCTTTATTGTGGCCTTTAAAGGCAGCAGAGAATTTTTGATAAGCTCACCCAAGGAAAACTTGTGAAGTAAGCAGGTCTTAATTTTACCTTTTGATTATGGTGAATCAAAATTTCCTTTGAATAAGATTAGTTCAGTCTTAAGGCAATCAAGGGAAATGTGTGTAGTTAAAATATGTATTTACATGTAAAACACTTCAGAATTTCAGATTTCACAATCTGGAATTGATTAGTTTTCCCTTCGCCTTGCTAGTAGGAAAAAATGGTGGCACCTCCAAGCTATTTAGGTGAAGCCGGTACTGAGCTACCCTTCTGTCTCCCGTCTTACTCTGATTACTTTCTTAATTAATGAAGCTCAAAAGGGAAACTTGTTAGCATGTCTTTAATTTAGCTGTAGTGTTAGCCCTAAATGAAATAATTGGACCTTTAAAAATTCTTAAGTCATTTAACTTTAGCCTTGAGATTCATGGTTGCAAGGGGGAGAAATTCATTTGTTAAATCTAATACTGGTTGAAAAGAGTAAGGTGTGAGCTAAGGATTCCTCTCTAAGTAGACTTACTTCTGTCCGCCTCTGCCAATTTTGACTCTTTGCTGTAAAATCTCTCACTCAACTAAAGCTGACAGCGTCTACAGCATGTTTCTTCAGCTTACCTGCAGCTTGGTTTCTGTTTATGTATTTAATCCTATGACAGTGGATGATAGTTTTTATACTGAATAAAAAGAACTTGAAAGGCAGGGTCGTGATCCTGAGCAATACCAGCATTTCCTAATGACAATCAGACCTGCTATGTGGAATGACTATTTCTTTGACGTTGATCTCAGTGAATTATCCCTTTAGAGCATTGCATGATGAGCCATGGGTAATTTTCTTCCATTTCTAGTGCATAAGCATTTTAATGAAAAAGGGTAGCCGTTGTGTTAGGTTTAGAGAGAAAGTCTAGATGTTTATTGGGAGTGATCCAAATGAAAGGAACAAGGATGCTGCAGACCTCATGTGTAGATGTGTTTGTGGCATGGGCAGGCTGTTCCGTGTCATCTGGCTGGCCTGTCTGTGCTGTTGCTCACATTTGCTTGCGTACAATGATCCCACAGTTGGTTATGATTTATCATTTCTGAATTCAAAATCAAATCGTGCTCCTTATCATTCATTAGTCCAGATCACAATCCTCTTACACAATCCTCTGAGATTCCTGTTTGTGTGGGGTAGGTGTGGCGAGAGGGCCAGCTCTGGATTATTTTAGCCATCAGGTTGCATTTGAAGTAGAGTCTTCCATTAGTGAAGAGTGTAGTGTTTGTAGAAGTGTGTCTGCGTTTTATTGTGTTGAATCTTTGCAGTGGATAGTTCTGGTACTTCTCACTCAATAAGGATGGAAATTCAGTCTTGAACATTTACTGTGGAGATAATAATCTTGTGTGCTTTCTAAGCTTGGGAAATACGTAGTAAGAACAAAAGAGGCAAAGAAAATCATTTGGCCAGTATTTGCTTAGTCTTTAGTTTCTGGTTCAGGTTGTTGGGATTTGTAGATCTCAACATACTGTGAAGTTGGGAGGAACCTGTGATCCCCATTCAGCTCCTGTGCTCACGAGGCTGGATTCTTTTCTTTCTGTCTTTCCTCTCTTTCCCCCTTTGCTAATTCCTGTCCTTTCTGTCTATTCTGTCTTTTTCTTAACTCCTTTATCATATATATATATTTATATATATAATTATATATATTAAATGTGGAGATAATAATCTTGCATGTTTTCTAAGCTTGGGAAATACATAGTATGTATATGCTTAAAAGGTATATATGTGCGTGTGTGTGTGTGTGTGTGTGTGTGTGTAAAATCTGGCTTAGAATTACCGTGTGGACTGGTCTGTTCTCAAACTCAAAGAAGTTCCCCAGCCTCTGGCTCCAGAGATTTGGAATTAAGACCAGTACCAGCACACCCGGCTGGGTAGTCTTCATGCTATCCTGGTTGATTTTTACTGCATAATCACTGTTGCAGTGATCATAAAGGACTTTTTACTTTATGCAGAACCATCTTTCCATAGTCAGTCATGTACTTGGTAAGGGTACATGGGATATGGATTTTATCTCTTAACTCCTGTTGGCCATGCATGTATATGTTATATATGTATATGTGTATGCATATATTATATATGTTTGACATATGTGTATTGTTTCTATGCATTTTCAGTTATCATCTTCTTCTTAAATTAGTTCTTTCTATTCCCATTCATTTCACTGTTGTAGTGAGAAATTGCGTTTGTCATACCTTTGAAAGTATACATACGTTAAGCCTTTTTTTTGCAGATATATATGGAAAAATTCCAAGTATTTTCTTTTTCTTCTTTTCCTATATATCTGTTTAACTGTCCCTCTCTATTGGACAGTTCTTATTCAAACCTACAAATGCTGCTGTATTTTGCATGTTCAGCTTTCTCTTGAACATTGGGAAAAGTGAACTTAATAAGAGGACCCTCTTCTGTTACTCCTGTTGTTTTTACAGTCTTAGTAAGTTTTAGGAAATTTACTCAGCTTCCCAGTTGAAACATATAAATGAAGACTGGAACAAAACGTACTCATCTTGACTTCAGAAGCTCTGATGTAGTTTATAGTTTTTAGCTTCTGTTAATACTTAACAAGGTTATATAAAGCACTGTTTATATATATCAAATTTAATCACAATATTCATATTTTGAACATTTGGTATCATCAAAGCAATGCTAATCACTCTCTCTCTTGTACAAGATTGGAAGCATCTGTTAATTTTTTTGCAGGCTGTTGGGAAATGGATTAAAGTATCCTAACAGGTTATTGGTGTTACATTTGTCAACTAAAATTAATATTAATTACTTTCATTATTCACAAACTGTTAACTTAATAGGGATGAAAGGGCTTTCTGGAAGTATATGAATAGTGTAATTCATTTGGACTGATTTATTATGAAAATCTGTTTTCACATTTGTTAGCATTTTGAGGTAATCACTTTTTGTAACAGGTGCGTCATATTTTCCAGATATGGCTAATAAACTGGTTTATAAACAATTTTTCAACTGAATGGTCATGGCATATGGAAATAGTTCATGGATTTTGTACTTAAGAACAAGTCAAGCTTAGCTCTCTGTTGTCATAGCTGAGTGGACAAAGTGCTAGGGTTGGATAACAAGTGACAAGCTGTGGATCATCACAGTGGTCCGTGACCACTTGGCTGTGATCAAGATGCCATTCTCTATTTAAAACATACTTCTTTTGTTGTATATGAAAGTGCATCAAATGTCCCAAACTACCAGAAAATCCCACCTTACATTGAATGGTCTCATTTATAACAGCAAAGTCTGGTTCTTGGGAATATATGCCAATAAAGGGGTAATTCCCAAACGGATGCATCCTACTTAAACAGAAAATGACACTTGAAGAGTACTAATTGGGACGATTACAGAAAAGTAAGTTGAGACTTATATATTTCTCTAGGGTGTATTAGTCATGTCCTTCACTGAATCTCACAAGATCTGAAGCCTTGTGGAAATTATGAAATAGGTAGTGAAGGGCTTGTTTCACTGCTAGAGACTACCACATCATTATCACTTACAGTGAACCCTCTATTGGGTTGCAGAAGGTTTTGGAATTTATTCGTAAAATGTCTTATAATACAGGCCAGTTAGATGGTTCAACCAATAGGCTACCTGCTGTGTAAAGCATCTGACCTGTGTATCCATGGGAAAGAGAAAACTGATGTCCAAAGTTGTCCTTAGATGTTGTCCACACCAGTAGTGCCTTGTGCTTGCTCATGAATCTCTTTCTGTCAAACACACACACACACACACACACACACACACACACACAGAGACAGACAGAGAGAGAGAGAGAGAGAGACAGAGACACAGAGAGAGACAGAGAGAGACAGAGAGAAGAAAAGAAAAGAAAAGAAAAGAAAAAAATGAATGAAAATGCAGTCTTCATAGAAATAGACTAAAATGAAGGCACCAGTGATATGGAACTACAGACACCTTTCGAGTTAACACTTTGCCTTGGTTTCATTTTATGTACAGTGTGTTTGGTACAGTGATAGAGGTTTTATAGGTCATTGTGACTAGAAATATGATTTTGTGGAGATGCTGTAAACAGGAAGGGTGCGTGTGTGTGTGTGTGTGTGTGTGTGTGTGTGTGTGTGTGTGTGTGTGTGTGTGTGTGTTTACATGTGCACATGCATGCACACTTGCTGTTGTGTCCCTGTTGCCTTTGTC
Organism: Rattus rattus; assembly: GCF_011064425.1. Lineage (NCBI taxonomy): Eukaryota > Metazoa > Chordata > Mammalia > Rodentia > Muridae > Rattus > Rattus rattus. Next base: position 37,626,298 of record NC_046165.1, read on the forward strand.
CTGTCCTCTTTTCCTTCTTTCACTGCAGTAAGTATCATATCAGGGCACAGGATGACTGGAATCCTCTGTCTAGTGGTGGGGATGCTCCTTCTGACTCATGTTTCTTGGCATTCTATGTATTAAATTGTAAACATTGTTACTAGTGTGTTGGTAGATCTTATCTCACACCTTTTTCTTTTGTTTTTTTTTTTTTTTTTGGTTTTATGTATTCTCTGCCTAATTTCTTAGTTTATTAATGAAATGAGACACTTAACCATTTGCACTCTAATTGATTTGCACATTCTTTCCCTTTTGAGCAAATTAATCTTTGCCTCGTCTGCCTCTTATTTTATAAGCCTGGATCCCCATTTAGAATTGCTGTCCATAGTTCTTCTCCCAAGTGCGCTTCCCACCATCCTAGTACTGCATTGACTAGCTTAGATCAGGCCGAACTTCCTGGTCTTAATGAGTATCTCTGTTCCACTGTGGAGCATGTGGAGTTGTGACATAGTATGCGCAGGCTAATGTGTGGCCCTTCTTGCAAGGTACACACTACTTAGGCATTTGATATCAAATAGGATATTAAATTCTTTTCTAAAAGAACAGACTTTCTGCATTCGGTTAATGTATATATTTTTATAGTCTTAAGTACAAGTCAGCTTGTGATTCAGGTGTTTATATAAGCCCAACTCCCTTTTCTCTGGAGGCTAAGTTATTTGGGCTTCTGATCTTTATGCCTTATATATTTTCTTTGTTTTATAGGCCTCATATATTTTTGCGTATCAATTGGGAAGCAAGACTAGAAACCTTTGCCACCTCAGTTCTCTCTAGTCTAGGTGCATCGCTCATTCTTATGAGATTTCAAAGTTACATGTACCTTATTCCTGGAGAGATTAGCTCAGAGCCACTAGGAAAAAAAAATCACACCAGTGTTTTCTCTAACCTCTTCTCAAAATTTAGGTTTTCCTTCCATTATATATATATACTTCATTTGGGAGCATATATCACATTTATACAGTATGCTTTTATTATATATTGGAATTATTCTAAACACTATAACCTTTTACTTACACTCTCAGTCTTTGAAAATTAAGGGTAGGTTTTTTAAACCCTCTATCTAGATGATTACTTAATGGCATTTTTTATTTAATATGTAATAAATAGTTGTATGTTTTTATTTGCTTTCTCTTGGGAAGAGAGACAAAAGATAGGAGTTCAAAAGACAGATCACAGTTGTGTTTTGTTTCTAATTTTCCTTTTTAAAGGGGTAGAGATTGGCTAGAGGTAAACTAGGAGTACACAAGAGAACCGTGCATTGGGATGCAGCTCTCACCCAGCTGAGTGCTTGTTTGAGGTGTGCAAATGCCAGTACTTAACTCTGTCATGTTTAGTCACCTGCATGGGCATGCCTGAAGTGTTTGGCCTGCACTCAGGACCCAAGCAGGGTTCTAAGGGGCCATCTATCTGGATCTTCCTATGTGCCTTTTGCCATTGACTAGAACAAATTTCTAAAGGAAAATCTGAACTGTGCATTTCTGTTGATGCCACACGTGCTTATTACTGTTTTTTTTTTTTTAAATAAGGGTTTAATTGTTTTTTCTTTTTGCATTCCAATGTCTACTGAAAATTATATTCCTTAGTACAAATATTTAATGATAATTGCTTAGGCTACTTCTGCTGACCCCAAATTTACTGATCTTTTGATGGTATTGAACCATTTGTCTTGACATACATGAAAAGTTATCTCTACAGAACCATTTACAGAAGCTTAAGTCGAGGCACACTGTGGTTCTTTGGTTCACTTTTCCGTGGTAATTTATGCATAGCGTGATATAACACCGGGCTCCTACCCCTCCTGAGTGGGCCGGGGTACTGGGTTACAGTACATACAGTACTTCAACAGCCCGTCGAGCCCTGCAGCTGAGGCTTGCACCAGCCCTCACCGCTTAGCTGCTCTCATGTGTAGGAGTCTTGCAGCTCTAGGCTGGCAAGGGTTTCACTTGCCTTACTGCCAGCTGGGTCTTTGGCAGGACAGGCTGAAGCCCTTTCCTTGGGTCTTCCTGATTGTGTCTTAGTGAACATCCGGACAGCGTTTGAGGTGTGGGTTGATAATTGGTTACTGAAATGTGTTTGGATTTTTTTTTAATAACTTAGAGACCAATACATGTTTTTTCGTCCTCAAATATTCCATCCAATTTGAATCTTTAAAGAGGACATCCCCTTTTTGAGCTGGAATCTGGCTTTATTCTTCAGTTGTCTTTGAACTTATGGGCTCAAGAGATCTGTGTGGTTCAACCTGTTGAGTAGTGGAGACTATAGGCATGTCCCTCTGGGCCAGGCTCCCCCCTCTCTAGTCCTGAATCTTGCTACTTACTGCATGCATTAGTAAAAGTACACAGGAAATTTATGCAAAACATGGAATTCCTTCATTAGAAAAGTACTACAATACTGTTGATTTGTTTTTGAAGCACTCACTTGTTTACTAGTTGACACTTATTTCTTCTCCAAAACAATTCTGGGCAAGAAACAAGGCATGTTATCTACATTTTATATAGACAAAAGTTATGCTTTGAAGAGAAGTTCATCTGAAAGAAGCAGGGGCTGAACGGAATACAGATCTGAGTGTGAGGCCATGACTTTCTCAGCTCTGCCATGCCGCTTCTCTGATTAAAAGAAATCCTATTATGTTTTATTTAAAGTGTTCTTCTTTGATTTAAAATAATTTCCCTCTCATCTCCTGCCACCTTACCACTGCCCCACAGCGGTTCACCCTCATCCCACGATTTATATTAAAGGCTTTAAAACTTGCCATTTTTTATTAAGACCATCTTTCATCATTTGGCACCTCTATTCACATCTGTAAGTATTTGAGCTGTAAATACCAACCACCATGCTGTGGTGTGGACAGGAGACACAGGGGCTCTGGAGTCCACCCTCTAAGTGCATAACCCTGGCTTTTACAGCTATAGTGTTTTCCTCTATCAAGTGGGGGACATAATACCTGTCTTCTGCGGTTATTGTGAGGATGATAGCATGCATATTGTAAAGCAACTTTTGCAGTGGCCAGCTCATTGTGTTGCTCAAAAAAGAACTTACTTTTGACACTGTTGGCTTCATTTCCACTGGTAAAGTTTTGTTTATCATCTCTGACTCTTCTATAATATGTTACTTTTTGTCACTGAAGAAGTAAAACTATCTTTTCTCTGAAGGTTCATATTTTCTTTTTATCAAGTTAAATATAAACCTTGTTTAGCATTTTAAGACACCCATGTTGTTCATATTTATGGGATATCACATAGTGTTTTGATATATATTCTTATTGCATGATTTTTAAATTGAGATAAACCTACTTGTATCTTCGAACAGTCTTTCTTTCTCTCTCTCTCTCTCTCTCTCTCTCTCTCTCTCTTTCTTTCTTTCTTTCTTTTTTGGTGGAGAATACAGTCAAAGTTCCTTTGAAATATACAGCCATATCTGTTACCTGTCTTCAGCCTACCTGCAATCAGACCCCCAGGTCTGTTTGCTTCCATCTAACTGTAACCTGGTAATCAGTATCTGTCCCCTGCCCCTTACTCTTCCCATCTTCTGGGAGCCATCACTGTGTTTTTGACTTTTTTTGGTAATCCTGTTTGATTCTTTTCATGAGTGGCATTATGTGATACTTTCTTTGTGTGCCTGGATCGTCTCATTTAACATATGGTTTCTAGTTCTGTTCACATTGCTGCATATGACAGAACTTCATTCTTGTGGTTAAATATCTGTGTATGTGTATAGTTCATTTATTACCTGACGAATGGGTACTCCAGTGGGTTTCATTTGTTAGCTCTTGTGACTAGTATTTTCATACACTCAGGCATGCATATGCTTTTTCAACATCCTGATTTCATTTCCTCTGGGTGTACTGATATCAGGGAGAACGCAGGATCATTTGAGCTTTCATGTTTTCTGTACCTTCCACAGTATTATCTATAAGGCTGTAGTAAGTCACATGCCGCTCACCATTTGTCATCTCTTGTCTTCTTGATAAATGTCTGTTTTCACTGGCACAGGTTTTGTTTGTCCTTCTCTACTAACAGTGCTAACTTTCTTCTTATAACAGGGTACCTGCATGCATTATTTAAAGAAACATCTATTCAAGAATATTTGCCTCTCACTTTAATTGAATGATCTAGTTTGCCTTTGAATTTGGATTTTTCCTATGTATTGTAGCTATTACCTTCTTTTCCTCAACAGGGCCTGCTATTTGCTGGTGTTTTCTTGTTTTTTCAGGCTGTTTTCTTTGGTGATTGTTTCTTATTCTGCGATAATTGTTTTCTTTTCTGTGTAGAAGCGTTTGAAGTTGATGCAATTCCATGTAATATATTTTTTGCTTGTGTTTCCTATTCTTCAGGGTCCTGGGTAAAACAAAACCAAAACAAAACCTTTCCCCTTTCCAGGGTTTGGAAGCATTTCTGGTTTCCTTTGCAATTTCATCATTTCAGGTCTTTTTATTTAAGTCTTTAATCTTTTTGGAATTGATTTTCACATAACTTGCAAGATAGAGGGCTGTTCCCTTCTTCTCAGATTCTTGGGAGCTCAATCTTTTCAGTGTTGTTTATGCAAACAACCTGCTCTTTCTCCTGAACATGCTCTTAGCATTTTTGTTAGAAAGTTGTTGCTTCTGTATGTGTGGGCTTACTCGTGGGCACTCTACTCGGTTTGGTTGCTGGTTTAGGTTTCGTGCCAGTGCTAGCTGTGACAAAACAATCTGTGTTGGACTCTGGTCCCCTTCCAGTGGTGCTTTCTGTATCACAGAGGTGCCTTATGAATGCCCTGTCTAACAGCCACTTAGGAAAATGTCACAGTGCTCTGCCTTGTTAGCTTTCTAAAAGAAAGATTGTTCTGGCCATGTCCCTCTCAGTTTCTGGGACTTGTATTGTGCTTTACTAAGTTTCTTGAGGGAGGAATTTGTTGGATCAGGAAGTAATGTAAAGGTACATTTTTTCCCCTGGACCTTCTTTTCTTTCTGTGTATGTGTCAGTTGTGGATTTAAGGCTTGAGGAATTTTATAGTGTTGCAAAAGCTATATTTTTTCAAATGGGGCTTTTCTTGTTATGGTTTAGTTTAGAATGTTAACAGCTTCAGAGTGATTTTGAAAAATAAAAAGCACATTTTCTCATTCAAATAATTATTTTTGACAGGCACTTACAGTTTCAAAGGTGATGGAGCCTGGTATGGATGGCTTAATGCAATTAAGGAGTTAGGATGCACAAAGCGGAGGCAGCCCTCAGTTGATAGGCGACCATGAGTGCCAAGTAGAGCTTATGGCTAACTTTCCCCAGCGTTTGCAGGAAATGTGATAACTGTTAATTTTGTAGTCTCTGAGTGCTGAAGGCAGCAGGCTCAGAGAGTACAATGCTGCAGGAGCAGAAAACACCACTGCTCACTCTTCCTGAGCCGTTGTGGTTTAAGGGAATAGAAATGAGTTGATGAGCGTTGTTAAAGTGTTGCTGACTTGCAGTTGTACCAGGCTTATCTTATAATCTGTAGTGTTACTTGATGTCGATTTTCAAAATCGGTAACAAATTAAGGACAAGGAGAAGGAAATGTTGGTTTGTAGCTTAGCTGCAGATATGTGTCTGTATTTCTACTTGGCCAAGAGCTTGCCACTTTAAGGATTTCGAATATCTTCAACTAGCAAGTGTTCATCTTAGGATATATTTAATAGCCCTAAACATGGGATTCGAAGGCTCTTGGCATTTCCCTTGCTGTTCTCATGTATATGAACTTTTTTTTGGCAACCGAAGAGGAAACTTGCTGGCAGAGAACAACTGAAACCAGCAGTCTGTTACTGCGCACTCTCGATGTTCTTCTCCCGGTGACAGTCTCGTGTTGGCCTTTGCTTTACTTTGTTCATAGTTCAGGCAGAGTGCGGTTAGCAAGCAGAGGCAGGAGGCATCATTTTGCTCGCAAAGGGCCATTGATGTCTTTTCTATTCCATTGCTCACTAATCTCCATGGATGTAGCTACTGCCTAAAACTCACACATTGCTGTGTACCTAACGCACATACTTACCTGTTACTTCTGCTTCCTCAGGTTTTCCAGCTTTCAAAGGCCACCCATATTCCTTGGCAAGTTCTCCATTTTCCAAAGCTGGTAGCTTTAGGGCTCCCATTATATCTTCCTGTCCTGACTCTGGTTCTGATCTTGTCTATGAAAAGGCTCTCTTAAAGGAATCATGTGCTTAAATCAGCTCACCCCATGCTCCATGTTACTTTTCCTATCCCAGATTCTTTTACACTATCTATATCCTAATTTTTCCCTTTTTTGTAACATATTCAATCATTGTAGAATGATTCTTTGGAAAGGAGTTCTGGGAGTGGGGCAGTGCTAGACTATAGAGTCACAGGATCCGACAGAGCTCCTGGCTTAGTGCTTAGTGATCATTGTGTCAGTCCCTTGGACCCTCATCTTGGATTCATTCCCATTATAGTGTTTGCCATTCAGGGACCTGGGACACCGTGACTCAACTCTTTAACCATTTCCTCTGCTCACTGAGTATTTGTAGAGCGATTATTAGCCACATTAACTCTAATGTTTTTCTTACCACAATAGATTTCTTTCTGTATTTCTAGGGAAAACTATAAGTTCCAGAAAAGATTGTTTCCACCACATTTATTCATCTATATGATATTCAGTTACTGTACAGTAGGTATCATATGTATTATAAGTCTTCTTGTTTATAATATATCTATATTCCTGTTTTGGTGGGTATTATTAAATTCTGTATTTATATTTTACTTTACATTTTTCATTCTATAGGAGTACTATTAAAAATCTACACTGCCATTCTCATTTAAAATATCAGTTTTCAATTTGTGTTCTGCAACCCCTTTGGGGGTCAGATGTCCGTTTTACAGGGGTCACATGTCAGATATCCTGAATATCAGAAATTTACATCATGATTCATAGCAGTAGAAAACTTACAGTTCTGAAGTAGCAATAAAATAATTTTGTTGTTGGGGGTCACCACAACATGACGATCTGTATTAAAGAGATATAGCCTTAGGAAGGTTGAGAACCATTGACTTCAAACCAAATTGTTACTGTCACCTTAGTTTAAAGTTCAGAGATACTTTTAATTTATAAAAATAAAGATCTTTTTTACATTATTAACTTTTGGATAATAAATTACATTGGCTATAAAGTAAATATCTTTCAAAAAGTAATTACATTTCAAACTATATATTATTATTCTTGACCCAAGATGTTTCTTAGTTTACTTTTATTTGAATCGTATTTATGTTTTTATGATAGAGAATTGGAGAGAGAAGGATGTTTTCATGGAGTAAACATTATTCACACTTAACAACCACCTACAAGTGGATTGGAATATATAATTTCATAACAATAATATATCATAGTTATATATTTCAATGAATAATTTAAATGCATTTGAAAGTTTATTTTAATTGAAAAAAGTCATCATTGAGAGAAATTACATTTATCAAATTATCCAATCCAATCCAATAGCCAATATTTCACACAAAATCTGCAATTAATTTTAATAGTTGCCTCTTTGTTCTATCCTGGCTTTCTCTGCTGTCTGCAGACTGCCTGAGGCTCCTTCCTGAAGCCAAGCTTCCCTTCCTTCTTTAATCTTCTTTTCTTTTTCAATTAGAGAACCAATTATTTTACGGGTCTCACAGGTCACAGTGGGACAGTTTGGCACTATGCTCCCAGAGACTTAGGATTCAACCCAGGAGAGCTGAGACAGCCAATGGAATAATTGTGTTTGCTCTTAAATGAAGCACATCAGTCTTTCGAGCTTTGATGTTTCCATGTTTTGAAGTTATTTTTTATATCATTAATAACTTTTAATTTTCCACGTTTTATTTCATTTTCAATATTATGTGTTTATATAAAAATAAATATGAGATTTGCAGTGGGCCAATTATTTGTGTTAGTTTGACACACTTTAGTAGATTTAATAATGGTTCTGAAACCAGTAGTGAGGAAAACTGCGGTTGTGTCAGTTCAGCGTGCTGACAATATTTACATGTCAGCACTCGTGTAAGTGTGGACATGTAGCAGCATGAAGTACAGGGAGAGCCTGCTGGGACCTAGTTACCTGCCTGGTCCTCATGATAGTGATTTAGTTTAGATTCTGACATGCTAAAGCCATGGCCCTGAAGGTCACATTGTCACTGAATTCTAGGACAGGACTTCTATTTGACTTTGCACTTTGTGTTTTTTCCTCTGTTCTGTTGGACAGTAGGGCAGAGTTGTGGCACAGGTTGTAGATATGCCTGTTTTGGTCCTTTACATGTGGACAAGCTTTGGCAGTCATTTCAGTCACTATAGAGTTTACAAAGCTTTAAAGAAAAGTCTTCACGGTCTCTGTTCTCATCATCTCTTATAAGTAAATAATCCAAGCTGTGCTAGATTTATCATCCCTGCGAGGGGATGTGAGGCTCATACCTATAATGTCTCACAGATGCACTTGCTCTAAAATATTATCAAGATGGACCAAGCCTCCTCAGTCTTGTGTGCATCTGATGTGCTGTTCCCATTGGCTTCCTGTAGTCTTTCACTGGAGCCTTGATCCACACTGGCCATGTAGCTCCCTTTCTTCTCTTTTACCTTCTTTATATAATCTGGAATATCTTCCTCGGAGTTCCCTTTTGCCCCTGGAACAATCCAAGTAGTGGTATGACTTGCATTGAATTAAGCACTGGAGAGGCTGCTTAAATCCAGAACTTTCCATTTCCTTCTCATAGCCCCCTTTACAGGATTGGGTTCTTTCTTTTCAAGACAGAACATGCTGAAGTCTTGGGAATCATCATTATTCCTGTCCTGTATTCTCCAGCTACCCCATTTCTTTCTGTTCTTCCCATTGGACACAGTGCATGGCCTAGCAAAAGTCCAGAAATAGTCTGTTTGATGATCAAGATGAGTACCCACCTATTTCTAAGTCCTGGATCCTGCACTTTGTAAGTTCACTGCTCCTGTACATTTTAGGCCTGGCACATTTTGTGTTCTCTTCTTTCCCATTCTAATGATCTTTGGGCTGTTACTGTGTTTCACTCATCACAACCTAGCATATACTTCAGTTCTTATTTTCTGTGTGTCCCTTTATCTTTCTCTCTGTCTGTACCTATTGCAGTTTAAACTGCTTCAGTAAAAGGACCTTTGATTCATTTACTGTAATGTACCAAGGAGTGAAAAGAACGTCAGACACACAGTGGCACTAAATTAGTGTTTGGTCAATAAAACAAGTTTAATCATTTTAGACTTCTTCAGCAAATTGTCTTCTTTTAATTTATGCCAATACGAATTGTGGTAGGAGACTAGCAGTATTTAAATAACCTAGAGTCTTATTATCTCTCTCTCTCATGGCTTTCACTCTGGTTGAGTAAGCTCCTCCTTCTCCTACCCCATTTTAGCAGCAGGTAAGGAGGAAGAGAAGTCTTAAGTAAACACTGCTCTTATTGGCTGGAGCTTGATTTGATGTTTTCCTAACAGGTGCAGTGTTGGCTTTTAAATTCCCATGTAAATTGCTCCTTTGTTGGGTGTTTTTATTTTAAATTTTTATATACATGTATATGTGTATATTTCAGTCTGAATGAACATATGTGTGTTCACATGTGTATATGTGTTTCTGGATGGCAGATGACAACACCCTGCATAGTTTGTGTGATACCACCCATCATTTGTTACTTATTTCATTTTTGAGGATCCCTTACAGACTTGAGTCTCACCTAGTAGGCTAGGCAGGGATCTTTGTGTTTCCGTCCCCCCAAGGTACACCAGTACAACCACTGTTTATGTAGGAATCGAGGACTGAATGCAGGTCCTTATGTTTGATTGTATATGAATTAAAATAAAGAACATTAACTCTTGTCTTAGTGTTTTACTGCTATGATCAGAAACCACGACCAATGCAAGTATTTTAAAGGACAACATTTAATTGGGGTGACTTACAGGTTCAGAGGTTCAGTCCATTATCATCAAGGCAAGAACATGGCAGCATCCAGGCAGGCAATGGCTGAGGAGGAGCTGAGAGTTCTACATCTTCATCTGAAGGCTTCTAGCAGAGTTCTGACTTCCAGACATCTAGCATGAGGGTCTTAAAGCCATAGTAACACACCTAATCCAAAGGCTACACCTACTCCAAAAGGGCTACATCCTCTAATAGTGCCACTCCCTGGGACAAGCATATACAAACCATCACATTCCACTCCCTATCCCCCATAGTTTAAACATATGAGTCTATGGGGTTCATGCCTAAACATAGCAAAATACAAAATACATTTAGTTCAACTTCAAAAGTCCCCATGGTCTGAAGTAGTCTCAACAGTGTTAAAAGTTCAAAGTTCAAAGGTTCTTTTGAAATTCATCCAATCACTTAACTGTACTCCCCAAAGCAAGAAAGGAATACAGCTATGCAAACTCCAGACTCCTCATCTCCATTTCTGATGTCAGAGCAGTGTTCAGATCTCCAAGTTCTTTTTCATCTTTGTTGACTGCAACAAACTGCTTTCTCCAGGTGGTTTCCACTTCCTGTTAGCAGCTTTCCTCAGCAAATAGCCCAAGCTCTGTCATCTCAAACATCTCGGATCTCCAAGGCAGCTTCAATGCTACAGCATCTTGTTTCAGTGTCTGGGATCCACACATGATCTTCTGGGCTCCTCCAAGGGGCTGGTATCACTTCTCCAGCTCTGCCCTCTGTAGCACTGTAAGCTCAGGTTGATCCACTCCACTGCTGCTGCTGCTGCTCTTGGTGAGATCCAGGGTACTGGCATCTCCAATACACTGGGGTTTTCTGCTGCGTCTAGGCTTCACCATAGACACTCACAGGCTCTCTTCATGGTGCCCAGCTTCAACTCCTTTGCATGACCCCTTCAGTCCTGGGCCATCATTTGTCACTGAGGCTGCACCTTCACCAATGGCCTTCCTTGGCCTCTCACTGTGCCAAGTCTCAGCTGCTTTTCATGACCCCTTCATGTCTTCAAAACCAGTACCACCTGGGTGACTCTTACACATTACCAAGTCCAGCTGCAGCATGAGGTACAACCTTGACTATCTCTGGAGCACAGCTTCTCTGTGCTCTGAGAAAACACTTCCCAGGAGATTTCACCTCAGCGATGCTGGCTCTTCTTGATGATCACTAAGTTCTAACCAGCTTCAGCTGTCCCTGGAGTCCTTTTCTTTTTTTTTTTTTTTTTTTTTTTTTTATCATTCTCTGATTTTATTTCATTTTTTTAAAAAGTAACAGAGAAGTTTAAAATTCCTCCTTTTTAAAACAGTTACTTAGCAAATAAAAAACCCAAACACTAATACCAAATTACAAATACATGAGATGCCTGAAATAGGACTACAGGGAACAAATAGATATTGTAAATTTGCCAATTTTGCCTGGAGTCCTTTTCATTCTAGACTCTAAAGCCAGAGCCACATGGCAGCTAGCATAAGGATCTTAAAGCCACAGTGACACACCTACTCCAACTGTTCCACACCATCTAATGCAACCATACCCTAGGCCCCGCACAATTCTATTCTTAGATGTGCTACTAAGTCCTTAAATCTAGTAGAACCACCTCAGGATTCAAATGATAATTTAATGATAAAAAGCTGTTACACATGATAGCAGAAGATTCACAACTATGTGGGAAACTTGTGATTCTGCCCAGAAGATATATATATATATATATATATATATATGTATATGTATATGTATATGTATATGTATATGTATATGTATATGTATATATATATGAATGACTCTGCATTCTGCTGTTAAACATAACTAGTGAAATTGACACAAAATATTATGCAATTAATTAAGACTGTATAGTTTAGTTAAACATATGATCTCTGGTTTCTTATAATGTAATTATTATAGAGATTTTAGAAAATGAATGAAAATTACTACCCTAACTCCTGTATTGCACTTAAATTCATTATAGGATTATATGCATTTTTTCATAGTATCTTCCAAAATTAGTGTTATATTAAAATGTTAATAGTTTATAATATACTATATTTTAAATGTTCATAGTATAATAGTATATATATACTAAATATTAATAGTGTATATATACACTTATATCTGTACTGTGTATATTTACACACTGTTAAGTGACATTTTTGATTAATAAAATGGAGTATTTCATTTAGTTTTTGTATCTCCACTGTTCATTTTGTTTTCAAATAATTTAATTTCATAGTGGTTATTAGAACGGACTTGTGAACAAAATAGGCTCTCCCGTTGATGTCCCACTTCTTTGCTGCTTAAGTTCTGCTATTTCTTCTGGGAAATCACTTCTGTGACTTCTCAGACTTGAATAGATTTGTTATTCCACACCACTTTCCTTTTTATTCTCACCTGCTGGTTTGTAAATCTAACAAAGTTTGCTTTGTGCTTAATAATGTCCTCCTTTTTTCTTCTGTTATAATGTCCCAATGGCAGGGCCTGGTTATTTTCTGCCTGCCTTATTTCTTGTATAGCAGCAATGTGTGCTGTTCACTGATTTATAGTGAACATGCGTTTGGTGAGTAAACAAATGAGTTGGAGTCCAGTATATGGGCAGTGACCACACTGGTGGTTACAGTGGTGGTGATACTGGATGCTGGGGAGAGCAGTACTGTCTGTCTGTCTGTCTGTTCATGGGCAGAAAGGTGGGGAACTCACTAAAAAATGAACCAGGAAAATTTATGTTCATATTAAGGGAGTCTTTGTGTGACACATTTAAGCATTGAGATTCCATTCTGTCACTTATTTATTCATAATTTAATGTACTCTGCTTTACATTCTGTCACAAATTTTGTAATATTTTTACTAGAGGTATGAAATGTTGTTTTGGCATGACACCCCCACATCAGATAGCTCTGGAGTGGATAAAACAACAGCAACAACAACAACAACAACAACAACAAGCTCACCAAGAGAAAGGCTCTGCTTACCTGAGCTGGCATGACGAGGAAACTCTTTTTAACCCTATAAAAAGAGTAAACGAAAAAGACCAATGAGTAGTCCACTTCATATTTCATATTTCTACTTTAGTTTGTGCTCTTAGTACCTAGAAAACCAGCCATCTTTGCTTAGCTTTTTGGAGCAGCTTTTTAAAAATTTCAGGTGAGAAAGAAATGCTCAGGAAATTTGAGCAAATTTTGCTGTTTTTTTTTTTTTTTTAAATTAGTCAAATACAACAAAAACTAGACACATAAAGATTAGGACATTCTTCCTGAGTGTTGGGAAGGATAATGGTAGGGGCTCGAAAGCGAGCCAGCTTGAAGCAGAGGTCAGTGTTCTGAGTGGTTTCTTGCATATTTCAAGACCAGAAAATATAGGCGTGTGAAGCATATCCTGGCATGCGCATGCTGTAGGAATTGGTTGAGTGCTATAAAGTCATATACATTTTTAGCACAGCTTTTGGAATGAAATGGCACAAATGAAGTCGTAGGCTCAAGTAGACATTAATATTGAGACTCAGTGGCGGACATTAACTTCGCCTGCTTGGATCCGTCTCTTTTTTTGTTGGTGATGTTTTTTGTTCGGGATGAGTGTTCAGACTCTTCAAGCTCAGCTTCAGTTTTCTCATCTGATGAGGGTTAATGTCTACCTACAGGGATATTAAGAGGCAGTGTGCTGGGTACCTCGTATGATACCCGAGTCTCACGGCTTCCTCAGCGCCAGTTCGCCATCACTATCAGATTCACTTTAGTTTATATTGCTAGCATGCTGCTATGAATGGAGCATTGAATTGGATATTATCTTACATTCTCTTCTATATCTAGGATTTCTTTATTGATATTATTCTTGATATCATTAGGATGTTAATTATTGTTTTAAAATCTGTTTCAATAGCCATATTTCACTTAAACAGGTTATAAGATTAAATGCAAAACACAAAGCTCTCTCTTTTTTCTCAGTTATCCTTTAATTACCTTGCATCTCACTATATAATATGGAACATACTGCTTTTGTGAATTAACATGGCAACCATGATCATTGCTATTTGTTTATTTTCTAGTAGGAAAGTGTTAAGGAAATCATCAGGCATTTGGCCAGACAGACTTGAAGTTCGAGAAGATTGCTGTTTGTGCTAATGGCATTTCCTCAACTTCTTCCGAAAACTATTGCAATGAGCACGAGCCTCTCTCTACTAATTGTAATGCATTCCTGTACCCCATAATCTATGAGAGTGTTCCCCTCTGCCCTCGGCCTGTCCAGCTGTTGTCTTGTACAATTATCAGCAAGTTATTATTCCGGTATAAGCTGTGTCATGCTCGAAAGTAGGATGAAAAAATGGTAATGAGCACGCATGAATGTTGGTTGATGAAGGTTAAGTGGTTGCAGATAAGCTCTCTACATTCTTCCCCGTGAATGTTCAGGCTGAGGCAGTGGGTTCTGATGAGGAATTACAAACAAATGGTGCTGATTGACAGTTCCTGATTTAACATTAAAATGGGATCTCACAGCAAATTGTGTGTTTCAGCTGAATAATAGATGCGATGTTGTTGACCCCGGTGTGCAACACAACATTTCAGCCGTGCCTTTAGTTTACATTTTCCCCTCTTGTACCAGATCCTCAAAATCTCTAATTCTGTATCCTGTATTATTGTCAAAGTATGCCTGACAGTCTGAAATCATTGAAAATACAGACAATGAGTACATTTACTATGTGCCTACATTTTTATAATGATAACTTTGTAATTTTTCATGATGAAATACAATTTCAAACACAAGATCTGTATAAACAAATAAGCATACATCACTATTTACTGTCAATATATTTCATCACATGCATTTTACAGGGTAATCCAAGTGCTTTTTCAGCACTTGTCCCTTACAGACTAGTTGAAATTTGTCATATATATTCTTAGGGCTTGGATAAATTGTAAGGAGTATTTTGTGTACTACCTATTAAATTTCAAAACTAATTTTCCCTTTGAAGAACTGACATACTGTTTAGTAATGTTACTGAACCTTTCTCGTCCTTCCCAATGAGTAGTAATTATGAATTTGGTGCAGCATGGGAATCTTTGATTTATGACTGTAAAATACTGCACAAATGTTTGCTTTTAACTATTTGAGTTGTTAGGCCATCGTGGAAAGGATCTAGAACTTTGTTTCATTTTATACAAGATACACTTCTTAAATAACCTTGGGACTCTAATGCTGATGGGACCTGTATCTCTCTTTTTGTCACTCGGTGATGAAAAGCTTCAGAGTGTCTGGCAGTAGACATACCATTTGGCATTTGATAATTGGGTTATTTGTTGGTACTTGAGAAATATTTTTATGTGCTCTGTAGAGACAGTTTCCTGTGAGTCACTGCCTTCTTAATGTCTGAGCTCAAGCAAATTTTTCATACAAATACATTTTTCATATGGGAACTTTGCTTTGTGTAAAGTACATTTTTCCCCTTCAGAGCATCAGGACATCTTTGCGCTTAAGAACATTTTTCTCCCTTCAGAGCTCTGTAATCTCTATTGTATTAGGACCTAAGTCTACCCTGCTAGTGTGGCTGCTGCTTCTGTCACTGACTGAAATTGGATATACAAATCAGACTCCTTCAGGGCCAGATGCTTCTAAGTATTATGCCTCGGATGCAGTTATCTGCCTTCAGCAAGCAGGGCTCTCAGTTTGGTTTATGAGCCAATCATGGTGAATCATCCTGCCATCCAAACAGCCAGCTGACCGGCTAGTCTGCCAGGCTCTATGCAGTATGGGTTATTGTCCACTGTGAAGTGACCTAACTCCCAAGGCCTGGTCCCTAAGCCAGGCAGCAGTGCTTCTCCCTTCATATGGTGTAATCTAATGAAGATTATAAATTGTCAGGAATAGAACAGTGACCATGGCATCTGGTACTGGGCGGGTCAAGAGTAAGGTATGGCTGCTTGTTTAGAGGGGCAAGTCCTGGCAGGCATCTGAAGCCACAGAGAAGAAGTAAAAGCACAAAAGAGAAGAAGGAATTAGTTAGCATGGGAATGGAGTGCCAAGAGCTCAGGTATAGGAAATATTAAGCCCTTCTACTGAGAAGAATGTAAGTTCCTTAACCATTTAGTGCCAATTCATCACATTACGTGATGTGAGGGGGCTAGAGATGAGGCTTGAGAGCGGGATCACTTGGAAAAGCTTCATAGAAACCTTTGAGTGTTATGAAGTATGACCATATGATTGTGGAAAACAGGAAGAAAGGACAGTCTAGTAGTAGGGTTGGTCATAGGGACCAAAGGGAATATTTGATATCTTACCAACTCATGTTTGGTAGCATGATACTGGCCTACAGAAGAGAGTGAAAATGATTCATCGTAAGGTGTGAACATGTGTCTGTATTGCATATTAGCAGTCAGTATAAAAGCCAGTTCTTTCCAAAGGCTTTGTATGTCTGTTCAGTTCCTAGGAATGCCTTAAACTAGAGCTACTTTCTCATTAACATGAACAAAAACATATTTTAAATAAATTAGAGCTAAGGATAGTTTTTCTTTAACCCAAGTATGCATTAGTTCATAAGCAAACTTAACTTATCAGCAATCTCAGTGCATGTAAGGCATGGCGGCCATAGTAGTGAGATTGTGAATTACTTCCTGTAAACTGGATTCCTGCAGCTCAGCTTCCTGTTAGGACTCGGTTGTCTTTCACCCAACAGAAGCATCAGAGTTCAAGTGTGATAAGTTCTGAAACAGACTGTTTTGTTTTCCTATTGCCTGTGCCAGTTAGCACTCAGATGCCCAGAGCTTTTGCATTTCTGGTTTTTATGATTTCGTAAACTCAGTTTTTCTTCTACATTGTATGTATGTTCTTTTCTGTTGTTTTCACTTCTTTGTATGTTTACACACATGTAAACATTGTGCCTATACTTAGACAGTAGCTTTCCATAGAGGAGCCAGGAAGAGGTGTCCGTTAAATACATCCCCGTTTAACTTTTAAGAACCATGCAGCATGATGCCTTTTCTGATTCATCTGTGAGATGTTATTTTTTGCTGCTTTGATCCTCCAAAGTGCTCCATTGATCTTTTTCCTTGATTGGCCTCAAAGAATTGGGGCAAAAATAACCTTTTCACAAACTCTTTCAGTGGGCTTCTGATAAGATAAATATCAAACGATGCCTGACCTCTCCAGTGCTTCTGCTTTGACATAAGAGATAGTATCATTGTATAGCTTTATCTCCCATTGTCCTAGTTCCATTTGAACTTTAAGACAAAGCCCTGTGCCTTGGTTTACTCTGTTCATCTACAGTCAGTCCCAGGCCACTGACTTGGAAATTTCTGAGTGGATCCATGAGTGAATTGAAATGAAGGAGTTTGCTTCAGACCTTCTCTGTAGTGACAAGGGAGTCTTAGGACATGCCCACAGGAGAGTGCCTCCAGTTCTGGTGTCCTTGTAACAATGGTTTCTCACTGGTCTCTGGTTAATGACATCTTAGTGACATAATTTCAAAGCAGGAAGTGGATATTTCCTGTTTATTGTGGATAGTGGTGTGGCCTTGGAACTGTCACTCAAGTTTTATCTCTAAAGTATAGTGAAGCAATTCTTGGTTCTTGATTTGTCAGTAAAGAAAGCCAGGGGCTAATTCTTGGGTGGAACATACAGGCGGGACTTCAGTTCCAAGGTGGAAAAGGCAGACTTGAGACGAAGAGAGGGGGTTTCTGTCCTGCTTTGGAGGCAGAAGAGACAGCAACCATCTGTCTGGGGGTTGGAAGAGCTGGGAAGAGTGGCCACTGTTACAGGAAGGTGGCCAAGGATGTTTGACTGGGGCCAGGTAGTACTAGCCACTGAAGTTTAGGGCAGGTAGAGAGACAGACAGAGATAATAAATTGGTAAGGGAATGCTTTTCCAGGCAGGAGGATCAATGCCTAGAAATTGTGCCAAGAAAGCAAGTTGTAAAGGAATGAATGTGTACATGTCTTTGATCCAGGGATACAAGGAGCTGGGAGGGGGCCGATCCTGGAGCACACAGCAGTAACAGGAAGCTACAAACCACAGTATACTCCTTTCCAGGTTAGCACTGCAGGACTGTGAAACAGCTGATCTTCATCAATGAACAAAAATATTCATACTCTTTAGATGGAGACAAGTTGATGACATTTTGGGGTAAGAAGATTTTTAGGTAGATAAAATGAATGCTACTATGTGTGATAAAATAAAAAGTACAGACTATATACTCACATACAGTTCCTATGTATGTGAGTGCAAGTGAGAAACAGGCTCTGACTTTGAAGACATGGATGTCTTCCTGCCTTAGCTTTGTGTGCTAGGTTTATGTTTTGAACACAAAGTTTGACTGTAGTGTAATAATATTATTAAGGAAGTGTTGAGAAACAATTGAAACCCACATCAGTTCAGACAGTAGCAAACAGGTACATTATGGCAGTATTACACACAGCATGTTGCCAAGTGGTAGACTGGGAATGAAGCTCTTTAAAGAATGGTGACTTCCTATATGGACATGGACAAGTGTACAAGTCTTATTACCCTGTTAAATAGATAAAATACAAGAGAACATATATGGTACAAGTTAGTTGGATTTAAAACCCCTAAACTGTAAATGCATACTTCTTTTGGTGTTTATATTTTCCCACATACACAAATCTATAATATTTTATTTGTTTACCAGTAATGGCTGTTTATCTGAATAGTTTTTGCTTTTTTGCTGGTAAATATTGGTGTGTGTATAGTAGGGGGTTCAACTTTTTAAACACCTTCTCCATTTGACTTATTCTTTTGTTTTAGGATGAAATGTTCTACAGATATCTGTTAAATCCATTTGGTTCATAACCTCTGTTTATTTCTCTGTGTCTGTTTAGTTTCTGTTTCCATGATCTGTCATTGATGAGAGTGGGGTGTTGAAATCTCCTACTATTATTGTGTGAGGTGCAATGTGTGCTTCGAGCTTTAGTAAGGTTTCTTTTATGAATGTAGGTGCCCTTGTATTTGGAGCATAGATATTTAGAATTGAGAGTTCATCTTGCTGGATTTTTCCTTTGATGAATATGAAGTATTCTTTTTGATATGAATATGAAGTTATCTTTTTTGATAACTTTTGGTCGAAAGTTGATTTTATTCACTATTAGAATGTCTACTCCAACTTATTTCTTGGGACCATTTTTTAGGAAAATTGTTTTCTAGACCCTTTGCTCTAGTGAATTAAAAATTATGTTTTTTTTTTCTTTTTTTTTTAAGAGAACAAGCCCAGAATGAAAGAGTAATTAGCTAAGCCATCATTCTTAATTTTATTCTTTACAATATTTTTAAATTGGATATTTTTTTTATTTACATTTCACACGTTATTCTCTTTCCCAGTTTCCCATCCTCCCCTTCTTCTATAAGGGTAATTTCCCTCCCCAACACTCCCCCCCTTTTCTACCTCCCCACCCTGACATTCCCCTATCCTGGGGGTTCCAGCCGTGGCAGGACCAAGGGCTTCTCCTCCTATTGGTGCCCAACAAGGCCATCCTCTGCTACATATGCAGCTGGAGCCATTTCTGATTTGTATTGTTTAATTAGAAAGCTACAAGACTACTTCAGTAAGAAAAAAAATGAATTTCTGGAGTAACAATACATGACTTATTTGTTTTACTTTTAAATAATAACTATTTAGAAATAACCTTTGCACTGTAAAGGAATTTTTATGAAGTGTTTTACATACACAGGATTTCCTCAATCCAGTAAACTCCATCCAGACAACATAAGTTCCATAGTCATTTTTTTTTTTTTCAGATGATGTATGTTATCCAAGGAACTCCATCTGAAAGGAAAGAAATCACTGTGTGTGTGTGGACAGAAGTAATTGATGAAAAAAAAATGTCACCTCTCCTTAGCTTGGGAGGAGCTGAGAAGGCATTCTGAGTTCTGGAGCTGAGGAGAGTGGCAGAGGGTGTGAGCGTGATTCACCTTGCCCGCAGTAGCTCGGTGGAACCAGTGTCTTACGTGTTGCTTGCTTGTCGAGCACGCGGATGCATATATTTAGTAGAAAAGATTCTCCTCTCTCCTCCTTCTCACTGAGTCAACTCCTTAAAAACATGATATATAGTATTTTGTATGAGTGTATATATTTTTTATAGTAAAGTTGCAGGACGATTTATGTACTATGAACCTTTCTAGTTACTTTGATGTAGTCCTTATTGCTGAAAGCCTAGCAGGTCTCCTTAGCCCTAGAGTATGTGTACCCACTCCTTTTCAAATTACAGTCCAAAGTATTTAAATTTCTCTGTCCTTTTCATTCCTGTCTTGTTCTTGAGTGCTTGTGCGTGAATGAACTAAGATAATCTTTCTCTTGAATTTAAGGGTATGAAGTGTGACACAAATATTCTGCAGGCTTTCCAATTTTTCTTTGGACCTTTGTCACTCCCAGGTATGATTCGCCCAGTCGGTTCCTCCCAGAACAATCTCTTGTCCACTGGTTTCTATCTGGTGTAGGAGGAGACGAGCACATCCTGTAGAATCCATTTAAATTGTGAACTCTTCCTCTGATCTCCTGGAAGCTTTTCCTTGGCCTCAGGGGCTCTTGTCTTGCAGGGACCGTGCTGTCCTGATATCCTGAATCCGGCCTTACTGTAGCATGCTGTCTTCAGATTTATATAAACGGAAGGTCTGGGATTGCTTTATTCTTTTCTCCTATAAATTCTTCATTTTTACATAGTTCAACTACACAGCTTTCAGACTGATCAAATCTATTTGGAAATTCTAACTTTATTGTTGAGCAATAATTTCTAATTGTTAAGTTTGTCTTTTCTTCAGGAATTTGAATGTCCCTGATTCTGATATGGCTATGCTATGGGAAAAATTTTCAAGGAAGCTGAAGATTGTTTTAGTTACTACCTCTTCAGTACTTGCTCTTTGTTTTCCCTGAGTGTAGAATGATTGGTGATCACTGTATATTACACTGCTTTTCCAAGAGCCTCGCATTGTTTCCTTGGTCTCAGTGTTCTCCAAATGACTAAGAGCATATGTCCATTTGCTAGATCCTCTTCTCTCTGCCTTCCTGTTCTTGTCATACTGGTTTTGTTTGTTTGTTTGTTTGTTTTCTGTGTGTATATATTTTGTTTAATTTTGGTGTTAGGTGATTTTTTTTTGAGGTTTAATTTCAGGTTTCAAGGTTTCACAAGATCAATTATTTTTGACAAATTATTTTCAGCATGAAAGAAGATGGTTTAAGAATATGCACATGAGCCAGACCTAATCTCAGCTACATAAGAAGTTGAGGCAGGAAGATTCCAAGTTCAAGGCCAGCCTGAGCAACTTTGCAAGATTATTTAAAAATAAAATGTGTGAAAAGAGATATGCGAACATAGCTAGGGGTAGAATGCTAGTCCCCAGCTTGTATCCTGTGTCCACACATGCATACACACATAGTCATGTGCACACAGAAAAACATCTTTTTTGAAAATATTTTAAAGGTGAAAATTTTATCATGTGTCAGAGCTTCACAATTGATAGGCGTTTCTAAACACGGATGTGTTGGTCTGTGCAGTGTTTTAAATTTCTCTTTTGCACGTTAACATTTACTATCTGGTAATTTCATGGAGCATTTGAACTTGAGACAGTTTTTAATTAGTTGAGGGAATTTATAGGAAGGACTATTTCATGTTGCAGTAAAAATTCTTCCCTATATAATGTAAATGTTCAAGGGTCATGGGGCCCAACATAACTGTGAAGCAATTGATTTTAAAGTGAGTTTTTTCCCTTTTCATAAGATTTAAGCTTCTGCATTCTCATTAATTAAAAACTTCGTCCATTACCCTTTCACTGAATAATTGGATTACTTCCTATTTTGTCTCTTTCTTTTTTTGGGTACTATATGTGTAGATTTTTTGGTGTATTTATCTCTGTATATTAATATGTAATCTGTCTATTTTCTATCTGTTGATGATTATGTGCTATATATACATATTGTATGAGTATTTGTGTGCATGTATGTCTTCCTGTAAATGTACATGTTGGTATGTACAGATATATGTACATGATTATGTCTTATGCTGTATGTATATGTGTGCATTATGTGTTTATATGTGTTTATGTATGTGTGCATGCATGCAGAGGAATGTATGTCTACCTTTTCTTTTAATAGCAGATTTGGTCATTAAGATAAAGTAAAAATTTGAGCATGGGAAGCAGTCTAGAAAACACTGAGAAATTAAGGCTTTATTAAAGAAAATACACAATTTTAAATTTGACATTGGAAAGGATTAGGATATTGTTCTTGGGTTTGCCACTTTGATATCATGGAGAGAGTTCTGCTTCCGCTCTCTTCTTGTTCCTGGAAATTGCTTAGTGAGAACTACACAAATTGATCCACAACAAAATGTGCAGAATGCTTCCTTGGCTGTTGAAGGAATATTCCAAGAGAGCTTTCCTGGCTCTTGGTCCTGGATGAAGCACGAGGCTGAGTGCAAAGGGCACTCTGCCTCCTTTCCAGAATTGCCTTCTTTATTTTTTCCAAGTCCCAGTGGCATATACAGAGCTGAGGAAAATGCTGGGATTTTTTTTTTTTTTTAACTCCCCTTGCTTTCAGAATGGAAGGAGATAAAAGATGAGAGGACTTTACTGATCTGTCTTGAGTAGAGTGTAATTAACTGTGGAATGAGGAGTGAAGTCACTCTTTCCTGGAAACCCTACTGTTAACTAGTTTACATGTGCTATGTGTCTTCCAAGGCCAGAGGCGAATATTACAGAAAGCAGAGAAGGGACTTAGTTCTCTAGAATGTGAAGTGTCTCAGCTTTCTTCATACATTTGGCAAAGTCAGTCATGGGAGGGCCAGCGGGGAGGTAGAGGCAAGAGAAGGATGGCTTTGCCTTTTGTGAGGTAGCAGGCTCATGTCAGGACAGGAGAAGTGCTGTGGGCATGACTGTGTAAGCATAGACCACGTGCATCCTACACGATGACTGGGTTTTCTTCTTGTTTGATGACTTTGTGTTCACTTAGAAATTTTTCTCTTCATTTTAAAAGCAAAGCATTGACTGTTCTTATTCTTAAGTAGATTTTAGTGAAAACAAACATTGTTCGAATGACTTGAAATAAAGCCCTTTAAAGATAGATATTTTCTTTAAGTTTTAAATTGTGCTTAAATAGACATAAGACTTTAGTATCTGTTTGTGTTTAATTGTGCAGTTCTGGGCCATTTCCACTGCCATTTCCCAGAGCCTTTCACTGTCCAGTGTCTTTCCCTTTTCTTTCTTTCCCTTCTGTTCATACTGTGAACACTCTTCTCTCTTTCACCTGAAGGCCATTATTTGAAATATGCTTTTCTCTAATAAAGTATAACATGCACTCTACTAGTCCTACTGTAGCCTCTCTTTTATACCTATGTAGGGCTGTTTTTCTTTGCGTGAACCAAGCATTTCATATGTGTCGGCAGTCTTGGGCAGCACAGCATGTAATATGCCCAGCATGGAAGACAGCACAGATACATAGTGGAAAACTCCAGGCTCTTGTTCTTCTTGTTTGCATTGGTGATGGGTGTTGTTGTTTGCTTGTTTGTTTGTATTGTTTTTTTTTTTTAACCAAAATCTGGAGCCTTCAAAGGCAGAATATTTAGGCACATCAAGGAAATAAACACAATAATAGCACTCATTAGCAAGGATAATTGACAGCTAGGACGGTCTGAAATGCAGTCTGGAACCTTCACCACAGGATGAAGAGTTTGACTGTGGCAGAGGACAAGTGGCTAGAAGGCCCAGCTGAGCCTGCAGAGAAAAGAAACCAGGATAAGAAGGAGGGATAGTGACTTCGGAGGCCAAGGAACAGAGGTCCATGGACTTGCACATGTTCAGTCTGCCTTTTTTCCTACCCAGACAAATCTATTTTCTGGTCAACACTGATACATTTGTAACCCTTCCCAGCACAACATGAAGGCCGTTGGTAAAGACAGGTTACTCTGGCAAGGGCAACTTTGTAAAGCATCATTATTTTGGCGCAAAAGCAGATTAATGTGAAGTGATGTTGGCATTGTTATTCCTTACGTTTGGTCAGGGTTCCCACATGTATAAGAACCTGCAGAACAAATACAACGAAACAAAATCATCCAAGCTTGCTGTCATTAAATATAAGTTGAGTATTTTAAGTTTTGTTTCTTAATTTTGACTATTTCGTGCTCAGTGGAATTCCTTTAGTTAGTATCTTAGGATAATAATACTTTTTAATTCTGTCAGGTTTGAGATAATCTGACCATTTTCATGAAGCTGTGTCTGTTTTTTTCCATACAGTGATACCCCAGGGATAGTGTGCTCAGCACTACAGCATTAACATGTTTTTGTTAGTTAATATAATTCATGGCTACCCTTTCTAGTCTCAGGTTGCTTAGCACTGTGTGTACAGACACTAATAAGCTGGCTTATTCAATCCAGCATGCTGGAGATCCTGAATTGCCCACATTCTCCTGCGGACTTAATCCTTCTTTGTAATTAGGAATGTACACCCAGTTCTTGCTCTTCCTGTAATGGCTTCTTCTCTTTCGGCGGCATATTCTCTGGTGTGAGCTCTAACATGTCATGTATTAGTGTTCAAAGGCTGCATTGCAGATTCTGGTAGCAGAGGCATATTTCTACTTCCCTAGTATTGTCTGAATATGTACACGAGAAGGTTGTGCTGCCAAGACATTGCTTCATTGTAGAAATGCCCTTTATGAGTACATGTATTTTTCCATGATGATGAAATGCCAGTATTCTGGTGAATTCACAAGGAACAGGAACAGGTAGGAGAATGGTTCTTTAGGGTAGGAAAACACTAAGGCTCATGGGAAAATATATAAGGGTATTTTTCTGCGTTACAAACTGAACCAAGAACAATCATCTGACAAATGGATATAATTTCTTTCTCAGTGGGGTTCTTAATTCTAATACTGTTTTCCTTTTTCTGTTTGACTTTACATCTATAAGATCAAAACTGGCCTCCGTGCAACATGCACATTCTTATCTGTGCCCCATCACCACCCAGAGCAGACTAATATTCAGACTAATATTTTCCCCTCACAACTGGTTTTTTAAATTAATTATTTTATTTATTTACATTCCAAATGTTGCCTTCCTCAGTCCCACCTTGCAGAGTTCTTTCCTCATTCCCCCTTCTCTGAGAGGGTTCGCTCAACCCCCACACCCTCCCTCCCTTGGATGTCAAGTCTCTATAGGATTATTTGCATCCTCTCCCACTGAGGCCCAAGCTAGCTGGCAGTCCTCTGCTACATATGTGCCAGGGGCCTCAGTGTAGCCCAGGTATGCTCTTTGGCTTACCCTGTGGGCACTCCCAGGGTTAGTTAACACTGTTGGTCTTCCTGTGTGGCTGTCATTCTGTTCAGCTCCTTCAGTCCTTCCCCTTACTCTCCATAGGGCTCCCTGTGCTCAGACTAATGCTTGGTTGTGAATATCTGCGTATTTCTCAGTCGGATGCTGGTAGAACCTCTCAGTGGACAGCCAGGCTCATGTCTGCAAGCACAACATAGCATATGTAGTAGTGTAAGGGTTTGTGGCCACCCATGGATGGATGCCAACTGGGGATGGTCACTGGTAAACCGTTTGTTTAGTTTCTGCTTCATTTTTGTCCCTGCATTTCTTTTAGACAGGAACAATTTTGAGTTGAAAAATTTGAAGGTGGGTTGCTGTACCCATCCTTCCACTGGGGTCCCTGTCTAACTATTAGAGGTGGCCTCTTCAGGTTCACTCTCCCCCTTGTCCTTCCTTGAGCAGTTTGGTCGCCGTCCCCCTGGTTGGAGGGAAAACCTCCTCTGTACCAGCTCTCTGGGACTTTCTAGAGGTTCCCCCCACTTCTCACCGCTGGCAGCTGCATATTGTCATTCATTCTCCTTCTTTGGGCTATCCACAGTTTTACATTTAAAATTATCTAATGTGAATCTGGGGAACACTTTGCCTTTTTAAAAATTCTTTGGTTATGAGAGGCTACTTATACAAAGCACCTGCAGTTATTGGTTCATTTCAAGTTGTGGGTGTAATAATTTTCAAATGAGTAAAGTTTTTCCTTTCTATGGTTGATGTTGGCTTTTGAGAACAACGAAAATATTTTCCTTGACGTATTTCTTGCAGATAGAAGCAATAGGGGGAATAAACTTGACACAGTGGTACATACCTGCAGTCCCAGGACTTTTGGTGGTGATGCAGGAGGATTGTAGTGAGACCTTATTTATCAAACAAATAAAACACATCCTAACGAAAATTCCAACAACAATATGGGAGGTGGAAAGAGTTGGGGAAGGGAGAGGAGAAGAGAGAAGAGAGACAGAAAGACACATTGTGACAGAGAGGAAAGAGAGAGACTGAGAACGAGCTATTGGTAACATTGTTTGGAAGGAGGTGCTTCTCTGTGTCTTCATAGTTACAGACATGTTGGAGTGGTTTTTAAACACACTGTGGGTGGCATCAGCTTTATTAAGTAATAAATTCCTTCTCTCTATTTTTCCAGTGCCTATATTGTAGAGTAAAGCCCTTTGAGGGCTTTTGTTTTTTGACATTGACTCCTGAAGTAGAATATCATGTAATGGGAAATATGCACATATTTGCTAAACTTTTGATGACTTCCATAGACAAAATAATCTTTGCATAAAATTTCATTTAGTGCTTCCACACTCTCCCTAAATAGTTTATAGTTTATAGCCTTGAATTGTCAAAAAGTTCTTTTGCCAGAAAAATTGGTTATGGCAGTCACACATTAATATTTGAACAGAGATATAGCCTATGTATTCTGCTCTGAATGTTTTCTGAATAGTTAGTTGCATAGCATTTTGTTTATGTGTCTAGAAATGCTAAAATTAGGTTTGACAGATCAGATATGACTAAAGCAATTCATACAATTAGGGTTTTTAGGACCAAACTATTCAGAGTTTGCCAAGGTTGTATTGCACACAAACCCTGTTTGGTGTGTATGGTGTGTATAGTGTGGTGTGTGTGTGTGTGTGTGTGTGTGTGTGTGTGTGTGTCTGTCTGTCTGTCTGTCTGTCTGTCTGCACATGCACAGTTGTTTTTCACTACAAGACTTTTCGCCTACACCTGCAAGTTTTTTTATTTTAAACCTGAGTTTTCCAAGTTTTATATAAAACCATGTTTTTATATCAGAACCACCAATAGTGTGAGATCCTTTGTTGGCTGTTTGCTTTTTTCTTAAAGTCCTATTTCTTAAAATTGTCAATCATTTTATCTGAACAGGGACTGAGCCCTAGCGGGTTATCTCTCACTGGAGAGAAGTTTCTTTCCATCCTGAACTGTAATTGTTTTCCAAATCTCTGAATTCAGCTAATTGTATTCTGAAGGTTGTGTATTCCTCTTCCCTTCCTCAGGCCAGTTACCTTCTGAGCATGCTCTCTGTGAGCATCTGTCTCAATCCTTCCTAGGCCAGTCGGTCACAGTCAAATTCTGTGCTTGACCACCTGTAAATAACTTCTGCAGCCAGCTTCCCTCATCTGTAGAGCAGCTGGTGTTCCGTATTCTTGACTGTTGTGCTTCTAAAGTTTGTGACGTTTCCCCATTCTTTATTAGCGTCTTTGAATATCTATAAGGCAGACATTAGTGTGGTGTAAGCCGTTCATTGGGGCCTCATTTCCTCCCTACCCCTCACTCTGTTCTGAATGCTCTGAAGAATGCACACGCCTCTTGCCCTAGATATATTATTTATTCTTACTTTTTCTGTAGTTGGGTAGAATTTGCTGTCACATCGTAGTATTATTGAGTTGAGTTTTAATCCAGTGCAGCTCTGTGTTTTCCATAAGTGTGGAGTCAGCTCATCGCGTTCAGAAGTTATGTATGAAAATGACAATTTTTGTAAGCATTAGCATGCAAAATTTTTTCAAGATTCATGTTAAATAGGTGCTAGGTGCATTTTTGATGTTTTAGGATTAAAAACAGTGTAATATACATTAATTCCGAAAGAATCAAAAATTATAGAAATAGAACATAATTCCATAAAATATTCCATGTGATAAGAAAAAACTGTCTTTTTATGTTATTCTGCTTTTCCTATCAACACATTTTTGACCTGCATTATTCTAGGTTTTTTAATGGTGAAATAATGTATGATAAAATTTATATGCAATCTATGATAAAATTTATATGAAATCTAATTCTTCAAAGGTCACATTTTAAATCAATCTGATTAGAACATAATGGAAAATGGGCTGGAATGAGATGTACAATCATGTACCATGGAACAATAATTTTTAATGGAAATTTTAGAGTGAAGAAAAGATTTTGAAAGGAGATTCTTCATATAATTTTGCTGCTATTTTTGAAACTTTGAACATTTAAAAGGAATAAAGTGAAGACATAATTTAAAAAGACTTTTTGAGTTCATGGCTCTTGGTGGCAGAGAAAGTTTTGTCATCTTTGACTTAATTCTGACATAAAGCCCATATAAAATGCAGCGTATGCTGTGTTAGCAATCACGGGTGCTTTTGAACAGTATTAATCTTCTCATGGAAAAAATGGAGTGTTACTCGTTACTCTACATGTCTAGGAAGTAAGATTGAACATAGACTTCTAATGACAGAACGGCTAGCTCACGAGTATAGATGATCTTAGTGATCTGCTCCTGTGAGTCAGAGTTCATCTCTGGGGGCTGGGGGAATCTCGTCTTGCAGCGAGTGTGTTTTGTGTGGCCGAAGTTGCCAAGCTGCACCCAGGATGTGTGTTCCAGTGTGTGTTTGCTTTTCTGCTGGGGGCTTCTCTGTGTTGTGCACTCTGATGTCTCTGTGTCAGGGGTGGTACAGGAAAGCAGTCACCACCTCATGTCACTTTTCTCATCCCTCTTCAGCACCTGGCCCTCATCTATAGCATCAGAACCAGGACATGTTGAGGCAGAGATGCAAAACTCTGTCACCTTTGCAAGCTCTCTGTACTTAGGGACTTGAGATGTTAGTGTTTCACAGAGGTCATGCCTGCACGGTAATGGGCATGGTGTTTCGGGTAAACTATTCTCACTAAATGACCAGTCTGTTTTATTCATGTTCTTCTGTGATGGATCATTCTTATTGTTGTATTAGTCTTTTTCCCATTCCTATAACAAAATAACGGAAGCTATGTGATCGATACATGAAAGTAGCTTCTTTACTGCAGAATTCTTTACAGTCATGAGAGTGTCACCAGCATCTGCCTGGCCCTTTTAAGGGCATTTTAGTGAATGGCACCATGACAGAAGTGTATGAGCATGGGCAGCTTGCATGGAGAGTCAGGGAGCCCGAGAAAGATATGAAAGGGGGGCCATTTGGCTCTCTGTGCAATCTTCACAAGAAGGAGCAAGGCTTAGACACTTCTCTAACCCTTCTGATCAGAGTGCCAGTGACTTAACACCCTCACCTGTTAGGGGTGCGCTCCTCTTACTGTATTGGGGACTTGAACCACAGTAACTGCTGTATTATCGCACTTAAGTAAATCATTTTCCTGCTTTGCCACTGATTAGAAGTACACAGCTGTTTGGCTGATGTTGAAAAAAAAAGAACACTTTTCAGTTCTAAATCTGCTGATACTATTATTATTTTTTGTCCTTTCATGTCATTCCTTTAGCTAAGTGGACTGCTCTTTGTCATCTCAACGTGGACTGTTTCAACCTTACTGTTTTACTTCCATCGTTTTCCGTGAAACTCCTTCTTAACCCTCTGTCTATATTCTCAGTGTGTATCCGCCCTTTGGCTCTATAAAGATGAGGAAACCATACATTTGTTGCGTTATAATGTTAAATAAGAGTCTAACATCACTTTCTCCTAAGCAAGGGGTAATTAGTTAATACGTGTTTAGTCTCTGAGGGAAAACTGAAGTTGTCAAGGTAGTTAGTACTTTTTGTTTGTCATCGTGATACTTAGTGTACTCCAGTAAGAAGACTGTGGGTGTAGAAGTCATTGATCTACTGCCCACTTTCCTTCCCTTCTGTGAGATGAGCTTACTCTTAGGAGGCGACAGGTGAAGCTGAAGGCTGCCCCGTGCCATTCCTCACAGTTCTCACCGGATGTTGTTTAAAGCTTAAGCTGCCTCTCTTGGCTTTTTCTTCAGAATGCACTAGGAAATGCTTCAGCCTTTGAGAGGGCACTGATAGAAACCAAACCTTACAAATAAGATAGAGCCCGCCCCTCTCTCAGGGATGACATAAATAAAGCACAGATTCCCCCGAAGAAAGGTAGGTTGTAATTTGGTAAAGTTAAGCAAAGGGTTAAGCCATTGTTAATAGATTTTATCCATCTAATTTTACACTGCTTAAAGTGACAAGGTATTATGTGCTGGGAAGGTAATTTTGTGGTCATTTAGTGTCTAGGAAACCCGAACGATACTGCATTTCCATTCTAGGTTTCTCCTCCCCATGTTTTCATGTCCAGTTGCCTTTTAGATGTGATCACATGCAGGAGGAAGGGCTACTTAAACTGAAAATGTTCGAAGCTGGCTTCTTCAGTTCTGTACCTCATTGGCCAGCAAGTAGATTAAGAGATCTCTCTTCTCTGTACTTTGTGAATCCCTGCATTTACACACAGGGATGTGGCGACACAGAAGACGCTTAGTGAGCACCAGTGTGGCTACCCAGGCTTTGTTTTTGGTGTCAGTCATGCACTGGTAGATGATCTCTGGGTCTCTGTCTCTATGATGCTGAAGTCTTCAGTCATTCCTCAGTACTCTGAGAATAAAGTCAAACATCTTAGGTTGCCTTTAAAGATCTTGAATAATTAGATTCTTCATTTATTTTTGATGTTATTTAATTTACCTAATATCATGTGCTCATATGATTTTTTTTCACACATTTGAATCATTCCTTCTATTTTCTTCTTCTTCGTCTGTGTCCTTTCCTCCTTTTCACCTGGCTTTTCTCCTTCTAGCTTTGAAATACTTGCCCCATTATTTCAGGAAGGTCATGCTTGACTTGCATGCCTTAATTTAGTCTTCTTTTCCCCTGTGGTTTTTACTGAAAAATTAATGAGTTTACCAGTGTATGTTGACTGTCACTTATTTTACAGTCACTTGTATTGGACCATAAATTCTTTGATGTTCGGGGAACCTGCATGGTCTAGAGCATGATATGAATGTCACTTAGCCTAGTATTTTGAAATTAGTGCTCAGCATTCCCTATCACAACAAAAGAATGAAAGAAAACATATGATAAAGCCAGCACTGTGTTAATGCAATATATGGGAGTATAATTTATATTCCCTTGGGATGAATAAAATTTACAACAAAAACACATTGCTTATGAAGAATAGTATGTTAACTGAATAATTACCAAAATAGATTTTTAATTTTCAATGAACATGCTAATTCAAACATAAAGTAGCTGTGCATGTCTCTTCTCCTTTCCTTCCCCTTTCACGGTTTCTTTGTGTAGCTCTGGCAATCATGAACTCATGTTATAAGCCATGCTGGCCTCTACCGCCTGAGTGCTGGGATTAAAGGCTTGCACCCCCACTGTCTGTCCTTGGGCTCACTTCTAAACCCCATCCAAATTAAGTTTATCAACTGCTTTAACTGTGTTCTCATTCCATTTAATGACCTGACTAACTGTATACACTCGTACACCTCGTGCTGTTAGTCACCACAGCATAACTGTTCACCAGCAGTTCTCCTCTCAGTCTTGGCCTAAGAGCCACTGGCGCATCCCTGAAGCAGGGTGCATCCTGGGTCTTAGGTGGTAGTATTTTATTTTTATCACTGTGTGATTTAGAGTACATACATGTTAACTTCATTGATGGAAAAAGTTCATTTCCTGCCATTTTGCCCTTGAAGGTCATACTGATTCTAACATAAATTTCTCTGTTGTCTTACAGAGAAAAGGAATACAAATGATTTTGACGAGAAAAAAGTTATTAAGAAGAGAATGAAGGAACTTAAATTTCTAGATCCTAAAATTGCTCAGAACCTTTGTAAGTATCACATATGAATATCATTTTGAGATATCAATGTACTGAGGATCATTTCTTGAAATCTGCTCATTTTGTGTCTTGTTTTCTATCATTTTAATTTCCTAGCTTGAATACCAAATTTAAATATAAGTCTCCTTCATGCAAATTATGAGATTAAAATCTTGAAAAGATTAATATATACTAGAAAATAAGAAAAGGATTTAAGATGAAATTCTGCTTCCTACAAGTACCAAAAGGAACTTTTTTTCAGGTATTAAAGACAAGGAATTCAGGTGATGACATCACACTTTGGAATTCATAATCTTTTCTTTTATTCCTCTGAATAACTACTATTTGTGACACTTGATCATGCAGGACAGCAGTTAGAATACTAATGGAAGTAAAGATGAGGAGTAAGATGAATTCCATTATTCCACCTAAGCAGCTCACAGCCTTTT
Organism: Rattus rattus; assembly: GCF_011064425.1. NCBI lineage: Eukaryota > Metazoa > Chordata > Mammalia > Rodentia > Muridae > Rattus > Rattus rattus. The sequence goes on from NC_046165.1 coordinate 37,658,535, forward strand.
CTTCACAAGCTCTGGAAATATTTTAGATTTAATTACTGTTACCGGAGCTAAATACGTAGTGCTCAATTGTCTTCTGTGCTGAATTATTATGAGAGAAGGGAATCATTTTGTTCCTAATTCATTTCTTATTGCATCTTAAATGCGTCAAAGGGAGTTTTGCTTTGAGCTGAGATCGTCTGACCTGTTATATTTCTGGTGATGCAAGATCGGTATAAGGCGAAAAATCTCTAAGAATGTTAACATGGCTTTTAGTCAGTTTCTCAGTCGTTACACCCCTCAAGTGAGCTTTTAGCAAATATTGGAACCAAACAGTTCTCTAGCCAGAGGATAATGTTATATGCCATTGATTAAGGATTGTTATATGAGAATTATATGGACAAGAGGTAGACTTGAAAGCCCTCTGAATGGTCAGAAATGACTTTCCATATTCACTATGGCAGAGAATAGCCCTGTTGACAGTGTAAGCCAGGGTTAGGTCTTCATGGGTTATGGTGACAGTGCTACTGGCTGATGTCCACTCTGCTTTTTCTGAGCACAGATTGGTTGGCTCTCTCTGCTTATTTTATATTGGTATCATCGAGTGACATGCTTGGGCCAGTGAATATGTAAATGGAGATGATTTCACTTCAGGGTATAAAAGTTTCGTTGGTCGTTTAGTCTCTTTCAGAGTTGTCCATCCTTTCAGTAAGATGACTACATTATATGGCCCAGCTCCTCTAGTTTGGGATGTGAATAATTCTTCCCTCAGTTGGAAATTATATTTTAATGCATACATACTACCTTAGTGCTGTCTTAAAACAACGTTTTTATGATTTCCCAGGGAATACTGTACCTTCTGAATGGGTCAGCTATAATAATTTCCACAAAGTATTCTTTTCAAAGTTGGATAATGTACTTCTTGGGCAGGGTTGTTTGTTTGTTGTAAATTGCAGAGTATGCCCTGTCAACCACCTGTGGCAATCATTCCTGGCTTCTTTCTGGGCAAGATCCATTTTTGTTATTTCATTTGAATACAACCCATCAGATAACTGTGAACATTGACAATATAAACAGGGAATCCCATAGGTTTTTACCTAAAAATCTTGAATTAGGTAATTAATTTTGACAATAGCCAATAGATATGGTGTGTGTGTGTGTGTGTGTGTGTGTGTGTGTGTGTGTGTGAGTGTGTGTGTGTGTGTGTATACATATGTAAATAATATATACACAAGAATCCTTTTCCTGGTGGTTGCTCTAAGTAGCAGGTATTTATTATAAGTCATTCAACATATTTGGGTGTAACCCCTTATTTAATTATTGTCACCCTTTCTGATTATAGCCACATTTTTTGATTTAAACACTATAGTGCTTTAGCATCCTCTAATAGCCACTAAGAGGTTAGCTGTGGTCAGAGTTGTTTTCAGTTTATGAAACACAGACCTGAGGAATTGACACACATCGAGAGTGGTCTAGACAGTGACAGATAGTTTTGAGTGAAACAACTTGAGTTAAAACAGAGTTGGCAATAGAATGCTGACACTGACTTGGAGAGCTTCCCATCCAAATACTACCTAAGAGCAGAGTGATAAGTCTGTGAGACTTAATTTTCCATCCGTGCCACATGAGATCCACCTTGGAGAAAAGATCTAAAAGTTACCATTTAGCTACCTAACTTGTTAGAAGGTGACTCAAGCCTTATGTGTTGAATTCATGCTGCTTATGGCGATGACTTCAGGCCCAGATTCAAGGATAGAATTCCAGAATCAAGGGAAGTCTCAAGAGTTTTAAAGGATTTGTGTATTTTTTGCCAGATTTCCTTTAAAGTAGGAATAGGAGCTGTATCTTAGGGTTTCCATTGCTGTGAAGAGACCAAAGCAATTCTTGTAATTGGGACTAGCTTAAAGATTCAGAGCTTAGCAAGGCTTTTGAAGAGTCCTGTCACTTTGCTTTCTTTTAAGTGATTCTTTCTGTAATTTTTTTGCCTTCCCTTCCTGGCTTTGCAGTTTTGTAATTATTTTTGTATTTGAGTGCTAAGTAAAACTCTGAATATTAAAGCATTTATCTTCCTACCCCATCTTTTAAGTTCATCGATCCTTTATGCTTCTCTCATGTTACTAAACGTGAGTCCTTGTCCATAGTCCTTGCCTCTGTCCTCAAGAGATTCTTCTCCAACCAGAGATGAGCTTATTTGATGTGTCGTTTTGTTAGTTAGTGTTGTTAATAGTTGTTTTCACTTATTCTGCTACAACTAGTTGCATTTTAGAAGCAAACAAATTGAGACAGTAAACTGTTAAACCCTATCTAGACTTAAAATAACTCAGTGAGATTAAGGAGAAGCTTCGGAAGTAGTAATACATACAGAGAAACAACTGGTATTGGAGAAAAATAGTCTATGAAGCCAATAATTGGTAAATAAGGATTTAAAAGTCAAACTTTATGCACCAGCTCTAACCTGGAAGGGAACGTGAGTGTGTGTGTGTGTGTGTGTGTGTGTGTGTGTGTGTGTGTGTGTGTGTGCATGTGTGTTTGTATATAATGTATTAATGAACTGTGCTCCACAGCAGTTTTATAAAATACATAATACTTTGATTTTATGTAGATAGAAGGACTTCTCAGATCTCATTATTACTTTATACATTATGTCCCCTTTCCCACCTCTTTCAGCAATCTTCTTGAGCTCCTTCCGGGTGCCTTATGAGAAAATCAGGACGATGATATTGGAAGTGGATGAAGCACAGTTGTCAGAGTCTATGATTCAGGTAAACAAGCAGTAATAGTTTAAATTCCAATATTTCATTGCAAACTTCTCATTAAATAGTAATCTGTAAGTGAAGCAAAATTCTTAGCCCAAATCATTGAACTGGAAAATCATTGCTGCATAATTAGTTTGAGCATAACTTCTGCATTGCCAGGAGATAAAACTCTGCCTCTTCTCTTAACTGCAAACTAAATATAATGCTATCAAAATGATTGCATTTCAATTATTTTAAATGACTCTTTCTGAAGGCAAATTGTTTAACTTTACATACATGTTTTTATTACAGTTAAGACTAGTGGTCTGTTAATTTAAGTTTTTGTATCCTTTGTCAAATGTGTTTCCTTTGGCTTATAGCATAGAATCCTTATGTAGGACAAATGAGTGAAGCAGCTTTGTTTCCTGTTCCCAGTACAACTCTTCCTGGCAACACTTTGCCTCAGAGGACCTAGAACTTTCTTTGAATGTACTCCCACAGTTCCTTATCCCATTTCTCCTTCTGGTCTTCAAGAGAACATCCCCACCCCACAACTCCCCACTTCCCACGCTCCACCCTGCCAGGCCTCTCTACTTCCTAAGGCCTCAAATCTCTTGAGGGTTAGGCACATCTTCTCTCACTGAGGCCAGACCAGGCAGCCCTCTGCTGTATGTGTTTCCAGGGCCTTGGGCTAGCTCTTGTCTGCTGCCTGTTTGATGGCTCCATGTCTGAGAGATCTCAGAGGTCTGGGTTAGTTGAGACTGCTGGTCTCCCTATGCGGTCAGGCTTCTCCTCAGCTTGTATCTTTCCTTTTAATTAAGTATTTTATTTATTTACATTCCAAATGTGTCCCTCTACCCAGTTCCTTTGCCTCTGAGAGGTTGCTTGCTGAGCCCCCAGCAGCCCCCTTACCCTTAGTGTGTTTTAGTGGACGGCAGTGTTGAACCAAAATTACGGAAATGCACTTAAGAGATCTAACATGTAACCCCTGACAGATGTGAAGAGTGATCAACATACGACATGTGATGAGATAAGTTCTTCAATTTATCACTTTGTAAGACAAGAACCCACCTGCAAGTCTTAATATAAGAGTAGTAACAACATCAACAACAATATCAGCAATATATGTTTATATGTAATACATACATATTAATAATTGCTATAAATAATCGCAAGGTAATGAACCTACCAAGCAAGTGTAGAGTCCTTTACCTGTGATCTCTGCGTTCTGGATCCTGAAGCAGGAGAGTGCAGAGTCTGAGACCTTGCTGTACACCATAAGAGAATAGGACGGGGGCCACCAAAGATTATTTATTATTGTGAACAATGATTAAATTTAGACGTTTTTCTCCTTCAATAACTGGTATCTCCTGCAGTTCCAGGTTGCCTCTCCTGATTCCAGTTTGTCATGTGGTAGATAGAATGCATTCTTATTTCAGAAATAAGAATCAACACCTTTCTCTTAAGCCCTAATTTTCCCCTGTAGCATTTATTACCGTTGTTATTAACTGGATTTTCTTCCTGCTCTTGTTAGTGTATGCGATCTTATTGAGATCAGATGTCTGGTTCCTTAAAGAAAAATGTTCTACATAATACACATTTGTATTTCTTGTAATGATTTCTAAAAATATTTCCAGATTAGCTTTTAACCTGATTACATGGTTGTTTGTGATAGTTGTGTATAGTTTCTCGTCTAGAGAAGGGAAAGACAGCCATTTGCATTTTGTAGTTAATGCCCACCACAGGTTCAGTCTCACTGCATTTCTCCTCTGTCTGTTCCAATGTCTTACCTCACGGCCAACAGCTTATAGTAAGAAATTTATTTACTTGCATTGCAATCATTTAGAAGGTGAGCATGGTTCTCCCTGAGCTGAAGTTTTTGGCAGATCTGGATTTCTTCTGTAGGAATTCTGGGAGAATCCTGGTTTTGTCCTTTAGTATTATCAGGCTGTCTTCCTCTCTCACCTTGGGTCCTTTCTCTAGCAGGGATCAATGGACACTTATCTTCTGCATGATCACATTCCTGTTACTGCCTTCCTATGTCTGTGTGTCTGTGTGTCTGTCTGTCTGTCCTATCTATCTATCTATCTATCTATCTATCTATCTATCTATCACTGAGATACCCCAAGATATTTACCCCAATTAAGGCCATCTGATGGTAACTTGGATCCGAACTGTAGTATTAATTCCTTTAGCAATTGCTGTAAACATTTCCATAGATCCCAAGTGAATAGACAAGCACATCTCGAGTCTAGGTGGTATTGCTCTTATTAACATGCTTAATAAATGTAAAGGATTGCATGATTTGAAAAAAACCTGATAAATTGGATATATTTAGAGTTTCGTATATTCAGTATAAAACAAGAGTTTCATATTATTTGAAGTCTTTTAATCTTACAATTCCCCCCTTTAATAGGAGTATAGAAGCAAGATATGACCTTGTAATAATCAACATTTTTGTAATTTTTCATTATACTTACATTATATGCTGTTCATATCCACTATGTGAGAAGTGTTGGAGTTTTTAAGCCGGCGTTGCATGCCTTTCATGTATCAGCATTGCTTACACTGTATGGTATATTGGATGACAGCTTTGTGTGTGTCCTCAGAAACTTCACCTTCATGGAGTTTATAGTTTGCCGACAGTCATGGCATTTGCATGCATAATTGCAATTACATGGTTTGCTTGGCTTTGTTGACATTGTTGAGAACTAGCGTTTGGAATGGCAGAGCACACTCTTTGTGCATTTGGGGCTAAAGCTCCTACAGTGGAGTCTGGAGACTTGGCTCAGGGAGAGGATGACTGGATAACAGTGGTGTCCTTCCAGCAGCATACGTGAAGTCGGGGGAAACTGCTGCCTCTGCCTGGTCCCTGGGAAGCTTAGTAAGGAATAGAAAGCAGAGCAAGGTTACGCCTGTACTTTTACAACCATGTGGTTTTTGTTTTGTTTTTTTAGCTTAAACACCCCAATATTGAGGTCAAAATTTGACTCTGATGAAAGAATAAAATCTAAGTATCTTTAACTATAAACATTTAACAAGATATAGCAGCATATTATAAATGCCAACAATCTGTTCCCTGTAATCAGGAACTTCGCAATGTAGATGTAACTTGAACAGAAGAAGGAAGATATAAATGAAAACCAAGACTTTTGGTCTCAGGAGTTTCCAATAAGAGATTTGTATTCACATGGCAAAATCATACACCTTTAATATTTGCATTTCCCTTTCTAGGATTAAGAGGGACTACATTTTACTGAGGGTGTTCTTAAATTGCTGCACTTTCGTTGTTGTTTGTTTGGTTTTTTTGTCTTTAGCGAGTCAACCAAGGTTTTATCCAGAGGAACACAGTGAGTCTATAGCATGTTCTTTGGCCTAACCACTTTTAAGAACATCCTGTAATACTATTTTAAACCAGCAGCACTTCGGGAGATTTTCGTTTCTGCCAAGAGACATGCATAGCGTGCTGTAGAGTGAGTGACTTGTCATTTTGCATGAATTGGAGTTTACATGGAGTCTAGTGATATAATATGGAACTGTGACTACTTACTGTCTTCTCTTCCCCCTTAATGTTAGTATACTAACCCCTTATACCACTATATTTTGATAAAATGACTTAGTGTGAGTTTTGTTTGTGGATTGCTTCTTTGTTTAAATTCCATCAGGAGTACCTAGTTCCTTTTTAACTGCTTGTGTGTGGACTGGAAATGTGGTCGAAGGGCTTGAGCAGCTGACGGGACCTATGGATTCTAGACTATGCTACATGCAGGCCTATCTGCTCTGTCTGCAGGCGTCCTCAACCTCTGTCTCCTTGGACTTTATACATTTCCTCCCTATCAGAAAGCCTACTGTTATAAGGATATCTTCAGTTTCTATTATTAAAACATGATCCTTCTGGTTAAGTCTTGTAAGCACTACATTAAAATTCCCTTCCTTCTTTCCTATTCTTTCCTTTGCCTTCGGTAGCAACTCATGATTTCTTTGATCCCCCTGAGTAGCGTGCTGAAATATGTTTGGCTTTGCCAGAGATTTCTGACATTCAATTCCCTAAAGCTGAAATGTAATGGGTCGTATTTACCCAGGTGAGAAGGCTGTTCCTTTGGTATAGGTTGAGTTCCCCTTTCCAAATTATAAGCTAATCAAATAAATATTCAGTAGTGCTTGATTTGAATATATAATCACTCTTGGATGGAGGAAAGTAAAATTGACTGTTTCCAAGCTGAGCGGCCTGTTGCTTAAGGCTTAGGATAAGGGATGTTATCTGGGCAAAAAAAAAAGATTAATTTCATCACTGGTTTCCTTTCCACAGTTTACTGATTAATTTTTCCAAACCTTGAGAGTGGCACACAGTGACGGTTTCTGTTCTTGGTTTTACATTTTAGAACTTAATGAAGCACCTTCCTGATGAAGAGCAGTTGAAGTCATTGTCCCAGTTTAGAAGTGACCGTAGCAGTTTATGTGAACCTGAGCAGTTTGCCGTCGTGGTGAGTACTGTCTTATTCGATCACTTCTGAGGGAGCTTTTCCTGTGTAAAGCAAGCAAGAACAACAGGACGTTTCAGCAAGCCGGCTGTTAGTATGAGTGTGCCATGGCCACGGTGCTTCTTTCTATTTTAAACCTAAAGGTATTTGTGACAATTTGTTTTGTACTACAAATTGGGAATTAGATGGAAGCTGAAGTTTGCTTGTGTAAGGAGATGGACAGTGGGAATCCCAGGCTGGCTTTATATCAATTAGAAAGAATTTTATCAATGTAAGATTATGGCTATACAATGTTTTATTTAAGAATAAAATAATAATCCCTTCTATCTCTTTCCTCCTGGTTCAAAATTATGACCATTTCCCAATTGTCTCATAAAATGACAACGTATCTATAATTTATAGAATAACCATAACCAGACACCCACACCCAAGGGATTGGGGTGACAGTGTCTCAGTGGTGGTGGGGGGCAGCGAGAAATTCTTTTTTTTTTTTTTTTGTACTTAAAAGTTTATTAAGTAATAATGTGAAATTATAGTTCATCAATTTTTCAACTTCTTAAACACATTTTCTCTAAAAGTTTCTTTGTATATCAAGAAAAAAGCCATGAGGGACAGAGAGAGAGAGAGACAGCGAAAGACGAAGAGAGAGAGACAGAGAAAGGCAGAGAGATACTCAAGAGCCAGAATATGCCAAAGTACATGATACAAAACAGCATTCAAAGGAAGTGGTAACCAGGGAGAAGTTTGGTGCCATTTCACAGCAGGCACACAAAAAATACAAGAGTGTGACTGCAATCAGGCAAGAGCAGAAGGATTCAGATAGATGTCTCAGAGCAACCAAGGCTACTGTTCATGTTCACAGGAGCCTGGCATTGTTGAGAGCAGCTCTCATCACACTCACACAGAGTTTTGGTTGCACCATGGAAAACTGCGAAAAACATCAAGTCAATGAGTAGAATTAGGTGGTTATTAATGCTCAAAGACATAAAAAGAAAGAAAACATAATCATGATATAAACCAAGACTTACCTGTATATATTTACATATGATTGTAATGTATACATTAAACCTTGACTTAAAAAGTTAGTGGTTAGAAAGGGTACAGGATGCAAGTGATGCCATGGGATGCATGCCTTCATGTAGTATCCAGATAAGGGGAAGGTAACAAGGGATGGCATTAATGACAGATGCTGAAGTGAGAAATTCTTTACAGGGGTGACAAGGGGTCTGAAAATTAGGAAAATTGGTTAAACTCACGGACGTTGGCTTTAGCATCTGATAGCCAGTTTCTGAATGCTTGGCTGAAGTTTTGACTGGATCTGTCTGAAAGACTGGATGATTGAAACCATCAGGAGTCAGCAGCAATCCCTGAAGCTGTTCTGGAAGCCTCTGGGCAGCATCATGAAGCGGGGCTGGAACAGCGGGTCAGACCAGCATCCCTAAAAATGAATAGTGCCAAAGCTGGACAGTCTGTAATCTGTGAATCTATAACCAAGATTCCATGGATCAGAGTGGCAGAGATGGAGGGAGGGAGACAGGCAGACAGACAGACAGAAAGAAAGGAAGAAAGAAGAGGACCCTGTCTTCGCTCAGTAGTGGGACTCTCCTAAGGTCCCCATCTCCTCTCAGTTGCCTATGAGAAAGTAAAGAGTGAATGGCATGAAGGCCAACCATGTACCCCATTAATATGCCCAACCTCCACGAGTCTTTGATAGGCTAAAAATAATATAGCCAAATAAAATTTTGAAATTAAAAAAACCAAACAAGTATGTTAGTAAATTTTCAACATGCTATGAAATTGTAAAGCAAGAAACATGCTCCTTATAAATATCTAATGTCAGTCTAGGAGTCCTAGCAAACAGGAGAGGCCACTTCTCACTTCAGTCACCATCCTGGGTTCATCTCATGGTTTCGACGTTGAAATTAGAAATACTATGTTTTTCTTGGCAATGAGAGATAAAATGAATTCATTTGAGCAAAATCTTGTCAAGGCTTCTCGCTAATGATTGTGTTTCCACCTCCTGGTTTTGTAAGCTGGAGCCTGGAGTATAAACCTCTTGGTCGGTCTGTACATTAGCTGCTATGGAACTCAATGTTGAGAATTACTTTTACTATCAAACATTCTTTCTCTGCTCCTTGTTCAGGTCGACTGTAATTGTTATGATAAATGCCATTCTTTTTTTTTTTTTTTACTGTTATTTAGGGTTTTCTCAATAATTTTCTTTCATGGCCAAAGCTTTTACAAATTTTAGTACAATTTATGTATTAAAATAGCATTATACCCAAATGATTTTTAATATAACCTTAAACTAAAAATGAGGAAAATTTAGATTATGGAATACTTTAAAAATGATCCTTTTTAATTGAGTCCGTGTAACATTTGATCTGAGGCTTGTCAAGTCCAGCTCCTGCTGTAGAAATGGACTAGTGAATGGGAAAGATAGATGAACTTTTGTAGTCATTGAGTCATGCAGGATTCTTTTGGAATTCAGAACCTTATTCGTGATGGTCTCTTACAGAAGGGATTTTTTTTTTTTTTTTTTTTTTATTAACTTGAGTACTTCTTTATATATACATTTCGGAGTGTTATTCCTTTCCCGGTTTCTGGGCAAACATTCCCCTCCCCCTCCCTTCCTTATGGGTGTTCCTCCCCCCATCCTCCCCCATTGCCGCCCCCCCCAACAGTCTAGTTCACTGGGGGTTCAGTCTTAGCAGGACCCAGGGCTTCCCCTTCCACTGGTGCTCTTACTAGGATATTCATTGCTACCTATGAGGTCAGAGTCCAGGGTCAGTCCATGTATAGTCTTTGGTAGTGGCTTAGTCCCTGGAAGCTCTGGTTGCTTGGCATTGTTGTACATATAGGGTCTCGAGCCCCTTCAAGCTCTTCCAGTTCTTTCTCTGATTCAGAAGGGATATTTTTAAAAATCAAGATTGTTTGTGCCCAAATCTTAGGTTATATTAAAAGCCCTAGGATATAATGGCATTATGTTTGATATGTTGTTGACAATTCAAGCCGGCTAACTTTTTATGCCTTTCTGCATGTGATGGTGTGTATATGCTTGGGCCAGGGAGTAGCTCTATTAGGTGTGGCCTTGTTGGTGTAGGTGTATCACTGTGGGTGTGGGCTCTAAGACCCTAGTCCTACCTGCCTGGAAGTCAGTTTTCTGCTAGTAGCCTTCAGATGAAGATGTAGAACTCTCAGCTCCTCCTGCACTGTGCCTGCCTGGATGGTGCATCCCACCTTGATGATGATGGACTGAACCTCTGAACCTGTAAGCCAGCCCCAATTAGATAATTGTGCTTTATAAGACTTGCCTTGGTCATGGTGTCTGTTCACCGCAGTAAAACCCTTCATACGACAGTGTATATTAGGCATATTGTATGCTCTTTCCTTTAAATCTGTTTTTATATCTTTTGCCAGTGTATCTTATCTTCCCTACCTATAAAGCTCTGTGAACAGCATGTAGAACTTTGGGAATGAAACAGTAATTTCCTCATTCTTACTGTCCTGTGATTTCTTTTTTTTTTTTTTTTTGAAACTTTTTTAATGTTTTGTTTTTTAAAAAAATTTTAAAAGCCTTTAAAAAACTCAAAAATAAACATATCAAACAAATTGTCCACATCTCAGTGACCGTTTCTACTTGTAAGTTAGCAGTTTAGAATAGATGCTTGATACCTTTCCGTTAGATTTTACACTTTTACATCTTTCCCATTTGCTGTGACAAAACTCTTGACAACAGCATGTGTTCCTTGTGGATCACAGATAGAGAAAATGCAATCGGCCACCATGGTGGGGAAGTCATTTTAGGGAAGCATGGGGCAGCTAAAACTAATTTCTCACTGTGTTCCCAAGCACGATGCTGGGGGTAGTGTGGCATGAGTAGGGAAGGCATGCTTGTTTCTTCATTTTGTTCAGTTTAAGACCACACCCTATAGCCTAATGCCACTCATTGTCACATTGGATCCTCAGTTGAGAAGCTTGCTAGCATGGAGAGGAGGAATGAGAGAGAGGAAGGGACTGGAGGGCATTTCCCTCCCCCTCCCTCCCCCCCTCCCTTGCTCCCCCCGTCCTCGCCCCCCTTCCTCCCCCCCCCCCCCGCCCCCTCCCTTCTTTCTTCCCTCCTTCCGTCCTTCCCTTCAGTGTAGGGCCTGGCATCGTAGGATAATACTGCTTATCTTCAGTGTGCATCTTGCTATGTCAGTTAAACCAGGCTAGAAATTGCACCTCATGGACAAGTCTGAAGGTCTGTGTCCTAGGTGATTCTAGATCAGCTGTGCTCAACTAGGGATCATGGCCCATTTGGGAGTCCAATAGCCCTTTGTCAGGCCAGAGGCCACCTAAGAGCATCACAAAACAAAGATATTTACATTATGATTTTTAACAGCTACAAAATTATAGTTAAGTATCAGTGAAAATGATTTTATGGTTGGGAGTCAGCAACCGCAACATGTGGAACTGTATTAAAGGATTGCACATTAGTATGGTTCAGGACCACTCTTCTAGGTCCTGTCATGTTGATAGCATGACAGTGAGTATGGGGTCTAGGACTCAAGCAGGACTCAAGGACATTCCGTCCTTGCTCAGATCTCTGTGCAAAGTGTGATGACATGGGCCGCATATCCTTCCCAGGATTTCCCATGGCGCTATGGACAGTTCTCCAGCAGTCAGCTGCTTATCTCTGCTCATGGCTGTACTACTCAGTTTCTTGTTAGTTTACTATTAACTTCTATTTTGATGAAAAGTGAATTGATTTTTCTTTTATCTCTCTTATTTCAGTCTGGCTCCCTTCCCCTCTCCACCCTCTCCACCCTCTCCACACCCCGACCCTTGTTGCACCTCCCCCTTTTACACTACTCAACCAAAGGAAAACCTTCTTAAGAACAGCTCCAGGCTCCTTTACAGTATAAAGATTATATTGGGCAAAACATGTGAGGCATTATAGAATGATGGGCACTTCCTTTTCTTTCTGAATTCAAAGCTCAATTTAGTTTTGGTACCTTATTATAGAGACACGATTATAGAGTTTATCAATTTTATATTAATGATAATGTTTAAGGAAATTGTCTATAATTTTGTTGTATAAGATTACTATAACAATTTTTCTTTCCATTTTTATTGGATATTTTATTTATTTACATTTCAAATGTTATCCCCTTTCCTGGTTTTCCCTCTGGAAGCCCCCTATCCCATCCTCCCTCCCCCTGCTTCAGTGAGGATGCTCCCCCACCTACCTACTCTCTTCTGCCTCCCTGCCCTAGCTTCCCCTACACTGGGGCATCGAGCCTTCACAGAACCAAGGGCCTCTCCTCCCACTGATGCCCCACAAGGCCATTTCTTGAAGTTATCTGGACTTAGGATTTCTGACCTTTATCTTGTCTTTAAGACATACTTGCCTTACATGGAACATAGAGTACTGTGCTTTGGAATGGTCATTGCACATGAGAACTGATCAGTGAGTGAATGTGCTCTAATGCCAGCTCTGTCTTCTGACTCCTCTCCATGGAGCCAGGGCTTGGGTTTTCGTTTGCTTCCCCTAGATAAGTGCGCCGAGTTGTGGTTCTTCTTGGGTTCTGTAGTGGAAACTGTCATTTCTGATCTCACTGTTCTTCTGTCTTACCCCTTTCTTCTTCCCTCCCTCCTTTGTCTTTAGCCCCAGCTGGCTTCCCATTTGCTCTGGAGACCTATATACCCTCCGCTTGTGCTCAGTTTCCTGCTATGTCGCAGGAGTCCTTGCTAACATTCATTTTGACAAAAGTTAAAGTCCAATTGTGTTACTTGCTAGTGAGATTAATAGGTGTGTAAATTCATTATTCTGATTCATGCAAATTATAAACATCTGATGAAATTCATTCTACTCAAATACAAATACAAACAACAGATGCTGAACAATTCACTGAAGGTATTTACAGGATACTTGCTATAGTGTACATGCAATGTGAGTATAGTCAAATGTAGGTATCAGTGTCATTAACGGACAGTTAGTTTTGGTGTGGACCAAAAAAATATATATGTGTTTCTAATATCATGTTTGAACATTCTAGAGTGTGATACACCAATTGACTATTAGAAATACTGTATGTAATCTCCTCAGGTTTTTGGTTGACATCAAAGATAATGTCTATTGATATTTGAACTATTTGGCTGAGGCCCATCACATGTTACATCCCTGAAAGATTTATCACTATTTAGTGTGTAAATATTCTTCAACTTTCTGATAAAACAGATTTTCATCTCTATATTTAATTCTCCCTTGAAATTGGGGGAATTCTTCAATGCCAATACTACTCTTTTTTCCAATAATTTTAGCTGTATTCATACATTACAGTACAAAGGATTTAGTTGCTCAATTGCTCTTTACAGTAATTTACATCTTGTGCACCTTTTCTGAACTAATTCTTCATTTGCTGCTTTGAATGAACATGGATCAAACAATTTCTGTGATGTCTGCATGTGGGCTGCTCCTGACATAGCTAGTAGATAATATAGAAGCTTTTCAGAGACTGATGCTTTGGATGGTTCTTGATTTTGAACTCAGTACATCATATTTTATAAGCATGCATAGGTTCTCTGAACTATATACCCAGTTCTTAACTTGTTAAGCATTAATTTAAAATTGTTGATGTTTAATTTGTAATTGATATACAGTAATTGTATATATTTGTAAAGTACTATGCATAGTGATGAATTTTGGGAAGTGAGCCTATCATTTGCATTGCCTATCATAATTTTTTTTTATTAACTTGAATATTTCTTATATACATTTCGAGTGTTATTCCCTTTCCCGGTTTCCGGGCAAACATCCCCTTCCCCCCTCCCCTTCCTTATGGGTGTTCCCCTCCCCACCCTCCCCCCATTGCCGCCCTCCCCCCAACAGTCTGGTTCACTGGGGGTTCAGTCTTAGCAGGACCCAGGGCTTCCCCTTCCACTGGTGCTCTTACTAGGATATTCATTGCTACCTATGAGGTCAGAGTCCAGGGTCAGTCCATGTATAGTCTTTAGGTAGTGGCTTAGTCCCTGGAAGCTCTGGTTGCTTGGCATTGTTGTACATGTGGAGTCTAGAGCCCCTTCAAGCTCTTCCAGTTCTTTCTCTGATTCCTTCAACGGGGGTCCTATTCTCAGTTCAGTAGTTTGCTGCTGGCATTCGCCTCTGTATTTGCTGTATTCTGGCTGTGTCTCTCAGGAGCGATCTACACTTCTGCACTTCTTTGCTTCATCCATCTTGTCTAATTGGGTGGCTGTATATATATGGGCCACATGTGGGGCAGGCTCTGAATGGGTGTCCCTTCAGTCTCTGTTTTAATCTTTGCCTCTCTCTTCCCTGCCAGGGGTATTCTTGTTCCCCTTTTAAAGAAGGAGTGAAGCATTCACATTTTGATCATCCGTCTTGAGTTTCATTTGTTCTAGGCATCTAGGGTAATTCAAGCATTTGGGGTAATAGCCACTTATCAATGAGTGCATACCATGTATGTCTTTCTGTCATTGGGTTAGCTCACTCAGGATGATATTTTCCAGTTCAACCATTTGCCTCTCTAATTTCATAAAATCATTGTTTTTTGATAGCTGAGTAATATTCCATTGTGTAGATGTACCACATTTTCTGTATCCATTCCTCTGTTGAAGGGCATCTGGGTTCTTTCCAGCTTCTGGCTATTATAAATAAGGCTGCGGTGAACATAGTGGAGCACGTCTTTTTTATATGTTGGGGCATCTTTTGGGTATATGCCCAAGAGAGGTATAGCTGGATCCTCAGGCAGTTCAATGTCCAATTTTCTGAGGAACCTCCAGACTGATTTCCAGAATGGTTGTATCAGTCTGCAACCCCACCAACAATGGAGGAGTGTTCCTCTTTCTCTGCATCCTCACCAGCATTTGCTGTCACCTGAGTTTTTGATCTTAGCCATTCTCACTGGTGTGAGGTGAAATCTCAGGGTTGTTTTGATTTGCATTTCCCTGATGACTAAAGATGTTGAACATTTCTTTAGGTGTTTCTCAGCCATTCGGCATTCCTCAGCTGTAATTCTTTGTTTAGCTCTGAACCCCATTTTTAATAAGTTGTTGTCTCCCTGCAGTCTAACTTTTTGAGTTCTTTGTGTATTTTGGATATAAGGCCTCTATCTGTTGTAGGATTGGTAAAGATCTTTTCCCAATCTGTTGGTTGCTGTTTTGTCCTAACCACAGTGTCCTTTGCCTTACAGAAGCTTTGTAGTTTTATGAGATCCCATTTGTCGATTCTTGATCTTAGAGCATAAGCCATTGGTGTTTTGTTCAGGAAATTTTTTCCAGTGCCCATGTGTTCCAGATGCTTCCCTAGTTTTTCTTCTATTAGTTGCCTATCATAATTTTTATGTGAAGGTAGTGACTGGAATTTGTGGGTGTTTTTAAAATATGGAGTTAAAATTCGCTGTTATGACTGTATAGCCCAGAACATGTTGCTACTTTGACTTGTTCTTTCCTAAGCGATTTTAGTTTGTGGAAAATACATCAAATAAGGTGAGCAAGCTTTCACTGAATGGTGAGCAATGATGGTTCTGCCAGCACTTGAGAAGTTTCTGATAAGTGACTGATCTTGTGTCTGTTTGAATTGGTCTTTAATTGATAAATCCATTTCTCATGCTGTTCTTGATAGTTTCAGAGAACACTGACTATTGATTTATTTCCTTAATTTAAAACATTTCTATGGATGGTTTTAAACATTTCATGAAGACACTGGGTTCTTCTGTGCATACGGCAGTGTCCTCTCTTATTGGCTTCTTTTTTATGTATCATTTAAGAGATGAAAATGTAGTCCCTACAAACTTGGGCTGAGGGGACCATTTGCCTGTAGTGCTTTAGATTCCTTCCTCCTCCTACCAACCCGAACTGCAGCCTCTTACTAAAGGCTGATTTCACGGAGTGTAACCTGACTTAGTTGTATGAGTGTGTTTCTCATATTTGCAGGCTCTCTTTGATCAATAAGCCATTAGGTAAAATCACTGTGTTCACAGTGGCATGGCTTTAACTGTGTGAAAATGATTTATGTAAATATTCAACAGGATCAGAAGATTAGCTGAAGTTTGGAAAGAGACCTAAAAATTTGCATTTGAAGCTTGGTATACTAGACTTCCTTTGATTAAAAAACTCTGGATTTTTGAGTATTTGTCTCCATATTATTTAATTCTGCTAATCTGCCTGCTCTTCAAAGGAATCAAGCATTTATAGGAGATTGAATCCCAGAAATGTCCTCTTTGTACATTGTATTTTGATCTGCTACCATTTGGTGTCACTATAGGGCAGGGCTTTCAAACCTTGTAAGGTGGAGGACCCTTGATTATTATTGTTGTTGTAAAATGTTGTATAAAGTTCATATATACCTCACTGCATAAAAATGTTATTTTTAAAAGAAACCATAATATTGTTGTTGGAAAATTAATAACATAAGAACTTTGAAGATAATGTGAATGTCTCCTGACTGCCCCTCCCCACCTCATTTTACATCAATTGTCATCTTAACATTTGGGTTCCTATTCCCTTGTACTTATTAATGCACAGTTGCATGAACAAATTAAAGGGTGTTTTCTTCCTGAAACTTTTTACTACATAACGAAGATTATTTTCATGCCACACTGTTTTTAAACTCTTGTTTAGAATTTCATATCCCTTATTATGATTTTCCTTGATTTGGTCACTTTGACATCACCTAATATTTCACTAAAATATGAACCCATATACATCTTTGTGCATAAATTGACAGGCAGCGTGTCATTGTAGCATTGTGGTCCAGCTTTAAGTGTACTTACTCCTCACTAGATATATGGCCTTCAGTGCTTGGTTGTTCATATTCATTTTTTCCCATCTTGTTCCTATCTTTATTTTCATATGTGATGGGACACAGCTTCCTTTTCCTGTTCTCAGAACTTACCATCAACTAAGTAGCTTCAAAAGTCACAACTTTATTATCTCCCAACCTTTGATGGCAATCAGAAATCCCAAGAGAACTAGTTGAGCTGCAGTCCTCTTGTGAGGCCTCGGTCTTCCCAGCTCTAAAAGAAGCCCATGGACTAGCAGCATTCTTAGTTTGTCACTGTAACTCTTCAGACACTGTTGCTTTGTGACAAGGATTTTCTAATAATCTGCAGGATGAATCAGGGGAACATTCCTCCATGGGGATCTTTATCAGCCTGAATGGTCCTTTGATGCCAGAACAGGAAGTCTAGTCACCTGTTTTGGCAATTAAATATGGATATTTTAAAGGACAGTTATTCTGCATAGTACATGAAGTAGAATAATTCCACCTTCATTACTTTGTTTTCAATATTCAATATTTGTTTCAATGTGTTATAGTAGCTACATATATACATTATTGTATAATCAAAATATTATAATATTTTTGATTATAAAAATATTGAATAATCAAAAATAATGGCTAACTTTTATTATTAATATTAGTTGTATTGTTTTTTTCTAGGTATTTCTACCATTATTTGTTCAAAAGTTATTTCTCGTTCTCTTAGGGCTTTGTTGGTGTAGTTTTTTTTTTTGTTTTGTTTATGTTTTTTTTTTTTTTTTTTTAAAGAGGCTCTAGGTAGTTGAAGTTGCCATTGGTGTCATGATCTTCCTGCCTCTGTCTGCAGAGGGCTGGGACTACAGGTATGCAGCATTGTGGCTCGCTGGTAGTTTTAGATAACCTGTTGCTCTATCCTGAGTTGAGCTCTTGGGGTAAGCAGATAATAGTCTTCCATGGTATATGTAAATTAGAATTTTTTTTTTCTCTGTGAGCCATGTTTAGTATTAGCTTTCTTTTCTCTGGGCCAGGGGCTGATCACTTTCATTATTAGAGTTGACACATTATATGTTTCTACTCCTCCTATGTTGCCTTTCTCTATCTTTTGTTGGAGCTCTGTTCATAATATACTATTTATTAACAGAAATGCTTGAATTCTCTCGTTCTGCTCACTGTCTTCTCCTTTAGTAATAATGCCATCTTCACCTTTTAGTTTAGATGCTTTCTTTTTGAAGCAAATTGTGTTTTTGTGGTGCCACAGAACACTCCTGAAGTAGGGAGAGTGTGGATTAGGACAGCTTTGAAGCTAGCCTGGGCTGTATAGCAAATAGAAGTAGATAAAGCAAGACGAACCGAAGGAGAGCATTGGCATGCACAGTAACTATTACAGAGACGCAGAGGGCCTTTGGTCTACAATAAGAACATAGGTGGTTGGTAGTTCTTCAGCTGATTTCTTTAGCTAATGTCAAGAACCCTGGTGTAAAACGATGTAGCAGAGAAAAGTGAATGGCCCTGGGCATCCTTCTCAGATTCTATAAGTCGCCTTAGTTACTCCCCATGGCTCTCACAATGGGGTCTACAATTTTTAGGTTAACAATAGGCCTTTAAAAATGCTTCTTTGAAATATAATAGTAAACTCAAAAGCTACATTTTAAAAACATAGAATTTTACTAATTTGGGCTTGCAACCACAACTAACGAACATGCAAGTCCTCCTGGAATGTCTCCTCAGGCCTCTCTGGTCTAGCATCCTGTGGCATTTAGTCCTTTCATAAGACAGCTTGAGCCATATTTTCCTAGCTCAAAAGCTTCACAGTGTTCTCTGTGGCTTCTCCACCAAACATTCTGCCACTCTCTGAAGGCAACACAGCCTGCACTGTTAGTACGCTATAATTCCTTTCTTTACCCTTTGAGACATTTTCTCTGGAAAATGTCTCAACACTTCTATTCTTTTGCATAAAATTCAGCATCTTTCCTCTCTGTTTCCATAGCACCCCATGCAAGTTTCTAAATGTATCTTATTACACTGGATTCTAAGTGTCAGTTTACAACTGAGAGTCTTCATTTCTGCTCTGAATACCTTGCTAGGCTACTGTGTTATTATCTTCTAATGGTTCATTTTCCAGAACATATGGAACATATGATATGGATTCCAAGAATTCGAGAAGAAACTGGGGGTGGCCTAAAATGAAAAATTGGCAGATATGTAGCACAAAAAACCAAAATACTTAGAACCATTAAAAAAAAAAAACTTTACTATTATGATTGTGAAGGTGGCCAGGAAGATTCCAAAGTGCACAGGCCAGAAGGTAACTTTTAGAATTGATTTTTCCTTTCACTTTTGCATGATTTCCATGATTGAGCTCAAGTCAGTCCAAGCTCCCTTACCTCCTCAGTCATCTTGCCCACCTCAAGCAAGTGTTCTTTACACTCACTATAAATAGGTACTGCTAAAATAGTCACTTTAATTCTGTGAAAAATGGCCAGTGGGTGATGATGCATAATCCTCTGCTTCCTGTTATCCTAACTTTCTCAGTGGACATTTTGGTGACCTTTAATTCAGAAGGCTGTGGATTTTCAGTTTGGAAATCTGCACCATCAAAGAGTTCTTTTGGTGTTTAGGAGGATTAAGTTTTCATTTTATTTGTTGCACAAATCATGATTTATTGAAACACATTTAGAGACAACTGACAGAGAAAAATGGGGCTCCTAAAAGACCACCTCTATGGGAGCACCACTTTCACAGACTGAATGCCACAAGAGGTTTCCTTGACACTTAAATTTTGCCTATGTAAATGCTTCATAAATGTCTAGTTCATAACAAGGTATGACTCACACAGTTCTATCTTAAAACATAACAGGCATGGGCATGGCCTGATATTCTCTCAGGTTGGTGTGTGTGTGTGTGTGTGTGTGTGTGTGTGTGTGTGTGTGTGTGCGCGCGCGCGTGTGCGTTTTGCCTGCATGTGGTTCATTCGCATGCCTTCTACTCAGAAAAACCAAAAGAAAGGGTCAGTTACAGACATTTGTGAGCCAGCATGTGGATGCTGGGAATTAAACACCAGTGTTTTTGAAGAGTGCCCACTGCTATAGACTGCTGAACCTTCTCTCTAGCAGCTGATATAATTTCTTTGAGTTTTCACAATCGTTGCTTCCTTTGTCTTTAGTAATCCACTGTTGCTTTGCTGTCTGTATCTGTATAGGATGTGACTGCAGTTAGAGGAACCGAGTGTCTTCTCCACGTTCTGGCCAGCTCAATCCCCAGCTGCTGTAACTTGGCACCTCCTGCCAGGGGCCCAAGCTCACTCCCCTTCGATCTCAGCCACAGATTCTTCCCCGTACATCCACAACCTGTGTTTGGATGTTAGATAACTCTTTCCCCTCCTGTATTCATAGCTGTAGAAAGTGTAGACTTATGCTCCACCTACGGTCATACATGCTTGACCTTTGTCCTTTACTCTGTACTTGAGTTTGTCACCTTCTTGACATGTTGTTCTTAGGATTCAAGACCCTGGGAGCTCAGCAGGATCGGCATTTCCTCCTGGCTTAGGGCGTACGAACGTACCTTACTTTCAGTTTCCATTGATTTTCTTCTTTGAACTAAAATCTATCAGCTGTTTAATGATTGTAATTTTTCTTGTGATTGATTTCTGTCTTTTATCACACTTTACTGCCTAAGTCACAGTTTACAATGATATTTGAACTTTTAATTAAAGTGAAATTCTGTTGGTTTGATTAGGTAAACTTCGCTGTCAGTTGAAGGATCATTTTTAACACCTTTTTTCTTTTCTGACAATCTCAATGGTTCTTCTGAATTACTTGTATTTCTTATTTTTAATTGGATTTTTTTATTTACATTTCAAATGTTCCTCTTTCCTGGTTTCTAGTCCATAAACCTCTATCTTCCCCCCCCACCCCCCGGCTTCTATGAAGGTGTTCTATCCAATTTGAGAAATACCAGGAAACAAGGCTAACCCAGTGACAGAAGAGTGTGCAGACAGAGTGAAAGTCGTTGTCTCTGTAGATGAAGAGACACCTTGCAAAAGGAAGATTTTCTTGAAAATATTCACAGTGCAGATGAGCAGGTGATGTGTGCTTGGGTGAGGCGGGAGGTCAGGATGCTAAGTGCAGTTGTTGCTGTGGAGCAGGTGGCACTGAGATAGCTTTGTGGCCAGATGAGAGGAGCTAGGGAGCCAAGGAAATGCATGGCATGCAGTGCAGGGCTAGAGAAAATATGCAGGCCTTCCTGTTTCTGTCTTTCCCCAGAGGACAGGCTCAGCAGTGCCAGCCTTTGTTTGTGTCTGCCTTTGCTTGCCACCTCTCTGAGGAAAATCAAAGTCTCCAATCTAGGGAACCGTACAAGCTGAGTTTATGACACTGTTGCTGCTTGTTTCAAAATCTAAGCAGGACTTGGAGGGGAGAGGGTGGTGTGGCATGAGCGATTTTGAGGAAGAACTACTAGCCGTGAGGGTATGTGGATGTGTGTAGGGAAATAGGAGAATAACACTTGCCTGCAGGCCCTGCCCTCATGAAGGAAAATAGACCTGTCTAATGTGTCACCTTAGTAAGTGCACATTTCCTATGTGGGAAGCTCAGACAAAGGTGCCAGTCGGGACTGGCATGTTCTTCCCTCAAAAACCTCATTGAATCAAAGGAATAAATTCATTTAGTTCAAATCTAAATCAAAATAATAATATCAAATCTTGCCATTAAGTGGAAAAATCACTTGCATTTTACCAATTGTGTTCGCTGTAGAGTGGGAAGAAAAGTGTCATTGAACTCTGAATGGAATCTCTTGTGAGCTTTTGTTGCCCATGTTCTCTTGAAATTAGCAGATTGTCAGCTGTATTAAATAACTCTGCAATTCTTTAATTTATTAGGACTAATAAAAACACAGCATGACCCAAATAATATGCAGTTCCATTGAGTTGCTAACAGTAGTGAGTTTCTCTAAAAGTTTGAAATTTTAACTGTGGCATATTAATTTCTCTGCTTTTTGATGGCAAAAAGTGCAAAATATTGCTTGCTCTGGGAGATTTTACATCCGTGCAGTATTCTGCCTACAAGTCTCCATGCAGCCTGTTTCTACCTTGGTGTTTCCTTCATGTCTCACTCTCCTTTAGTAACATCACTTTAACCACAGGGCCTCTACCATACCTCCCTCAAACATATCCCTGCTTCCTCTCCTAACTTTTCATAAAACACATGTCAGTTGCCTTCTAGTGTGACCCTCAGAAAGTTCTAGCCTATGCGTGTTCATGTTCTGTGGACCTTGTTTCCCCAAGCTTGTTGCCCATGCTATCTCTACCTTGAGATGGCGTTACCTCACAGCCTACTTTCTTTCTGCACAGGTCAGCTTGTGGGCGGTGTTACCATAGAGCCACCCTTGAGATTTACTCACCCAGGGGCCAGAGCATCTCTGCAGTATCCACTGTATTCCCATTTATCACCTTATGCTCCGTTAGTCTATCATTTCTACACAGTATTCTACAACAAGAACGATTGTTTTTGGTGCCCATTAGTGGTTTTTATTGTCTTGAACAGTATCGGGTATCTAGTTAGTATCCAATAAATACCTGGTAAATCAATTTTAAAAAGCCCCCTAGGTGCTTTATTATTTTTATTTTTTAAATGTTGAAAACTAAAGCCATTGAGTCTTGGCTCACTAAGCCTTGCTATGCAACTGAACATGTTCCTAGCATTGGCTGTGCATTTAAATAGCTTGGTTTGGGATTCTACATCCAACTGTCATTCTCTGTATTTATAGATGGATTCGCTAGACCTGGGGTTGGATTTTGATTTTGCCATATTATAGCTGTAATGATGCATGCATTTCTTAGCACTTCCTCTCTCTCCCTGGCTCTCTCCCTCTCTCTCCTTTTGTACATGGATGTAGGTGCTATCTCAGATGTCTTCGGGGTTATCAAAGCACATACATCTTAGGGACAGCCTAGTCTGTCAGCTGCTGTCCATGTCTTCACAATTTTATTTTGAACATTTTTTTCCATTTCAGGATGTGTGACTCTTACTGTTCTGTGATACTGTAGCATTATCTATGCACAATGTGCTTGCTTACGTCACTGTTGGAGGGCTGTTCTCTTACCTCAGTGTTACAGACAACCTCAGGGTCTAGGTACAGTATACATCTTGTTTGCTGTTGACTTTGGCAAAATTTCACTCTCTTGCTCTATTCACTGTCTTTAGTTCTTCCTGTATCCTTGTGCTTTGGGTCTTAATGCCCCCTGGTTCTTCCCCAGTTTTTCTAAGACTGCTGGAAGATTCTCACACAGATAATATAGCTTCTACTCCCCTTTCTTGAGACCTGTTTTTCAAGGTGTGTGGTTTTTCTAAGTTTGTGGATGTTTGCCAGCCTGCATATATGTGCACCATATATATTTCTGTGCCTGTAGTGGCTAGAAAGAGGGTGCTTGATCCTCACACTGGAGTTATGGAGGGTTGTATGTCACGACATAAGTCCTGGTCATGCTGTGGTATCTATGACTTTTTATACCTCATAGATGAAGTCTTGGCGAGACTAGCAGTGAGAAAAGTTAATTTTGGATTTTTAAGTAGATGACATGAGTAGTAGATCCAAAAAGCTAATGCAGACAGACTAGCAAGTACACACTGATTCTGTTATGTGACTTCACTGATGAACTGTTCACAGAGTTTATATATTCGTATTATTTGTACACTAGCCACTATGGTAAGAGGAGTTGGAAAGCCCTAGTGATGGCTTTGAGGTTAAGAGTACTTAATGAGGAAGCATAAGGACCCGAGTTCTTATGCTCAGCACCCATAAGCAGCTGGCCTAGAACAAGACTGTCAACTCTAGGTTCACTGAGAAATCCTGTTTCACAGGAGTAAGACGCAGCAATGGAAGATGGATGATAGCTGGTGGTTTCTGGCCTCCTTGTAAATCAACACTTACAAACATGTATAATTCATACATGCATTACATACAACTTTGAATATACACCACACATAATGCATGGAATTCATGCATACACCTCTGAACACACAGCTGAAACTTGTATGAATAAATGTCTTAACCAAGGACCTCCATACTGATGGTTTCTGCTTTCCATTTCCACATCGCATTACTCCCACCCTACTGTGTTATTTCCAGGTTCAGACCTCTTGCAATATTGCCCAGCTGGAGATGTATGCACTAGAGGATAATATAATGCAATGGGAAACATTTCCAGATAGGTTTAGCCTTATATTGCATTTCTTTGCTCATGACCTGTTTTGTCTGTTTTTCTTTCCAAACCCAAAATAGCAATCTCTTTTTCCCCCCGGAGTCTCAGGACCCAAATGGGAGTAGATGTCCCTGCTTTTTAAGCAGCGTGGTGTAGACTACCTGATCTGAGTCCACACTCTTGTATGCCTGCTACCGTTCCCCATTTTTCTGTCCTATGTTACCAAGTGGAGTAGCTCTCTAGGGCTGTGCACTTTACCACTTCTCTGGGAAACCATACTCAGTTGTGTTCTCCTATTTAATTTACCCCAGGGATCCTGAAACACAGCTCGGTGCTGCTTTGACCACATATGTATTGGATTAATTAGGACACTTGTCTGACATTTTTGCCTCATGGTCTTTGCTTTGCTTATGTTTTTATTTTGTATTCAACTGTATGTTTCATTAACTTTCCTTATCTCGCACAACAGACCTTGCTCTTTTGAACGGATGAGTGTGTTTGTTTCCTTCCCTCTAATACTGGGTCAGGTTTCCTTTCCTCCAGCTCAGCTAGGATCCATTATTACTGCTCTTTTTCTTCCCTTCCCAGGGTGTCAGTTTTATGTTCAAGTCTAGATATTATTGTTATTAGGAATAAGGAATAGTCATTGATTTTTTTTCTTCCTTTAGAGAAATGCTAACATTAGTTTATTTACCACTAGCTTTCCCATTGCCAAATCCTTGTCTCAATATATTTCCCAAAATTCTTACCAGGCAAAGATTGCCTAAAAATTCCTCCAAACACTTGTGTTTTACATTATTTTTGTATGTTAGTATTGTCCTAACATTTTATTTACATGTAAACAGTAGACAAGACTTAGTATATAAATTTTAATTTATCGAAAAGCTTCCATTGTTAGTGATTTTCAAATGAAATTGATTGAATGTTCTTTTTTATTTTCTTATTGCTCCTTTATTCCTTTTTTTTTTCTCTCTATGAGCTTCATGCTATAGCAAAGTGCAGTGTTTTTGTTCTTTGATCAGAGATCCTGTAGACATCATTTCTGTGGACCCAATAGCCAAAATAAAGTACCCATGCCATTGAGTTCAATAGGGAAGGGTGTTGGACCTCTAGAGGCATTCTCTTAGGACTCTCATTGACACATTGTTTATGTTTTGTCTAAAGCTACTGTGTAGAATTTTATTTAGAAGTTCTACATTTTGAATGCTAATTAAGAGGAAAGAAGTTGAGGTGTGTGTGTGTTTGTGTGTATGTTCATGCATGTGGCAGTGCATGTGTGTATTTATGTGTACGCAGAAGACAACTTGCTGCCGGTGTCACATTTTTAGGCTCTTGTACCTTTTACTTTTTTCTTTTTTTGAGATGGGGTCTTTCATTGCTGGATATCATCTTCAGTAGGCTGAACTTGCTACCTTGCCATCCTGAGGGATCACCTGTTTCTGCCTTCCTCTAGTTATCAGTACGTGTTATCATGTTCCTCTAGTTATCAGTACGTGTTATCATGTTCCTCAAGTTGTCAGTACGTGTTGCAGCAACTTTTGGGGCTGGGGCAGGGATCTGGTATCAGACTATAGCTGTTTTGCTTGAAAGACAAACACTTAACTGGATGAGCTGTTTTTTCTCAGCTCGGAACTTTTCACAATCTTTCCCCATATATATATATATATATATTTTATTTAACTTGAGTATTTCTTATTTACATTTCGAGTATTATTCCCTTTCCTGGTTTCCGGGCAAACATCCCCCTAATCCCCCCCCCTTCTTTATGAGTGTTCCCCTCCCCATCCTCCCCCCATTGCCGCACTCCCCCCAACAATCACGTTAACTGGGGGTTCAGTCTTAGCAGGACCCAGGGCTTCCCCTTCCACTGGTGCTCTTACTAGGATATTCATTGCTACCTATGGGGTCAGAGTCCAGGGTCAGTCCATGTATAGTCTTCAGGTAGTGGCTTAGTCCCTGGAAGCTCTGGTTGCTTGGCATTGTTGTTCATAAGGGGTCTCAAGCTCCTTCAAGCTCTTCGAGTTCTTTCTCTGATTCCTTCAACGGGGGTCCCGTTCTCAGTTCGGTGGTTTGCTGCTGGCATTCGCCTCTGTATTTGCTGTATTCTGGCTGTGTCTCTTGGGAGAGATCTACATCCGGCTCCTGTCGGCCTGCACTTCTTTGCTTCATCCATCTTGTCTAAGCGGTGGCTGTATATGTATGGGCCACATGTGGGGCAGGCTCTGAATGGGTGTTCCTTCTGTGTCTGTTTTAATCTTTGCCTCTCTATTCCCTCAAAAGGGTATTCTTGTTCCCCTTTTAAAGAAGGAGTATAGCATTCACATTTTGGTCATCCTTCTTGAGTTTCATGTGTTCTGTGCATCTAGGGCAATTCGAGCATTTGGGCTAATAGCCACTTATCAATGAGTGTATACCATGTGTGTTTTTCTGTGATTGGGTTACCTCACTCAGGATGATATTTTCCAGTTCCATCCATTTGCCTATGAATTTCATAAAGTCATTGTTTTTGATAGCTGAGTAATATTCCATGGTGTAGATGTACCACAATTTCTGTATCCATTCCTCTGTTGAAGGGCATCTGGGTTCTTTCCAGCTTCTGGCTATTATAAACAAGGCTGCTATGAACATAGTGGAGCATTTGTCTTTATTATATGTTGGGGCATCTTTTGGGTATATGCCCAAGAGAGGTATAGCTGGATCCTCAGGCAGTTCAATGTCCAATTTTCTAAGGAACATCCAGACTGATTTCCAGAATGGTTGTACCAGTCTGCAATCCCCTTTCCCCTTATAACTAAACCAAAACCTGTTATAGTCTCTTATGTTGTGTAATTTGGGAACCTGCTTTGTTTCCCTATCTAGGAGATACTATGTCTCCCATGGTCTTCGCTTAGTACTTACTTGGTTTCTTACTCCTTCTCTTGGAATTGCCCACTCTTTTACTTCTGGTTACACTAATAAATACAGTTAGACAGTGCTTTTTGCCCACCTGTCTTCCTTTATATGTCTTCTTTGCATATGTTTCTCAGTAGTCTCATCCATTCTACCCACTGGCTGATTGTCATGTTTGGTCAGTATCTCATTGTTCTCTCTCACTCTGCATGGCTTTCAGGCTCAAATCACATCTCTGTCATCTTCACAAAGATTGACATTACTTCCTATGGATGACTAGAGAAGTTACTTGATTAAAGCACACTGAGGACTTAATTAGAATGCTCCCAGAATGCTTCCACCTATTTATTAACCTGAAGAGTAACTTGAATTAAACACTAAATAGATTTCTGAAAAGCCTCTGCTTTCTTTGTAGAAGTCCCCAAATGAATTTTCTGTCCTACTGGAGAAGCACAATAAAAACACAAACAGTCAAAGCTAAGAAACCCAGCAAGGTATCATTGTTAGCAAGCCTATGTTTTCTTTTTTTATTGGTTATTTTATTTATTTACATTTCAAATGTCATCCCCATTCCCAGATTTTCCTTCACAAGTCCCCTAACCCTCTTTCTTTCCCCTGCCTCTATGAGGGTGCTCCCCCACCCATCCACCCCACTCCTGCCTCAGCAGCCTATCCTGGGTTGTCAAGCCTCCACAGGACCAAGGGGCTCCCCTCCCAGTGAAGCCAGATAAGGCCATCCTCTGCTACATATCCAGCTGGAGCCATGGGTACTCCCAGTTCTTTGGTTGGTGGTTTAGTCCCTCGGAGCTCTGGGGGTTCTTTAATATTGTTTTTTCTTTTTATGAGGTTATAAACCCCTTCAGCTCCTACAGTCCTTGCCTTAACTTCCCCGTTGGGGACCTTGCCCTCAGTCCAATGTTTCACTGTGTACACCTGAATCTGTATTGGTCCTGCTCTGGCAGAGCTTCTCAGTGGACAGCTCATCCAGCTCCTGTTAGTAAGCCCTTCTTGGCCTCAGCAATAGTCTGGGTTTGGTGTCTGCGGATGGAATGGATCCCTAGGTGGAGCAGTCTCTGGATGGCCTTTCCTTCAGTTTATTCTCCACTCTTTGTCCCAGCATTTCCTTTTGACAAGTGGAATTCTGGATTAAACTTTTTTGAAGTGGGTGGGTGCCCCCTCTTTCAACTGGGGGCCTTTCCTATCCACTGGATATGGTCTCTACAGGTTCTCAATCTCCTTTGTTGGGTATTTTAGCTAAAGTCCTCCCTGGTGGGTCCTGGGAACTTCTTGGGTCCCTGGAATCTGGGACTTTCTAGTGGCTACACCCAATTCCTCCTCCCCCACTGCTACACACCTACTTTTAAATTCCTGACTCTCTGTACTTCTTCCCTATCTCCTCCCATATCTGAACTGGTTCTTTTTTTCCTCCTTTTCCTCTCTTCCTCCCTGATCCCTCGCTCCTTTACCTCCCAGAGATTATTCTCTTCCCCCTACTGAGTATTCCTGAGTATTCCACACTTTGTTGTGATCTTCTTTCTTCTTGAGTTTCATATGGTCTGGGAGTTGTATTGTGGGTATTCTAGCTTCTTTTTGGCTAATATCCATTTACTATTGAGTACATACCATTCTATTCTTTTGTGACTGGGTTACCTCACTCAGGAAAATATGAAGCCTATATTTTCAATAAATATATAGCCCCTTAATTAATGTGGTAGCATCAGAGAAAGAGCAAGATTGTATAAAATGGCACACAAAATTCCAGTGAATTAGTCATATAAGTGTTATTTTGAGTAGCTTGTGTTTATACATATGAACTAGTTCTCAAACATTACAGAAAAATGCTTCTATCTCATTACTTCTAAATACATTTTTCTGAAGCCTTGGTGCTTGTCCTTGTAGGCAGTTCCAATGCTCCTGCCTCAGCATCCCCCCAAAAGAGAAAGAACAAACAAACAAAAATTCATGAATATTTCTTAGTGGTATTTATTAGCTTTTGGACCGGATGATCAACTATCTTATTCAACCCTATGAGTTGTGTTGTTGAAGCAATCGTTTGGATCCTTCCTCCAGCTTATGACTTTTCTATTCTGTGATTAACTCTTACTTCATCCTCTGACTGAAAAGTCTTCAATATGTAATTAAAGATTTGCAAGTTTAGATGCTTTAGCCAAACTGACACTTCAGTGGAAGTATATTTATAGTATTTTAATGAGTTTTCAAATCCATCCAGTTCAGTGAAATTTGCAAAACCATGAAAGGATTGCATTTTTCTATGTGATCATTTAATCCACGTCAATGAAATGGCAGCTGCAAGCCAATGTTAAAGAAGAATAGATACACTTTTTATTTACTTTTTTACTTATTTATTATTTATGCGTCTTATGCTATGGTCATGTTACGTAGCCCTGCTGCCTCTGAACTTTCTGTCTTCTAGCCTTATCTTCTAGAATCCTTGAATCACAGTCTATTGTAAAACCCAGCTAAAATTGGCAAAAAAAAAAAAAAAAAAGTTTCTCAAAAATATTAAGAAAAGATGTAACCTTAGTATGGTGATTGAATAAGAATGCCCTCATAGACTCATGTATTTGAATGCTTAGTCATCAGACAGTAGAATGTTTTGAGAAGGATTTAGGACTCATGACCTTTTTGGAGTAGGTATGACTTGTTGGAGAAAATGTGTCAGAAGCCCACAGTAGGGCAAGTGATCCTTGCCTGTGGATCATGATGTAGCTTTCAGCTACCGTTCCAGCACCACACATGCTGCCATGGTCTCTGCCATGATGATAATATACTACTCCTCTCAAAATTGTAAGGTAACTCCCACAATTAAATATCTTATTTTATAAGAGTTGTGTTGCTCATGGTGTCTCTTAACATGTAACAGTGTAGGATAGGTAGCACGAGTTGGTAGCAGGAGTGGCATATTGCCGGGACAAGCTCTGACCATGCTGTTTGTCAGATGAATATGGATTTTTGGACTTTGGACTAGAAAAGCAGTTGGATGCTTCAAGTGCATGGGCCATCCTAGTCGGAGCATAGAAAAAAGTAGTGATGAGGGTGATGTGTCATGTGTTCATGTGTCAAGAAGGTTCAGAGTGGCAGAATATTAGCAAGTCGCTTTCTTGTGATATTCTGGCAAAGAATGTGACTATGCCCTTGCCCTTCAATTTACCCTATTAGATTAGCGGAGGAGATTTCAAGAAAGCTTAGTAGTGCCTGTTTCGTGCTGTTAATTGTGGTCATTCTTATACAGGTCTACAGGGAAAATGAGCAAGTTGGGGATGGGAAAATGCACAACGTAGGGTTTAAGGAGAAAGGAAACACTAAGATCTATTTGTTGTAGTCAAATCCAGTGTTCCAGGAGATAAAAGGGTTTTAAGTCTAATGATAAATGGAATTAAGGGTGTGGTGACCTCCAGGTAAGTTCCCAAGTATCCAGGCTTCCAGCTTACTAAAATGATTAAAGAAAACCTAGGCAGTGCTAGTAACCTTTAATTGTTGTTAAAGCTGATGCAAATATAGCTAAAGGACAGGGTCATGTTCCAGCACCAGCAAGAAGCAGAACTTGGCAAATTTGACCACATACTTATGTCTTTAGAGTGAAGAATGTAATAAACGGTGTTTCCATTTTACTTAAGGATAGCTTTAGAGGCCAAATGTGTGTGTATTGGACATGTTCCTGAATGGAAGCCCAGAGAGGTCCTTGTATAAACCTGTGAATGTGAAAATTGGATTGTGTTGGACACCCCAAAATATTGAAGAAGCCAGAACCATGGGATGCTCATCAAACAGAGCTGCATAGTGAGCGTTGAACCAGCCCGAGTGATGTTGCAGCCAACAAAGCTGAAGAACCATTTGCCCTCAGGCATGTAGATGTTGCTTTGGGGTTTGCTTCAGTCCAGTGTTTCCTCGCTGTGCTCTCTTTCCTCTGTTTTGGAAAGGCAGGGTATATTCTGTATCTTTGAATATTAGACATATCTGAAATGTTTTTTTATCCTGATTTTTAAAGCTAAGAGATTGTGTCTCAGAAGAGACTTTGAACTTTCGGATTTCAAACAATTTTGAAACTGTGACAGAAGTTGGAATGAATGCATTTCTGCATTATTATATTGCTACAAGTCATTGGGGGCCAGGGACTAGAGGATGGTTTTGATAAGAATGGCGCCTATAGACTCATTTATTTGTATGCTTAGTATTCAGGGAATGGCACTACTGGAGAAGTAGTAGGAGTGTGTCTTTATTGGTGGAGGATGTGTGTCACTGGGGGCAGAATATAAGTTTTCAGAAGCTCATGCTCTCTCTGTCTCCTCATGTCAATGCCTCCCCCACTCCCCACCTCCACTATCTGTCCATCTCTGTTTGCAGGATGTAGCCCTCTCAGCTACTGCACCTTCCAGCAGCATGAGTGCTGTCATGCTCCTGATATAATGATAATGAACTCAACCTCTCCAACTGTAAGCAAGCCCCTGAATAAATGTTTTCTTTGAAAGAGTTGCCTTGTTCATGGTCACAATATCTTCATAGCAATAGAAGAGTTAGACAGTTGTCATTGGCGACACAATGGCATTCATCATAACCAAATAGATTATTCTCAATCTTCATATTTTATTAGGCATCACACAGTGTCTTTTGCTACCTTTCTCCATATTCTCCATAGTCATTTTCGTAGACAGACTGCTAGTTGGGAAAAACTGCCCATCTTTCTGCCTGTCTTTTTGTACAGATGGGATACCATGGTAGGTACGGGTTCCACTACTGAGCCTACATTCTTTTTTTTTTTTTGGATTGAACTTTTTTTTTTTATTAACTGAGTATTTCTTATTTACATTTTCGATTGTTGTTCCCCTTCCAGGTTGCCGGGCCAACATCCCCCTAGCCTCCCCTTACTCCCCCCATTACTGCCCTCCCTCAACAATCACATTCAATGGGGATTCAGTCTTAGCAGGACCAAGGGCTTCCCCTTCCACTGGTGCTGAGCCTACATTCTTACCTGAGGTTTTCTCTTTTCCATTCTGAGATTTCTGCACTTTAATTGGACTATTTTGCAATTGATTGTAGCTTGGGTACAGAATATACTGTTTCACAGAAGAGGGTAAGTAAATGGTTTAGCCTTTATAAAATGTGGTCCTCCATGCGTTTTAGTTTGAAACTGTTAGCCCTACTTTATATCATCTCATCTTCTTGGCTGAGGTGTCTTTCTGCAGTCTTTACAATTTCTTTTAACTGCACTGTCAGTATTTTTTTTTTTTAACTTTCTTGCTCATGTTGTTTTCCTATTTTGTTAATTGTCTTTGTAGTGTGTATTTTAATTTAGGATACATTTATTTAGCCTGGGTGTGTGCCAGCCCACACGGGGGAGCATGTGGCATGGTCAGAGGACAATTTTCAGAAGTCCTCTGTCCTTGCACCACCATGTTCCCCGTAATAGAAGTCAAGTCAGTGGACTCGGGAACAGTGCCCTTTGCTTCAGTCCCATCCCAGCAGACCTAGGGAATGCATGTTTAAGGAGATTCAGTGGAAACTCCCCTGTTTCCGTCCAGTCGTGATCGCACAGACCTACGCTTCTAGGATCTGGGGAGTAACAGCAGGGGGATCCAGTATTCAAGGCAGCCTTGCCAGCAGAGGTTTGACAGCTTCCGTCTGAGAAGAATATTAAGACATCAGTGCTGTGAAGCCCTGTCTGTGTTTACTTGCTTATACTCCACCACTTTCCTTCTTCCTCAGAGATTGCCTTTAACAGTTATTCTAGTGTCAGGAATTCTTTTTGGGTTTCTTTTCATTTATCTGGTGGTTTCTTACATCATAACTCGGAAGAAACCTGGTTTCTGCTTTTCCGCAGCATGTTTTCCCATTCTTTTCCTTCCATGGTTTCATTCATTTCCACTGTCTCTTCATCCATTCACATTTCCTTGTTTTTACTGTTTACTGCTGTGGGGCTCAAACGCCAAGTCGTCATGAAAGTATTGATTATCATGATGCCATCTGCCTTCACTCTTTACTTCTGTATCCTGTATTTTCATTCTTTCATAACACCAATGGCTATCCTTCTTTTCCTATGGTGGCAATCCCTCTTGTGTTTCTTGGGCTGTAGGTGCCCTTTAAACTCAACGTACATCTAAATAAAGCCATGAAATTGTTGCTCACTTTGATTATAATTTTGGAGATTGTGTTTCTATATTTTATCTTGCAGATTTAAAATAGTATATAATCAAAGTACAAAGGAACACATTTGTATTTACACTTGGATTGTGTGGTTTTCTTTTTGCTGGCTTATACATTGTCTTTCTGTTTTTTACAGAAGCATGATGCTTTCTCGTTAGACCATCTATAAAACACTGAAATTTCATTGCATAATTGGCTTAATTCAGTTCATTTGGAAAAACAAAACACCATTAGAGTCACATCCTAATTACTAGTCATACATCATTCATTAGGGATAAAGCCTACAGTGTTTTGCACGTATAAGCACAGAGGTCTCTAATGATTCAGCACTTTGCCAGCAATGTTTATAGGGGGCTTTTCAGCTAAGACTGTCAGCAGTGCCTTGGATCTTTTCTTCTGTATTGTAGTAGTCTGAATATAGAGGTCACATGGATCCTCGTAAGGCTTTTCAGTGAATATAGTGGGAAATGAGACTATAGTTAGCTAAATTACTGTAGAATTAGACAATTTTCTTTAACTCCTACCTTAATGTATAATTATTGAAGATATATCTTGGCTCATTAAAAGTTTTATTCCATGTTCTTTAAACTACCATTGTGTTTGAAAGGTCTGTGAAGGTCAGTTATCATGGAACTCAGGAAATGCTGTAAGGACTGTTCACTGAGTATGCTGATCTCATTGTAACATGTTATACACATGTGGAACTTTTGATACGGATTATATATACATGAAACTTTGGATATAGGTTACTGTATATATTTAAAGTATTCCTGTGTCCACAAATCATCTTCTTGTGAATTATTGCTATTAAGTAGGGAAAGCCTAACAAGAGAATCTTGTGGATAGCAGTTTATATAGGCATAATATAGAGTGTGATAGGACATATGAGGCAAATATTAATAACTGGGAAATTTGGGTAACAAAGGCTTCTTTATTTTAATAATAGAAAATGTTTCATAATAAAATGCTTTTAGAATTCTACTTCTAGTAGTGTCAGAAACCTTAAAATATATAGGAATAAGTTTAACCAATTTAAGAGAACCATGTAGAATATAAGGATTGGAGGCAGTGCACTGGCTTACTGCTTCAGACTGGACTATGTAGGGCCATTTGAGTTCCAAGACAAGAGAAACTCACAGATCTCCAGAACTCAGCCTCAGCCTTCGTCCTGTTGATATATTTCCACCATCAACTGCAAAGATAAGTTGCAGTAGAGGATATAGCAGTCTGTAGGACTAAAGATGCAGGGGCTGTGCCAAAGGGACGTGAGCACAGACGGAGGAGATCTACCTTGAGTCAGTCAGTGTCCTGGGCTGACACTGAGCAAACGGCCAGAAGAAGCTTCAGCAGGACGAGTGAGTAATAGAGCATCTGGAAGTCCAGTGACCCTGGAAGCTCCTGGGCTTCTGGCCCTGCCCAGTGGGAAGAAACAGTTTATCAACATTCTTGATATTGACTTGAACAAAGGGGAAAAAAAGAAAGAAAATGGTTTCAGGCACGAGGGTCACCACCATAGGGAAAGGTCCCTCCCCACCACAAAAACTAAAGGCAAGCTTATTCTTCGGGGACGAGTTTGGGGACTGAATACTACTTAGTTAGAATGCCCTTAATTTACAGAGCTTCTCAAGCACAGCAGGGATGGAAGGAAGCCCCTGCCAGCCTAGGTGATCACTCCGTGCCTGGTTTACCTGCTGAAGGAAGAACCCGTAATCTTCAAAGGGAGGCCGTGGGTTTGAAATGGGTGCAGGTTTGCACTTATGACATTGAATACAGAACTTAAAATTTGAGGAGTAAGAAAGCTAGACAAATTGTTAAGAAAAATGGCAAAACAAATCGCTTTCCAAATTGTTTCAACTATGGATTGCACTTCTATAAGCATAGTGTAGATCTGGGGATGGGTGAGGGATAGGGGCAGACAGGGGAAATGAAAATGTTCCTTAATTAAGAAATATTTGCAAAGAAATGAAGTGACTCAAAATGTACCATATGGGAATGCTTGAACTGAAAAGTTCAATAACTAAATTGAAAATTTTAATTCATAGGTTTAATAGTATATTGGAGCAAGCAGAGGAGTCAGTGAAACTGAAGGCAGATTTATACAGAGTATAAATGTACAAGTCTTGGCATTGCTTTGCTTCTATGAAGCATGTAAAAATTATACCATATGTACTTTGCTGTTGTTTAGTTTTCTTAAATAATTTTAGCATAACAGCTTTAATATCATAAGGCCACATTTATTTTAAAAACATCTTTGATATTCTGAGTACTACCCAGACATAAGGCACATGGATAGGTCCCCCCCCGCCCCCTTTCAGTTTTTCTCTAAATGAAATTAACTTCTTTCCCCTGAGTTTTCTGGAGATCATGAGCATATTGGCCTGCTAACAGTGGAAGATAGACAATTTTTTCCACATAATTAGAAAGACTGCGTTTAAAACTTTCTTTTAATGCCTTTACTCCTGTTAGATCCCAGCCAGCACTCTCTCAAAGTACTGCCCTTGCCTTTCAGAAGCTACAATGTAGTTCCCATCCGCGCCATTGCTTATCATCCCTCTCCCACAGACAATGGAAGACTTTGCTCTTAGACAAGTCTAAGCATACACTGTATCAGGAAAGGGGAACCACATCTCAGCACTGTAGGTAACAGCCAAGTGCATGAAGGAGAGCTGAGAGACGTCAAGATGATAACGGGCCAAAGCTGGAAGGACCATGCTTTGCGTGTGTTGCTTAGTAACTATGTTTGGGAAGTAAAGTTCATCCTTGTAAGAAAACCTAGAGCTACAGCTTGAGGTCCATTCCAGTTGCTTTATAAATTGAGACTGAATTTTCATACTGTGGTGCTAATGCTTCACTAACAGCAAGGTAGCTAGAAGCCCAGAGCCTGCTGCTAGTCCTGTGACCTGAATGTCTGTTCCACCCTTCCTTATAGTGATCTGTTTACCAGGCATAAGGGCAGCTAGGATTGGACCTGCCATCTTTTCAGTCAATAAGTTACTGCAGTGATAGAAATGTCACTGGTTAGTTTTAGGGCTTTAGAGAATATTGACAAGGATACTAATCACTCAAACTTCTTTTGAGGTAAGACCACATAAATTCTGCAAAGTAGAGAAGGAGAAAAATTCTTCCAGTTTTTAATAAGTGCAACTCCTGACTATAATAAAAGACACTATAACAAGAACTGTATTGAATGGTAGTACAGAGTTGTTATAAAAAATAAAAATAGATTTAGTTTTTCTTTATGGAATAGTGGATAAAATTACCCTGTAATGAAATTATGGGATGCTACCTCTTCTGCTGTTTGAGACAATACTAAATGAGAAGCAGTGGGCCCCAAGAACAGTAACTAGGACTTCAGTTCCTCTCCCAGGGTAGAATGGATCTAGTCTAGTCTCATGTGTTCATTGGCTTTTGTGTTTCCTTACACCACTGCTCCTGTGTGTGCCCAAGAAACAAAATTTTGAAGTAAAAGTTACTTTTTTTGTTCTTGAACTTGTGTCTTCTGTGTTGTTCTCTGTGAATAGTGGCATCAACTGTATTGTTCTGCCTTCAGTAGTAGGACTGCTGTGCTAGCGAGAGAGCTCAGTGTTCAGTTAACTGGCTGCTTTCCCAGAGAGCCTGGGTTTATTTCTCAGGTGCTGGATAACCATCTGAGTGTTGTTGCCAGGGGTCTGACTCCCTCTCCTGGCCCCTGTGTGCACTGCAGGTACATGGTGCAGATAAGAAGGTACAACTCTCACACACATAAAATAAACAATAAATCTTTTTAAAAAAGTTTTTAAAAAATAAGTCTAAAATCAAAACACTTTTTAATTTTTAGCTTAATGTTCAGATTATAAATCAGTATGATAGATTTGGGTATCTTGAGATTATACTATAAAAACTATATCTTAATTGTGAAACGAAATCATAGCTTTTCTGCCCTGATTTTCTGATTATAATTTAGCTTGCAGTCCAGTCTATTGCTCCTGACTCCTGTTCTGTTTCTCCCCTTTTGTCACCTCCAATGCTTCCTGCTGCCTCTCTGGGTGCTAGTCTAGCACCTGGCTTTCCTGTTCTGCACGCAGATGACTGAGAGCTTCCTAAGAACAGGACGCAACTCCTCAGTCTTGGTAAAAATGGGAGCTGGTGAGGAGCAGAAAGGCTTTTCAAGTTTATAGAGATATTCTTCCACTGTTACCCTTTTTAAATTTTAGTGTGCCTAGAGAAGCAACTGTTCATTTCAAATCTTATGATTGTTGTAAATCTCAAGACCGTGGACCATTGCCCTGAGGTGGTCCCCATCTTTAAACTAGGAATCCACTTGGCCTAGGGAATCCTTGTCATTCTTGGCTACCACGGAACTCAGGTTGACCTCTGAAGTTCCCATTTCAGCTCAGTAATTTTTTTCATATAGGAAATCTAGTAGCAGCCAAATATGGGTTTATCCAAGTTTACAGGGGAGAGCAATAGGAAGCAGAAAGCTAATGAAAACAAAGGTGCTCCTCGTGGCCGCTTTTTTGTAGGTTTCTTCCCGTGACTTTGCTTTGTCAGGGTTTTCGTGCACATGCAGAGCTCCGCTCTGCATTACATCATAGACTTTCTCTTCACAGTACCTGTCCTTGGTGCCAGATACACTCATTAGTCATACAAATCTGGGTTATGTTTCTTTAGGAAAATTAATTACTTTATGTTGGCTACATATGGTTAGCTTGTCAGAAGGAAAATTTTAACATATTTTGGGGTGGTATAATGTAGGCAGTTAACCAGCCTTTCTTTCCCCTTCCTCTTTGTGCATAAATAGTACATTAATCTATGCTGCGATTATCATATTTTGTAATGCCTCAGCATTACATTGCACGGGGAACAAGAAAACGGTGACTGCACTGGACTCCATAATCACGAGTGGGGGCCAGTGTGAACCAGAGTTGTCATGGGCTTTATGCCACCTTTTGAGTGGCCATGATCACATGCCCTACATTTTAGTGCTCTTCTTTGTTCTTCCCCATCCTAAAGGTATTACATTTAATAAGTAGCATCCGCACTGCCAGGGAATGTGGGTGTCTGACATTGCTGTGTTTAAAGATTGAACAATAATCCAGGAAAATTAATCTGTTTGGGGTCATTCAGTGTATTTTAATTCTAGTCAAATGAGATTATGAGGGGTAATCACAATTTATCCCTACTTTTTTTGTGATAGAGATCTAAAAGGATCAATTTATGCACTATAGGAATTAAAGTTCTAATATAGTGACCCGTTCTCATTCTATAATTTTGTATTGCTTAACCTCTAAAGTACATTAAAAATACTTTGTTGAGTCTACTTCCTTTTTATTCTGTTGTAGATGAAGGTGCTTTCTGTTTTCTTTTTCTCTAGACAGGAGTTGCATACGTTCTTTGAAACCAAGGAAAGGGAAAATATTTATCGGGCCTGTAGAGTGAGTTTTTACGAGATGCTCTGGTTTGGCTCTTCGAAGCTTGCTTATTGCACTGCACACACATGATGTGTCACACGAGTGCAGATGAATTACCATGTATGTTACTGTTGATGAGGATTCGGCTCATCAGAAGATATTCATTCAAAGACAATTCATGCATTCAAAAAATAAGTAGGACTCCAGTCCTATCTATTTTAAATAACAATTTAAATGACATCGTTCTGCGCATATTTCATTTCCTTGAACCATCCTGACTTTTATTATATCTGTTCTACAAGCTTCATTTAACATTCTATTTCACCCTTTCCTTAGGATCTTGGACATGCACCTTCATCTCTTAACCCGTTGTATGCTCACCGTTATCTGCGCTCGTCTCAAAATTCCTTTGATGGTTGCTTGAACAACTTCAACAGGTTTACTATCACTGCTCCATTAGCTTACCAAGGTCTCCTGTTGCTAATGTATTTCATCAAGGAAGCTGTCAAACCGACGTAGGTTTTGAGCTCTACCTAAGTGGATTTTTGCCTCACAAACTAGAATAAAGGGCGTGAACTTAGGACGAACGGGCCTTTGTTCTTTCTCGCCATTGAGCCTTCTGTATCCTCAGCAGCAAAACCAAGTCTCCCTAGTTACCTTGGCATGTGACAGCCCTGTGGCTTTGTGCTACTCTGTCTCTTGCTACGCCCATGTTTTCTACCTCTGATTCTGCTAATTTAGTATGTGTCAGGAGTCATTCTACTTTCTGTGTTTCTGAAGAAAGTCAATTTAGTACAAATTGGGACCTATTTACTCTTCCTCTATCTAACAGATACTGTTAGTCAGCAGGGCTTCTGAGGACAGCAATTGCTATTTGAGGCAAACAAACCATTTTTAGACCTTTCTGAATATGTTTTATACATGACCCAGTATATTTCAGTATTGAACAAAGATTATTTAGTGATGCGGTGCCTGCTTTGTAGTCTGTTTCCTGTGTATGCTGTTATATTTCTTAAAACTTTGGCTTTTGTTTTAATGTTTATTTGATTGCTTAATTAAACTTCACTCTTTCATTAAAGCTCTCTTTTCATTGCACATCTGAATTTTTAATTTTGTTTTTGAAGGATGGCTGGATTCCTTACAGAAACAAGCAGCTTTCCTCTTCCTGCCATCAGTTTCAGGGGACATATTGCTTCTTCCGTACTGTCATACCAATAAATCATCCCAGATTACTTGCCGAGGTACAGTGCTGAAGTATACCATGCATTTTAAAGGAAATCTGCTATTTTCTTTTCAATCAGATGAGCAATGTGAAGAGACTCCGGCCACGGCTCACTGCTATTCTCTTTAAGCTTCAATTTGAAGAGCAGGTGAACAACATCAAACCTGACATCATGGCTGTCAGTGCTGCCTGCGAGGAGATCAAGAAGAGCAAAAGCTTTAGCAAGTTGCTGGAACTTGTGTTGCTAATGGGAAACTACATGAATGCTGGCTCCCGGAATGCTCAAACCTTCGGATTTGACCTTAGCTCTCTCTGTAAAGTGAGTTTGTTTTTTAACACACATATTTGCCTGAACACTTACTTTTAAATGTCAACCCTGATTACATTATTTAAATATTTTTATTGTGATGGGCTCATTATCAAGAACTTGAAATGAACCATGAACTCAAACCTAGAGTGAACTGAGCTAATGTACTCAACCTCTGAACTAAATCCAAATATTAATTTTCTCTGATCTGCACGTCCAACTGAAGGATTTTGTTTAATAACTAAATTATATCCTAAACCTATGCTTTCTCAAACCAATGAAATAGAACATCAAAACATTATTTAAGCTTTATATTTATTTAGTTCAGGTACCGTCATCTAGTTTATGGCTTAGGACTGTTGAATCTTTTGATTTTAACTATTTAAATATTTCTTTGATGTTTTGTATAAGATTTCTTTATTTATGAAAGGAAAAATATTAGGATTACTCATTTCAGAACTCATTGATGAGTTGAAACTGTTGTGAGAACTGCGTGAGTTTAAATAATTCTTTATTTTTCCTGGTTTCTTTCAGCTTGATTTTCCTTGTAGCAAACGCATTCAGCGTTTTGTACAGCAGACCACTTTCCTGGGTTGTGTGCCATTGTAATAATGCTTTAGTGATCTGCTTGCCACAAATTATTCTCAGTTACACATCGCAAGAATCCTTGTAGCATTCACACTCTGGCTAAGGGATTTAGTTTTTACTATCTCTAGCTTGGTAATGAATGTGAAAGTCTAAATCTGTTTCAGCTTTTGCTGTTGGTCAGTGGCCGTCTACATGGTAGCTTTGCAGTCACCTCACACTGTTGTCCTGACCCCCAGGCCTTCGCAGACACCAGTGCTTCATTGAATTTTTCTCTTCCTCTTTTATTTTCCTGCCTTTGTCACCACAGCTTTCTGTCTTTGGTTGCATCCTCTGCTGTAGGTAACACTTTTCCTGCAACACAGACCCAAGGCTTTAGTGCTGACTCAGGGTAAAATCCTATGATGTGTGGTTTACCCTAACATGTTAGGCATGGTGGAACTCTTATTTTCTATAGGTAAACCACAATTATATTTGTTTGCTTCTTTTTATTTACTTATTCATATTATGATAATTCAGTGCTTTTATGGAGCTGTTTACAAAATCCTAAGGCAGTGATGTTAGACTGGAGATACTAGCTCAGCAGGAAGATGGTAGTGGCTACGTATTCAGAGAAGAAAGGAAATGCCGACTCCTGAAGGGTGTACATATTTCCTAGAAACAACTGTAAGGAAGAGAAAAAGGTTGCTATGATGCTTATTGTATGACATGTGTGGGTTCATGCTAGTCTAGTATTTTGCATTTTTCATACGACAGGATTTGGGGGAGATAAGACTGAGGTAGGAAGTCAGTAAAGGTCTCTAATTGCCATGCCCTGCAGTAGTGGTTTTTCTAAAGATACATTAGCTCCGTAAGCCAGGCTGTATGGTGATATGTTCAGGAGCATAAGTCTATTAGCAGACAGAGACGTTGAAGCCGCACTGTCTAGTTGAGGATATATTGAGGATATATTGCTACTTAAATTTGCTAATTCAGGTTTAAACTGAACTATGCTGTTATTTTCTTTCCTTAGTCATATTTACTACATTTGCAATGCAAATGAATGTATGTTCATATTATATATTCAGCCCATTCCCACCACTGCAGTAAGTCTTACTGGGAAGAGGAGTGACATATTTATAGTGCTAGAAATTTGGTGACTGGCTGACATGTAGTACCTCACTTATGACATCTTGTAAGAGGAAAGATAGGAAAGATGTTGTGGTAGAGAAAAGGGAAGGGGGCAAAGACAAGTTCTCTATTTGTGCTTTAACCACCTGGCAGATGCTCGACATGCTTGCAGTGTTAGTTCAAAAAGGAACTGGCTATTGTTTTCCTCCTTTGTGATCAAAATAAGATACCCTGCTATCTTAAAGGGAAGCTTCTTTAAGCTGTCTTATCAGAACACTTAGCAAAGTGTCTGGATGTCTGCTCCACAGTTATCACTAACAGTTAGGAGGATAGAGCTCCAAGCTAAGGTAGCAGCTTTGCAATGTGGAGTGGAACCATAGAATAGATTGAAGCTAGTGAACAGTGCCATAGCCTAAGCGGCATCCACAGGGTCTGGTGACGAGGAGGCTGAAGGAGAAGTCGGCAAGTTAGACTTCAAAATGAAGGGGGCCAAAGAAGATGACGGGGAGGGCACTGGAGAACCCAGTGCTACACCGAGATAACTACTGTGGTTTGCTCGTTGGCACACAGTGTCACTTCTACTTTAGGTGTTTCACCTTAGTAGTGTAGTTTCACGTACCAAACATGGGCCAGCTTTTCTCCTTCATAATTCTTCTGAAGGAGGTGTGAACGGAGACTCGGATTAATGGTGTGGCAGAGGCTAATGCAAGCTGGCACAGTGACTAGCTGAAGAGTCAAGCGGGTTGCTGCTTTGCTGTAGTGCAGCGGGTCTTCTTTATTCTGTAATGGGAAACAGACCCTCTCTCCTTGCTACAGCCATGGATGCATAGTGATTTTTAAATCTACACAAAAACAGTGCACACTGTTATTGTTTTACGGCAATTGCTCTGTAAACCAGTTAATCTGTCCTTGGATGAAAAGTTGTCTGTGTTCATGCATTGGTACTGGGCATTTTGGATCATCATTCTTTGGAGATTTCTGTTGTACAAGAGGCTAAATAAATACTACACCTTCACTTTTATTAGCCTGCGTGTCAAGATGAAAGCATGTATTGAATAAGATGCTATCTCAGCACGTTTGTTATCAGAAGTAGCAGCTTGATCTTTGACAGTTGTGATTAAATTTTCCCTCCGAATATAAAGCATTTGCTTTCTTGATAAGGCCCACATGGGGAGCTCTTTATTTACTTGACAGGATAAAGCCAAGAAAGGTTTTAGTCTCTTCAACATGCTGAGTAATTACATGGCTTTTAACATTCTAGATCTGAATATGTGTAAATTATATAATAATAATATAAAATAATAATAATAATAATAATAATAATAATAATGTAATTCTGGGCCTAGTAAATTAGTAGGACACTCTATAAGAAGTGTTTTCAAATGTAGTTTTCAGTGACAATATTGTTCCTGGTTTACTTATGGTTGTGATGAGCACCTTGTGTTGACTTCTCAAGGATAAGATGTGGAATGGAAATGAGGAACTGTTTGTCGCTTGTGAAATTGTCCGAAAGTTGTAATGCTTTGCACTTCAACTCAAAGTTGGCAGAAGGCAATTTTCTGTACTCATATACATATCACTCACACACACACACACACACATACACACACACACACACCCCTACCCATCCTGCTAATAGTAAAATATAAATCCATTTCCTTAGAAAACCATCATATAAATGGTAGATGTTTGTCTGACCAAAATGCTTACCTGTAAAATTTCTATCCCTTTAGTGATGAGAATGTTTCCTTATGAGAACTTACCAGCCTGGCCCAAAATGTTTTATTTTCAATTAAATTAGAATTCTAGCTAATGCATGAATTGACCTGATTATCAAAGTTGAGCATTACATTATAGTATATGACATAATTTTGACTTGTAATTTTAAGAAACAGATGGTTCAAATCTGCACACAGTGGTGCTGACATGTGTTTAATAATGTTTGCCAATATCTAATGAGATGTGTGATTTCTGAATAATAAATCCTAATCAATATTAGAGGATGCTGTAGATTTTTGTTCTAGATTATTAAACTAAGTGACTTCCTATATTGAAATAACCAGTTTTTGTTTTGTTTTTTGGAAAAATACACTGTTGATTCCACTTCATCGGCTTTATATCTTGTAGGGAATTTCTGGTGGTCTATGTCTAAAGAGTGGAATGTTCACTGTTAAAATGACAAAAGCGAGCACAACAGTGTTGTGTAGGCCTGGGCGTGAGAAGGAAAGTACCCACCTTCAGGGAAGGCAAAGCAGACTTGGTCTGAGTTTCTTTTTCTAGTGCAGAATCTTTTACATGACCTTCTGGATTCTTCTTTTCTTAGCA
This sequence comes from Rattus rattus, assembly GCF_011064425.1. Classification (NCBI taxonomy): domain Eukaryota; kingdom Metazoa; phylum Chordata; class Mammalia; order Rodentia; family Muridae; genus Rattus; species Rattus rattus. Next base: position 37,702,678 of record NC_046165.1, read on the forward strand.
TAAGCTCTCCTAAAGTAAAAGAACTTCACTAAATCTGTGATGGGGATGATTTAAACTGAAAGCATCCAATCTCCATTTTCTTTAATGTCTAATTGACTGTAGTGAGCAGCCTTTAAAATTGTGAGCATCTCCTACTTAAGTCATATTTCTTGATTTGCAACATGGAGTACCCTTTAAATACCGCTAATGCATTGTCGTCCTCGCCAGCTCCCCTAATTCTGAGTGTTTGGTGTGGCATTTTAAAATGGCTGCACTGGTGACAGTCGTGCCCAGCCCACATGCGGACTCATTCTGTCTCTTCTGCAAGGCTTATGTATTCCAAGTGGGAAATCCCCGACTGATGGTCTGGACGTCTACGTCACCAACAAACAAACAGGAGGAAAGGCAAACCGACCAACAGCAAAACAAAAACACAGGGAAACAACTTAAGGCACAGAGGCGAAAACAATCCCTAAAGCTGCTGCTCTTCCACCCTGCCAACCTGAGCAGTTGCTGAACAGGGAGAGTTTCGAAGAGAATGTGAATTCCAGACAGAGTGCGTGGAATGCAAGGCCAGGGTCCTGAGTCACTGTGCAAAGCCTTGCTTCCCACAGGTAGCATTTTAGTCAAGGCATGGAGAGTTAAGTGCTGCGGCCTACCCCGGGCGCTTTGAATTTTGCATATCTGTCATAGTTACACTGGTTAGGACTGTCGATTTCTGTGTGTGAAATTTTGACTTTCATGTGTCACTTTTTCATTTCCTCTGAAGCTATTTTTAAGAAAGATCTCTGCCAAACAAACCCATTGTTCCATCTGCATTCAGGGTTTTAGACGGATTTTTAGTTTTCTTCACATTGGCAGAATCATAGCAGTGCATGTTGGCACCCTTTGAAAGTACAGCAGCTATGGGCCAAAGACTCGCAAAGAACAAATGCCATTCTTATTTTACATATAGCCAATTAAATCACAGGAGTGCTGTGGGAAAGTTTGGAATGTTGATCCCCTTTTGAGTTTATTAATGCCTTAATCTGTAGCATTTCACCAAAAAATGTTTAGTTTGATTTACCAAGAAGTATCCCTCCTTACCCCTGTGTTTTATTGCAGTCGATACAGTGCCTTGTAAATTAGGACCATTCTTCTAATAAAGTATGCGAGTGTTTCATTGCTTGGGCATAGCCCATTGGCAAACATCTCTGCCTTCAAACTCACTTTTCTGCTTCCCAAAGCTTATGTTCCCTCAGCTAGCCACCCCTAGTGTTATCCTCAAAACCATTCCTATACAGACATGTACAGACAGACAGACTGACACCAGAGCTAGCAAGCAAGTTCTATTCTACCTCACCTGATTCCATTCAGCCCCACCTTTACATTTTCTAAATGAAAATTCAAAAGATACCCCATTCCCAAAACTCTAAGAAGCTTTTTGCTAACCTTTCTTTCATATTCCAAGATTTTTTATTGTTTGAGCATTTGAGGTGGGAGTGTCAGCAAATATGCAAACGTTATTATCCACATGGTAATAGCTTTATCAATTTTATTCTTAAGGCACATGTAGAATATGCTGATGAAATATATTCATAGCTAGAACTCACATATCAACATTGGGAGGGTATAGTGGGACTGACCTTTCTTAAATGAAAATAAATTTATTACACTTTGTTGAGCATAATGAAAATAACATTTAAGGGATATTTCAGTCTTACATGTATATATCAGATGGTATATTATATTACATTCTAAATCTTATGTACGAATATGTAAGAAACTGCATGTAATATGAGGTCAACAGAAAAAAGAAATTCATACAGAAAAATCAACATAACCAAAATTTTGATACCTTAAAAAGAAAGTGATATTAATAAAATTTTAGCCAACCTAGAGAAAGGGTGAAGAAAATAAGTAAGCTTATTTTCTTCCATGTGAACATAAGATGAATTAGCATTATTGAACCCATGGACCTTAAAAGGATAACAAAAGAATTTAATGTATATAATTCCTAACCTCGATGAAATAGACCCATTCTGTAATGGCAATATAAATGTGTCACAACATCAAAGAGTAAAATAAGTCTCAAAGCCTTTATCAAAGTAATATAGTCAATAATTATTAACCATCTACAGGACGAAGAACATGGTTCAGGAAGTTTCAATAGTTTAATTGTAGCAAATATTTAAATTAAAACTCAGGCCAGCAGTCTCTCCTGACTCTCATCTAGTGTAAGCACGGAGAATACTGACTAGTTCTATGAGGCTACTCTGGCTCAACACTGAAAATCAGTGCAACTCATTGTATTCACCAGCTCACGAACCGCGTCACTATGATCTTACACACCAATAGTAGTTGACAAAATGCACTCAGAGTGAAACTTACTAAGTGACCTTCAAAGAGGCCTACCTCAGGATGATAACAGACATCCACAGGAGCCCCACATATCACCATGTATAACAGACAGGAACTGGGTGCTGTGGACAAGCATAAACTGTCCTATGTTCACAGGCAGGGAGTCCCTGTGTTACCACTCCTTTCCAGCTTGTCATACAGGTACAAAATAGTGCTGCGGTCAAAGTCTAGCAAGGTACCTAATGCATACTGTAAAAGCGATTCCATTCTGGGGAGCCATATAAACTCGAATAGCTGACGCAAAACTAAAAGAAAAGCAGCACACTAAAGGTCTGATACTGCCTGACTTCATCTCAGTTTAGTGCTGCTATAATCAAAATATTTTGATTAGTATTAAATATGGCAAAATAAAATACAATGTACAGAGTTGCACAGAAACATACAGAAATAACAATCAAAGGAGGAGTAAAAGCCACCTCGAGTATCTAAATATTTCCATGCTAGAAAAAAAAAAGATACTGCCCTCAGCTCTCTCACAAATTCAACTCAAAATTTATAATACAATGAAAATTGAACCATTTAATATAGAATAATAAGCAAATCTCTGTGGCTTTGGGCTTAGCAAGAACCTTTGCTGTATAACAGTAAAAACGTTTTTACAATATAACATTTTGAAGATGTAAAGTTAATTAAAATTTGTTTGTGATAAACATTTAATAGAATTAAAATGTAAGCCACAAATATATACAAAGAACCCAAGAAATTAGACTCCAGAGAATCAAATATCCCTAATAAAAATGGGTGAGAGTGCTAAACCAAAAATTCTCAATAGAGAAATCCTGACAGGCTGTCAGCCACCTAAGAAATGTGCACCCAATCAATGACCAGAAGGTGCTGACCCATCTAGTTAAATTGGGAAAAGCTAGAGGAAGCTAAAGACAAAGGCAATCCTGTGGGAGGATCAGTAGTCGCAAAGAACCTGGACCCCTGAGATCTCTCAGACACTGGATCACCAAGAAGGCAGCATACACCAGCTGAGAGAAGGCCTTCAACACACATACAGCAGAGGACTCCTGGTCTGGGTTCATTCATAGAAAATACACCTAACCCTCAGGAGACTGGAGAGGCCAGGAAGATTAGAGGTCGGGTGGGGTGGATAGAGTGGGGATATTCATGTGGAGATGGGTGGGGGACAGAAGAGGGAGTTGGGGAGGAGGTTTGGGATGTGGAACCCTCTAGGGTTGTACCTGAGGTGAATAAAATCTGGAGTATAATAATGAATAAAAAATAAATTAATTAATTAAAAAAGGAAAAAATGTAAGCCACAGTCTATAAGAAAATCTTTGGGGGAGGATGAAGAGTTTTATTTTCTAAAGATTCGTTTATTTTATTTATATGAGTACACATTGTAGCTGTCTTTAGACACACCAGAAGAGGGCATCAGATCCCATTACAGATGGTTGTGAGCCACTATGTTGGTTGCTGGGATTTGAACTCTGGACTTCTGAAAGAGCAGTCAGTGCTCTTAAGCACTAAGCCATCTTTCTAGCCCAAGAATTTAAAATCGTAGCAATGGGAACAACTCAGTTAAGGTATGACCCAATGATATAAATAGATCATATGTCATAGACCATGTACAGCCACCAAATAAGTAATTGAAATGGTACTGAAGTTGTTGAAATGTGACATTCTGGCATATTCATATTTTAGTCAAAAACAAAACTAAATTAGTTATGAAAGGACAACTTAGACCTCTGTGTTGTCTCTTAAAAATCAGAAGAATTTCTCACATGAACATTGACCTACTTACAACAAAGATTCTAGGCCATCTTCTTCAAGGGTGTGAGGGAGAAACATTTCTCCACAGCCCTTGTTAATAGCTAGTGTTTGGAACCTGCCCTCATCATTGGCCTGTTTCTTTGCAACCCACTGCAGATGTAAGGACATCTCTCTTCACTTGGGGTAGGGCACCGGCAGCACACCGAAGACACAGTTGTACCCCAGGTAGCCGCAGAGTGGGGGGTGTGATTGGATTAGTTAGGCAGCAGCACCATTCAAAAGCCCCCCGGCCTAGAACTGGGGTGATGTCTCATGAAAGCCACATCCCTGGAATTCTTTGCACAACTTGTTGGCAGTTTTGTAGAGGGCTTTAGTTGGGTCATCATCCCTTCCTCCTTTCACTTCCTCCCCCGCTTCTTCTCCTCTCTAATCCCCTCTTTCCCTTCTCACCCCCATTTATTCTCCTCAGCTCTGGTCCCTTCCTCCATCCTCCCTCCTTTCCATCCTAAGTCTTCTAAGTTGCTAGTGCTTAGCCTTGTGAGCTTCCCAGGCTTCCCAGAGACACTGTTTCAGTCCATTGGAAACAAATAGAGGCTGCATATAAATAACTGCCCTTACCTTCTTGAATTCCCTATGAGAACGTGGGCCATGTGATGTCTATGTATTTTCCTATTTGTATGTCTTATGCTAAATTAATTGTCAGAATTACATGGGACCTGAAGAAAATAGAAGTAGAGTTTTTCTGCCACCCTCTTGTGCCAAATAACATGTCACTAAACCTGTCAATTAGAATTACAAGATACTGCTGTGTACCTACTATAATGGCTAAAACCAAAGAATTGTAACACCGGATACTGGGGAGGAAACCTCAGGCATTGCTAGTGGAAGTCAAAAGTGGTATACTCACTTTGGAAAACTGTTATATACATATGTGTCAGTACATGCACACACACACACACACACACACACACACACGGAGGAAGGGGTGATGACCCACCTAAACCCTTGAACAAAATTGCCAGCAAGTTGTACGCACATGCGTGTGTGCATGCGTGCACGTGTGCTTGCATGCATGTGTATTTTTTTCCCCCGAGACATTAGTTTCTGTGTAGTCCTGCCTGTTCTGGAAACCCCTCTGTAGACCAGGTTGGCCTTGAACTCAGAAATCACTCTGCCTCTGCCTTTCATAGGTCTTGTATTAAACATGTGCTTTACCTCTGCACAGGTCTATATAATATATTTTACAAATTAGTAATCACAGTCCTAAGTATTTACCCACAGAATTTGAAATCACGTCCACACCAAAGCCTATATGCAAATGTGTACAGAGTCTTGTTTATGATTCCCAAACACGGCAGGAAACAAGCTGTTCTTGAGTAGGTGAGTGGCTTGACTAACAGGTCTCGTACTGTTCAATGTTGTGCAGCATTATACATATATGCATTCATACATACATACATACATGTTATTTCTTAAGTCATAATTAGCATTAAATGAAAGAAACCAGTCTTAGAAGTCCTTGTGCTCTGTGCTTCTAAGTGTGTAGCATCCTGTAAAAATAAAGTTACATGAACAGGAGAAAGGAATGGTTATGGGGTTTCTAAGGACAGGGAAGAAGGACAGGATGAACAGAGGATAGCATATTTTTAAATTTAAAAAACTATTACCGGGTTGGGGATTTAGCTCAGTGGTAGAGCGCTTGCCTAGCAAGCGCAAGGCCCTGGGTTCGGTCTCCAGCTCTGAAAAAAAAAAAAAAAAAAAAAAAAAAACTATTACCAAAAAAAATAAACTATTACTTTTTTAAAGATATTGTATTAATAGTTATAAAATACTGTTTATGAAAATGCATCATTACAGAACTAAATGTGTGTGCCTAAAATAAGTAATTTCCCAGTTAACTAGAGATATAAATGTTGGCACATCATTTATAATAGTGTACCATATTTATGGGAAGTGCTGAGAGAATCCATGAGTCAGGGGTGTGGGGAATTTATTTTTTAAATTGAAAACTTATCTGTTAATGTAAACCTTGAAACTGATTTTAATTTAAAATTAAGTTCTTTATTCCATTTATTATTGATGATTTTGATTATTTTGTAAGCATTTAATTTAATACAGTTAGAATAAAAGATGGATACTTTTAAACAGTTTTAAGATGTAGTTTTGTTTAGACAATATTAGACTCCAGTACATTTTTTAACTGCTTTAAACTACCCGTAAGGATACTTTCACAATTCATATTGGAGAATTCATGTTTAACAAAAAAACGGCATCAACACAGTAATTCATATATCTATATAATACAACATTATATCAGAAAATAGTTACTGTTATATAATACTATAGCTCACCACTGAACTTGTTCCGGTGTTGGAGTTTTTGAAGTTCTGGAGGAATGTGGTAACTGTCTTTCCTCAGTCTTCTTCACATGGAATTCATTTTTCATGAGGCTATTTCATCCATCCCCAACAAACTTTATTTCAGAGAGGACAAGAAGCAAAATAGGAAATTAAAATAAGATCCTATATGTCTGCTTTAAAATTGCGACTATCTTTTCCTCCCACACAGATGACTGAATTGTATTATCAGACTGTCTGTTAGAAAACCATAAACACTAGTTTATTTAATGGCATGTGAACACGGGGCTTTGTAGTAGCTGTTGTTGTTTTTCATTTGGAAATAAAACAGCTGAACTAAGAGCATACTTGTGTAGCTAGAAATGACCTAGGCCAGGGTGTCTGCTTACAGAGCTCTAAGTGCTAGAATTAAAGGGACATAGGACCTTTCAGCTTTTTCTGATGTTCTTTTGTTGTTTTGCTGTTGTTTCCATCCACTGCGTTTTAAAGCATGTTGTTAGAACCACCATATTTTACAGTGGCTGAGAGTCAAACACACGCATATGCTCCAGTCATGCTCTCTAGGTAGAAGGAATGATTTGCATAAGACACTCAGTCGCTCTGAGTTTGTTTTGTCCCATTAATAATGGCCAGAATACTGACTCCCTTCACACATGCTGGCGGACGCTTGCTACCCAGGACTGATTAAGTGCTGTATGGTTTGGCTGGTTCATGCCTCAGAATAATTGACAAATATTAATTCATGCTATTGTCCCCTACATTAATACTGTGTTCTTCTAGATCATATATTGTATCATTCCAAGGTTAGGACTTGGGTTGTGCTTTAAGCATTCACCAAGGTCTGGACACTACAGTCTTGATGGCCATTTACGTATTAGCAGTATTATGGCCAGAGGAGTTGTTGGTGTAACATTCTTAATACATTTTATTCAGTGCATAAGCGGCTATAGGGTTTTTTTTTTTTTTTTTTTTTTTGTTAATTAAGATCTTTAAGAAAATATGTGGTTTGGATCTTACAACTTCCCCCCACCCCCGTCACTAAAACAATAGAATATTCTTTAAATGTCATCCAAATTTGTGTTGAGTACCTTTAAAATGTTCCAAAACCTTGCCTTGGCACTGCAAGGGAGTTCTACTTCAGATTGACAAGCAGGCCATGATTTATTATGGGGCCTGCTTTTAACATTATTTTCTCTGGAATGAACAGAGTGGTTAGAGAAACTCCATCCATCTTTTTGTTTATTTGACATTTATGCCGCATTTAATGTATGTTAAAGAAACAATCCATGAATAAGGAATTCTGTTTAACAGTGATGATTATTATCTGTCAGAGAAGTCTCTTGACAATCATACAGAAGGAAATCCTGTCAAGAAATGTCTGTTAAGATTTAAATAAGCTATTTTAATATGAACAAGATTCCAAATGAAATTTCATTTTCTTTCCAAGAAATAGCATTACAGAGTGTGCTTAAGTTATTTTTTGTTTCAACAAAATTAGCACTGTCTCTCGAATTTCTTTTTACTTGTAACTCAATCACTGATTACAAAGTGGTTACTAAAAACAGAATGTATCATTTGTTAATGTTTGTCAAAAATTTAAAATTCCGAGCAGTAGTAGATAAGATCTTTCTAAATGTGCTTTGTTATGCTTCTGTGTTTTCTTTGAAGCTTCACTTTACATTTTGTGCCTTGAGGTGATTAGTGAGAGAGAGCAGTCACTTAGGCAAGACCTGGGATGTCCAACAGGTGCCTCTTAGCACCTTATTCATTTACTAAGTTAGTTTCAAATCAGTCTGGAAGTGTTTAGTGATTATTTTGTTATAAGTCATAAAATTACTAAGTAATAGTTGAGAGGAGATGATTGGCTTGGGCTTTTTCTTAGTATTCAATGGCCATCCTGTCTGATACTAGATTTCTCCCACTCTGTGGCTTGCTGATCACTTGATTTTGATATACTGACCTATGAAAACATTGCCTTCCTTTGGTGTGTTAGCATTACATTGCCCCAAAGCAAGCAATGTTTCACATAAACACTTGGCATTTATTCTACTGTATTTTGTATCCTAGAACCTGAAATCTTTATTTTCACCAATCATGGATAAACCTTGAGATTGGTCCAGTGGGTTATAGTTTTATCATAGATTTCTTAAAATATTAATTCTAGTGGTTACTGGATGATTAGCTATGTCATAAGAATTTGTGGAAAACTTTATTAAGCCCCTGCAAATTATAGAGGTGAATGACCTGTCTCCTAGTCAGGTTCCACACTGGATTTCAATCAGTTTCTCATGAAAGAAATACAGTCTGGAAGGACAGAGGTAGCAGTGGGTGACTCAGAGTCCGCAGGAGGGACAATATACCCAAGTAGTCACTGGCTACACTGAGCGAGGATGGAGTGTAGGGACAAACCAACTTTCTAAATTGGATTATGTTTTTATGCAACACACAAATAAATGAAAGTTTGCTGAGTTTGAGCTCTCTACAACTTCTAAAAATGATAGTGTGAATGGAACAGAGTTATAAAGACGGTTATATATCAGATTAAGGTTTGTGGGTTATGTCTAAACACAAAGTACTGGAAATTTTCAACTGACCCATCTGTGTAGAATCGAATTTTAAACAGAGAATTTCTTTTCTTTCCTTATTTGTATCCTACTTGTTTGGATTAGATTTTGCTAATTCCACTATGAAACCATTCTCATGTCTGCTTGCTGAGTTTGGAAAGTGAACTTAAAGTTTCTTTTTAAGTATTTGGCTCCATTGTATAATGTTTCCTATGTGTAAACTGAGGTCCAATAATGTACCCTGGGCTACTAACTTATTAAGGGCATGCCTCCCATTAGAGGGTCATCCATATGTGTGAGTGGCATTTGTACCATAATGGAGCCTTTAAAAAGGATTATTGAAACACTCTTTGGAATGTTATAAAGTGTTTGTGCTTCTCTCTCTCTCTCTCTCTCTCTCTCTCTCTCTCTCTCTCTCTCTCTCTCTCTCTCTCTCTCCCTCTCTCTCTCTCAGAACTTTATTAGGTGGAGTCTGAGTGAGAGAAAACCTTGAAGCAGTTGCCCACCTGGCTCAGGACAGCTGGGGTAGAGGAGCCTGTGTTTAGAGACAGGCTTTCCCTGAGATGGGAGCCGATCCTTGATTTCTCTATAAGGGAGCTGACTGGCCAAATATTGCTGAGACCTAGTTCAGATTTTTTTTTTAATGGTTGATCAGAAAAGACAAGTCCTAGAGAAGGGCCAGACCCAAAGCAGAAGCCCCTGCTGTGTGCAAGTATGAAGTAATTACACAGGGAAACACACAATAGTTCACAGGGAGTGAGCTTAGTCCTGATTCTTCATTGGTACTGACCTAGCCCCAAACCACCAGTTCTTCAGTGGCACATCCATCAGCCCACTGAGCTGGGGCCACATGGAAGGTGGTGGGGCCTACTTGACTATAGTAAGGGTGTCTGGACCAGGAGAACACACTTGGATGCTACCCGTAGCCATGGCCAAGCTCCTCCAGGCTTCTATCAAATACATCACATACAATAGTGGGGCTGGGAGCCAGGCTTCCCATAGAGGCTCAGCTGACAGAGCAATGTCTCAGAATTCTAGGAAGGCCACCAAGCTCCTAGAAATGTGCTCCATGTGTTCTCTCCTGCCCAGATATACCCTATCCAAGAGCCCAGCCTCTCCTTTTCAGGGTCTAGTTTCTCCAGTTTCGAGAGTTGCCTTAGGTGGCTTTGGAGGCTTGAGACTTTGGGCTGCAGGGAGCTGGGCCGGCTGCTCTGACCAGAGTCACTGGGGGCATCCTGTGGTAGATGGTGCTGCAGCGGCTGGGAGTGGGGCTGCCAGTGGGCCAGCATGATGTGCAGGAACAGGGCAATTATGTAGCCAGGGGCCGCTCCAGGAGCTAGGAGCCCACTGGAGCCCAAGGCAGAGGGCAGGCTGAAAAGTAGAGGGGGGTGTGTGTGTGTGTGTGTGTGTGTGTGTGTGTGTGCGCGTGCGCGTGCGCGCGCGCGTGTGCGCTCATCCTATAAATATACTAAGCAAGGATTCTACCATTGAAGTACATTCTCAGCCCAGGAGCTCCCCTTTGAGCTCCTTATTCAACAGTCCAGGGTATTATTTGAGACTTTCATATGTGCATTCATGCGAGGCTGTCAGATGACTTGCCCAGGCTTTCCAGTCCATTTTCCTTTATTTTTGATGACACGGAAGCTGTGATTTCCACTGCCCAGTAATGACTTCTGCTGGGTATTTTTGTTTGTTTTATATTTATTTATTTTATTAAATTTTTTTTTTTTTACAATTCAATCACAGCCTCCCTGCCCTCCCCCCACATACCACATACACTACACACACCGGTTTTGTCAGGTCCTTCCCACCTGTGACCCAACTCAGTTCTGTCTTGTTAGATAACAAATAGCCACATGCACACACACACACACACACACACACACACACACACACACACACACACACTAAAAACCATAAGGAAAAAGGAAGACATCCACGAAACACACACATTCATACTCACACTCACACACTGACTCAGTCTAAAGTGGGAAATTGTTGGAAAGTAAGCAGAATGGCCCTGCACCCATACACTAAAATCTCCAGCTCCGTCTTCCATTCTGACATGAGAGGACTGGTTTGTTTGTTGGCTGTGTTCTTTACGTATGTATGTATTATGTTGAGGACTCTGGTGGTAGAGACTTCTGCCAGGACATCTTTTATCACAATCCATACCATTCTCCCTGTCAACCCTTCAGAGATCCAACTTAATATAACCACGTGTCCTTCCTTCCTGATCGCATTCCTTGTTCCAGTCAGGCACACGTTGGTCAATCCCTGTCAGCTCAGGCCTGTGCCTCTTTTTGGTTTGTACTTTCTCAAATTTCCTCCCAATCTGTATACCAGTTTGTTCACTCATTAATTCTGGAAACAAGGAACCACAATTTTCCCCAGACAGGTGCTTTATTACAAGGTCTGACAGCATTCTCCCAGGGATAATGGCATCCCTGAAAAGGTCAGAGTTAAGCCTTAGGGAGGACAAGCTCATTTACTTCATTGTTTCATATGTTTAATATGTATCATATTATAAACATATTATCTGGTATATGTTCTATATAGAGAGAGTAGGAGAACATACATATGTATACGGGCTAACTATTTTAAAACTTCTCAGTGTTAATAGGAACATAAAGCCAGGATATTCCTGACAGAAAGCGAGCTGATGCAGACGCACGTCTGTGTAAACGCTCACCATTTCAGGATATTGCCCTTTGCCTAGTACTTTTGTAACCTTCTAGCTTTTATTTATTTTACTCAAAACTAAAATGTTTTCTTCTCTATCTAGCCCTCTATCTATCCATTTACTCCTGTGCTGTCTCCTTGAGCAGTGCCGTCTGAGTCCCAGGCCCTCACTGTCCAACACCTCCATTCTAGGTCCACCCTCAGTGCAGGCTGTCAGGTTTTCCTTCCTGGGTTAGTGCCACTTCCCTTACAGTTGGCCTCCATTCTTCTCATGTCCTTTACTCTACTTTACCCACTCTCCACTGCAAGGATGTTTTTAAATGTGTGTGTGCGTGTGACCATCTCTCATCACGTTCAATAACGTCTATTGCTTATGGAAAAGTTACTTCCATTATATGGTACAGTTTTTGGTTATTTTCTGCAATTTTCAGATTTATACCTCCCATTGACCTTATTTATCCCCCCAATATATATACATTTTTAGTTTAGTTTGCAGTTACTCAATCTACTCAAGCTTTTTTCTTATTTATAGCCTTGTACCTATCAGCTTTGTACTGCTATATGATCGGTGACAGCCTTTTAAAAGGGGTTTTCCCTCACAGAGCTGAAGGTTCTAGGGCATGCTTTCTGCCGAGGCTCTGATCATCTTAAAAGTCTTCTTTGCGATGTTGCATCATGACAGATGTTAATTATAGGGAATATGTGGGCACAGTTCTCGTGTCACAGGAAACAGAGCTAGGATGTGCTCTGTTTCATCCCATCCATTTGTAAGAACTAAGGGGTCAGAGGAGAAATCCCTGAGAACTTCTCAAAATGCCAGACTGATACAGATTCCACCTCCCAGTATCACAACCTAAGGCCAAGCTTCCAGCAAGGCAACCCTTGGGGGCCAGGTAGGTCTATCTCTAGGAAGTATTTTACAAATGCGTTCTGTCTCCCTGTGCTTGAGGATCTTCTCCCTAATCCTCCCCCCCAATTCTATCCAGCTTCCTGATTTCAGTGGTTCCTCAGATATCATAGCCTCCTAGATATTCTTTGTGAATGTTTTTACTATAGTGTCTGTCACAACAGGCCGAGTATCCTGTTTTTCTTTTCAAAAAGTGAAATGACTACTTGAGGAAACAGTATTTTGTCCTTCTACCTTCTGCAAACTACAGTGTGGGACAGGTAGACTGTGACTATGTACCAAGCAACAAATGCATGAACTGCCCAGCTTGTTTTCGGGTCTGCTGTTGTATTGGTATATAGGTTATTCTACTTGCCTAAGCACTTCATTCCCCCCACAAAATTGCATAGTACAATGCTTTTGAGTCATTTCTCCTGTATTACAAATGTTACTTTTAAACCAATATCAAATAATAAGTACTAAGACATTCAGATATTTTCACAGTGGACCAGGTGTTCAAGCTAACTTCTGATCCACAGTGTAGGGGTTACCTGAATCAGGAGATTATTAACATATGTTGTGTTTCCCCCCTCTCATTCACTTAGCTGAAGGACACAAAATCGGCAGACCAGAAAACAACACTCCTCCATTTCCTGGTAGACGTCTGTGAAGAAAAGCATCCAGACATCCTTCCCTTCGTGGACGATTTGGCACATTTAGACAAAGCTAGTCGAGGTTTGTGGTTTTATTTATAAATATCTGTGTCAGTGTTTTGATCTTTTATTCTCAGAGACAGAAAATAATGCTTATTATTTGTACATATTGTCTACTTTGTTAAAATGATTTCATATGGAATGTGACTATTTGAAAAGAAATCTTAGGCTATTTTATGAGTAGGCGTGTTTATCATTAGGAGTATGAATTTCTCAGTTTGACAGTGAGTATACACTGAGAGACAGTTGTTATAAGAACATTGTTTTGTAGATGAGCCTTCATGGGCTCCAGCTCACCCCAATCTCTCCTGCTTAGTTTCCTCAACTGGATGTAGTTTGGCAGGGCTTCCTAATCCCATGTCATTTACAAGAACCAAGTGGCATTATGAGCACTGTTGTACGACAAAATGTGTATCTTCCTTTTGTCCAAGTTTCAAATCTTATCGAAGGAATGGAGCTTTCTTTTGTGACCCTACTAGATATAAATTCATCGTTCCTTATATATAAATTACCAACTTGGCTTCAGACCCTGCTGTGCTCTTAAACAAAGTTGTCAAGAGTTCAGAGAGATCCTTTTGCTGACACTTTGTTTTAACCTGTTTTAAATTTCAAAATTGGGCCATCTTAAATGTGCAATTTTCAGTTATATTCAACATGAATATTTTTAAATCCAAAGAACTACTTGGCTCCCAATAACCAATGAATAGACATGTTTTAGATAAGACATTTACAATTTTGTTATAGCTGTGGTTTTTGGATTGACCAATAGTGATAGTAATATGAAACCACTGTTTTGGTGAGCTCTTTACTTCTTTCTCATATTGGAATTTGAGAACCTAAAGAAGGATAATTCTTCCTAAATATGTTTATTAGTCCCTGCGTGTTAATAGGTTCTTTTGCTGTAAAGTGGCAGTTTTAGTGGTTTATATACTAAGAGAAATGTGATTGGATAAGATGTTCTTCATAATTTTACCTAAGAAGTAAATTTCTTTGAAGGGTGTATTCTGTATGGCCTTGGTAAGCAGTTAGCATGGGTTCCTGATTGCAGCATTAGGCCTTATACTACTCATTAGCAATGACACTACATTACTTTCCTTGTCCCTGTGCCACTTTAAATGACCTTGGCATAAGAAAATATCCATACAGGACAGGTAAGTAAATAGGTAGACATGTAGTCAATGGTATCTACGTTTATGTGTCTAAATATAATTGAGAACAGGTAAGGGCTCCTATTATTTTTTAGGACATTGTAATATGAGTAAGAGACTTGGAAATGAATGGAAGAAACATTACAATAAGCTTAGTAATATACAAAGTGTTCTTAAAGTACTAAGACAAAGAAAATGAGTTTCATGAGATTTTTGAACTTTTGGAATACATGAATAAATGTCATGATAGGTAAAATTGAAATTCTGATGTCCTTGATGAATATTGAATTTAAATAACATAGTACTGTATAGATGTGGCCCAAAAACCCTTGAGATGCAGAAGGGTTCTTTACCGAGAGCAAAGATGATTGTGTAGTTAGGAAGAATCAATGCTCATCCTTTAGACAGTGACTTGGAATTTCTTCCCAGTCCCCAGTCCCTTACTTATTCACTCATTTGTATGCAGCATGTCCTCAAGCATTGGGTTCCCTTATCCCTGCATTCACAGTGCAGACATGTCAAGATTCAAATAACATAGAAATGTTTCCGCCTCGTTGTTTCATGATTGTTGTTAAATGCTTCTAGGGGGATGAGGAAATAGAAGTGGGGTCTTCCCCTGTAACCCGGACTGACTTTGAAGATACTCTGATACCCAGCCTGGCCTTGACCTTGAAGCAGATTTGCTGCTTTAGCTTCCAGAATGCTAGGACTACAAATAGGAACTACAATGCCTGATTTTCTTTTTCTTTTTAAAACTTTTCAGCATGTTTTTCTAGCACATTTTTGGGTGTAAATTAAATTTTAGAATACTAACTTAATTTGGACTCATTGGATTATGCTTTTAATTCTGTATAAATATTCTGGCATTGTGTTCTTTTAAGAATTATTTAGCTTGCATAAAGACTTGCAGAGTTACAAGTTAGTAATTTGCTTCTTCTGTTTGTTTTCCTTCTCACTGTTCCAGGGGGCTTTCAGGGGCCTTGGGGCGTTTGGTTTCCATCTGTTATAGGGAAGGCATGCATGTGTAGGGGTCAGCAGATACTGCTAATATGTTTCACTGGGAGCAGCAAACTTCATATTTGGAATAATGGTTTTTAATAGTGTAGATGATTGTTAAGCGTAATTTTCTTTTCATTATAGGATCCAATTAATGAAGGAAATATTAGAGGAGTGAATGCAATGTTTTAGATTAAGTAAGTCTGTGTTTGCTTTGGAGAATTGAGTGTTTTACACATCATCATTTAAAGTTTCCACTTTTGAAACATCCTCAGCGAGCCATCACATGAATTAAAAAGTACCTTTGTTTTTGAGCCATAACAAATCCTGGTCATTAGGTACTCGTAGATCAGCAGGGGGAACTTTCATTGCAACTAATGAGCTTACCCGACTGACAATTTTCAAAAATCTACTTCATTAGGATGCTTCTTTCCTAAGAAATAATGGCTTATGGCATTTCTGTTGCGTTTCACTGAAAATATTTTGGTTCATTATTGTATTTCTGTATACCATGGTAATATTTTTGCTTTATGGAATTCTAAGGGTTGAGTAATTTTTCTTGTCTACATAATTAAAATTAATTTAGTCTGTGAAGGTTTTGTTTACAGCTCCTAGAAATCTATAAAATGGGAATAATTATTAATATGTAGGAAGTGACAAAATTTTTTTTGTGTGGGAGCAGATAGGTTAAAATGAGACGAAGGTGAAGCCGGAAAGATGGCTTAGTGGTTACATCCTCCTGGAAGAGAACCCTGGTTTTGTTCCAGCGTCCCATAGCGCAGTTGAACCCCCTGTAACTATAACATCAGTGGATGCCATGCTCTCTTCTGACCTACACAGGCACTTACCCACACTGTCTCACTTAGACTCATGATTAAAGTAATAAGATAACAATTAAACCTATGTTTGAAATAATTTTAACTGTCTCATACAGCGTGCCATTTCACCCCTTGTCATTTCTCTGATTCATACAGTCTCATGCTAGTGGTCATTCGTCTATTCAACAAGGCTATGCTTAGTGATTACTGTATCAGAAATCATGTGGTGTCATTGGTCCAATGTATTTGTTCTCTGTCTTCTTGGAGTTTAGCCAATTAACACTCCTCTGGCATGTATCCCAACGGTCTTCTCCCTCACCTTTTTCGCCTCTTTTTTTGTGATCTCTACATATACATTGAGCTCTTGTCTCTCTTTTCTCACTCCAGCTTTTCCTAGGTTGTCTTTCCCATCCCCAAAGACTTAAAAGCCATCATTTGTAATAATGTACTAATTTACTTTGCGGACTTCTCATCTCTCCTCCACACATGTGCCTGCCACAACTTCTGCTCTTTTCTTCTGCTTCTCAACCGGCGTGAGGATCATTGTTGGCCACAATAAGAAACTACACTTTTATTGCCTCCTGTCAACTTATTTGCTTGAGAAAACGTATTCATCTTTCGTCCTATTTGTGGTTCTCTGTGAGGCCTTCAGTAACTCAGTGCAGACCACCTATTCGATGCTGCTTATCGAGTCTGTTCTAGGGGAAAGTTGAGGCCTGCGTGCTGTCTAGATTCCCCTTCATTAGTGACCTTCAAGAAGATGGCATGCTGCCTTTGGTGGTCATTTTGGAGCTTGTTGGAACCTCATAGAAATATGTCAGTATTTGACGTTTTCCCTTAAGGATAAATTCAGAGTCCTTAGAATCCTTACACCACTATTTTAAAATTCCTCTGGATCAGGACAGTTCTTGGAGGTGTTGGGAATGGAATTTGCTCTTAGAAGTCTATTGTAAGAAGTGACTTTCTGTAGATTGTCAAGTGGGTTCACCAAAACCCACTTCTAATTTTTTCTGTGTGTATTCTTACTACTTAAAAGGATTCCTTGATGTGTCATCTTCTTTCTGCTCCTCAGTCTATCAGTATGCTTCTAACGAGTAATTCTTTTATCTGACCCAAATAATTGCCTGCTAAATTTATTTCCTACTCTCTAGTTCCTCATGAATTTCCAGCATTTTTTGATGAATAGCTTACTAAATACCAAATGTTTATCTTTCATTCACCTACTGTGAGCACTTAGAACACTAAATTTCCAGGTGGCTGCCACCTGGAAACTGCATCCTGCCTGAAATGTTCACATTCATCTTCTGTAGCCGGCACACAGGTTTTCTAAAGACTGCCATGGACTCTCAGCTGTTGCCTCCTCTAAATGACAAATGTTATCAGAAGGCACGGAAACGTTTATGATATTTGGTATTAATAATTTGTTCAGTGTCATTTTCTATTCCCCCCACCCTCCGCCCCAGGGCAGAGTTACCAACATAGCTAACACTGTGTTCACTGAAAATAGTAAGTTTTGGATTTGATTTATAGACTGGAATTTTTATATTTTAAGTGAGATAAATAATTAAATCGATGTTTCATATTGTATGATATTAGAATTTAATGAAATCCACTGTGCATTTCTGTCTACTTGAGCTTACTTGATAAGATACTCTGTTAATTTATGATGTACATATGGAAGAATGACCTAATCATAGAAAGTGGTGATAGAAGAGAATGGCTTCATGGCATTGTCAGGGAAGAGGCAGGAAACCTACTTCTGCTTTAGAGCCTGAATGGTGCTTTTCATAGTCTCATACGTCACCTCTCCTCTGCTAGTTTTGAACCTGAGTGTGTTTATGGCTGTGATTTCTCTGTTTCAAATGAAAACATTGTCCTGCACTGTACCCACCTGCTGTCCCCATAGGAAGAGGGAATCCTAGGTTATGAGCCTCCCCTCAGCTGTCTGCACAGGTGGACTCTATGATGACATAAGAAGGTGATCCTCTGCAAGCTGAGGTGAGGGGCTTCAGAGAAAGCAAGACTGACACCACCAGAGCCGTGAGACAGAAAGTTAGCATTAAGCCATCTAGTGTTTTGTTTATGACAGTGGCTCTACCCAATGAAGATTATTTTTTCTTCTTTGTTTGGAGACTTTTACCTATAGAATAGCATACATTGTTTATTTTTATCTTATCAGATTGCATGTCAAAGCAGTTATAAATGCAATATACAAAGCTCTAGTGAATAATTTATAGATGGGAAAGGTCCCTGTACAAACTACTAATTATCACACTTGTAAATAATTACAAATATTCTTGGATTCTTTTTTGAGTAATCATAAATGAATATATATACAATGAAGCATGAAACATTCTTTTTTTTATTTATTTATTCTTTTATTATTTATAAGTACACTATAGCTGTCTTCAGACACACCAGAAGAGGGCATCAGATCTCTATACAGATGGTTGTGAGCCACCATGTGGTTGCTGGGAATTGAACTCAGGACCTCTGGAAGAGCGGTCGGTGCTCTTAACCACTGAGCCATCTCTCCAGCCCAGCATGAAACATTCTTAATACATGTATTTGTGAACACTCACATTTAGTGTTAGAGTTGGGCCAATGGCATCTCTTTGATTTTCCTGTAGGATGTATTCAATTTTGCTGGCATATGCCAAGATCGTTTTTCTGTTTTTCTTTGCCCCACTGTTTTTCTATGTATATTTCTTTCCTATTTATTCCTGCTTTGCATATATAATATTGTGATTTTAATTAAAGAATGTAATTGATGATAGCTGGGAGTAATTTGAGTTACCTAGTGGAAGTAACCAGAGCAGAAACATAGATCATTTTATGTTTTTATTCTCCCATGGAAAGAGTAAAGTGTTTCTGAGCTGATTTCTCTGTATCTACAGTGAATAAAAGCTGTGCTCATAAGGGTAGCCTAGGACTCCCAGTATGTAATGCAGTGTTTAATTTCATGTTATAGTCATCTAATGAATATATTTAAGAAATTAATAAAGCTAGATAAAATAAACGTAAATTTACCTTCAAAATATAATTTACTTAAATAGTGTTGCTTATGCTATCTATGGATCATGGGACATTTTACCATAAATTTTTTTAATTATATGACATTTTACCATAAATTTTTTAAATATATTAAAGTAGCACAGTTTGATCATTCCCAAGGTAATTCCTCGATTTCTGCTCAATATTTACTTTGTATTACATACACTGTGTAATGGTAGGAGCCATATATGTAATTCCTGCCAATTAATTTCAAGGAGAATCAATGTAGCTTTGGCTTCAAATGCTAAAACTGGAGACATGAATATGAGGATGTTAGTGTAATCATTTCATAGCACAAATATAAACTGTTCTGAAAGCAGCTAGCTGGAACACAAGCAGTGTGGCCAAGACCAGGGCTAGGATTAAAGATGCTGCAGTGTGACATTGAAGAACATTGGCGGTGCAGGAACTACTTGGAGCTAAAGATTGCTTTTTGAGATACTGAGCTAGGAACATTTCCTGAACCCACTGCTGCTTGGGTTGATAGATGATGATGAAGAAGAAAACTACATCAGGAAGACCTCTATATCTTTTTGGAGGTTAACAGACTGAAAGTGGCATCAATACAGCATTAATCTTCTCCAGAGACTAACAGTTTACAGTGTGTGCAGATTTTTGGCCAGCAAGAGGTTTGAAGTAGCTTCAAGAGTAGTTCTGTCAGTGTCACCTATGAGCCACAGCTAGGATCAAACAGTGGAACCGTATCTGTAGCGGCAGCCAAGGTCTTGGAGCTCTCTTTAAGCTGCTGGCACTGGTGGTGAGGCTCTATTTACTGCTCCTGGTTTGCAACGTGGGATGGGAAACCACCAACCAGGAAGATGAAAGATGTCAGTATAGGGCAATCAGAAAACAGCTTACCATAGCGAATGTGTATTTTACAAAGAAACGTCAGCTGTGTATGGGACAAGTGTTAATGGCAGTCGCCCATGTCTCTTGGGTGGCAAGGTAACATGCAACCTCCAGGGGCTGAGGAGAAGAGGCCTAGAGCTGATAAATTGCTGCAGGCAGAATTCGAACCTGTTCCTTAGAAGCCCATACATTGTTAGAGAATATGCAAATCTCGAGTCGAATTTTTTATTACTTTCCTTGATCCACCCCGTAACCGATCGCCATAGGTACATACCTATAAATAACAAGTTTATTCTCTCCCATATCCACAAGCTATAAATCCCATTTAAAGGTAGTTGCTGCAGGCCACTTTTCTAGAACAGTCCAAGGGAAAAAACATTGCATGTATTTTCTTGCCTTTTTTGAGTCACGGGCTTGTAGCTAGAAAGTATACACTTTGCCTTTATCCTTTTTGCTGTCTTCTCTTTTGTCTGGGTAGCGTTTCCTCTGCCTGGGATCATCAGTCACTAGGTAACTTGTTAGGAATTATTTTATGTTGAGGTACTCAGTTCTATGTATAAAAGCTCTGTCTCCAATGAGGTCATGTTCTTAGGTTCTGGGATTTTGTGCGTTTTTGCGAATACCTTCCACCAGCTACAGTTGTTCTCATCGACACTGCCATAACTTCATACAGTATGCCCATCACCTCTGGTATCATGAAGCGGTTAAGAGAAATCGCCCTTGTAGTTATATCTGGAGTTCACCAGACTCTGAACTGAACTGGTTTCATTTTTAAGGGTCACTGTTGATAAGCTGGTCAAATTTCCAAATACAAAGTGACTTTAAATTTACTAATTCCTCAGAATTTAAGGGATTGGTTGTTTACAGATATAATAATGTTAGATGGCATAACAAAAATGTCATCAGCTTAGATATTGGAGATGTTGTAATGTGGAGGAAGCCTCTCTTTCAAATCATTACCTTAGAAGCTAAGCAACTGGAGTTCAAAAGCCAGGTTCCTAGAGGTCTGCCCTTCAGTGAGTTAGGATTACTCTAACAACATAACCTGAAATATTCAACCAGAAGGAGCATGACAGTTGATTTCTGCCAGCTGAAATTTAGAAGTGACACTTGAACAACTCCCCCATTTCTGAAGTTTTAGTACTAATTAGGTCTGTCTCCCTACACTTGGGCTTCAGGCAAGGCAGACCCTCCCGGTCATTGTAGTACATTGCTGGGAAAGTGGATCCCTTCGTGGCACTCAGCAGGGAAAGAGGAAAAGGCATAGGGCATGTGTCTTTCAAAGGTAGACCTTAAGCAACCTGCCTCCTCCCTGCAGGCCCTATTTTGTAGTAATTAGTTGATCTGTAAACTGACCAGTAAGTTAATGTGCAGGATTAGTACCCCCTTGATACCAGCAGCTAGGGACCAGTGCTTCACACTTGAGCCTTTGAGTCTTCGGCGCCATTTTCTTTCCTATCCAAAATTAACCTAATTCAGGTAGCTTTCTTGTTTGGTTGGTTTTGAGTCTCAGCATACGTATTTATACAGTGGGGACAGCAGTGTCTAATGGTTATAAAGCTAGTACAGAACCTAATACACACTACTTAATGTCCTAAGTTCATTACACCTGTCGCTTTGTTTCAGTGACAACATCTGGTTCAACACTCATCGACCTGTGCAGGCATTAATATGCAAGTAAGCACAAGTCTGTGTGGATAGTACATTATTATAGTTTGTATGGTCACCACTGTTTCAAGAATTTCCCATTGGGTTTTCAAACTATATTTTTTAGATGTGTGTGTGTGTGTGTATGTGTGTGTGTATATATGTGTGTGTGTGTGTGTGTGTATATATATATGTATGTGTGTGTGGTGTGTGCGTGTGTGTGTGTGTATATGTGTGTGTGTGTGTGTGTGTGTGTGTGCGCGGTGTGAAGTGAGCGTGGTGGGTGTGAATGAAGTTTTATGTAATTGAAAGCAGTCTCCACGCAGCGTTTACACTGCTCCCAAGGGTACAGCTGGGTACATTAGCAGTTGGATAGGCAAGCACTCCTGAATATTACTGGAAGGTAGACTCCCAAAGTACTCTGCTTTAGCTTGAAACTTTTTAAGTTTACATTTTGATTTTGATCCCGAATATCCTTTTCAAAAATGCAGGTCCACCATTAAATAACCTTTAAATTCAGCTGGGCCCCAACAACTCCTCAACCACTCAGAATTAATTGTTTTTGAGAGTTATTTGCAGATTACATTCAAAACGAAATTGTCAACTTAGAGTTATTAAGGTATGTCGTGAATTATGAGTTAATGATAACAGCTACAAACTATAGAAACATTAGAAATTTGTTAACTCGCATTCGTATGTGACTCCAAAGAATTCCTGAGTAACCTTACACATGTACAGAGTAATATATATATGTGTGTGTGTGTGTGTGTGTGTGTGTGTGTATAACCTTGCTCTCTTTACTCAGAAGGGTTCATTCTTATTATGCCTTTAAATTGATCGGTCATAGTGAGTCATGTTTGGCCTATAAATATGTCTATTAATATCAACATAATAGCAGTTTCTTAACAAAGAACTTTTACATTACTATATACTTAATGAAGAAAATAATTAGGGCCTAGCAATTGCTTTTCTTATTTTGAGCTTATAAGAAATAAACTGACTCAAGTAGACACTGAGTAGACAGTGTGCTAGATACTTGTCTCTCAGTAAGGACAAAGCTT
Organism: Rattus rattus; assembly: GCF_011064425.1. Classification (NCBI taxonomy): domain Eukaryota; kingdom Metazoa; phylum Chordata; class Mammalia; order Rodentia; family Muridae; genus Rattus; species Rattus rattus. The sequence continues at coordinate 37,725,551 of NC_046165.1, forward strand.
TCTAGTGAGCATCTGAAAAAATGGCACTGTAGAATGTGTTTATCATCATTTGACAAAAGCTCTTGTCTCAGCCCATATGGAGTACTGGAGAGCTATGAGCACAGGAGTCTTTGTTGTATGGAATTGTCCATTTTAGGTGTGAGTATATGTGTACTGAACATAAACTACAGAAAGAAGATGGGATATGTACATTACTTGGCTAGCTCTTGGTGAGCCAAGCACTGATATACACGTGTAGCCAAATGTCATTAGGAGTCTTTATTGCTACATGTGTTTAGGTCTTTGTTTGCTTGTTTTTTAAAGAAGAGTAGTCTTCAGTATTACCCATGTCCTTAGACGGTCTAGTCTCAGGTTCTTGGTCACCTAAGCAGTGTCAGATATGGGTTCTATCTCATGGAGTGGACGTTGGGTCAAATCAGATACTGGTTGGGTACTCCTGCAAGCTTTGTGTCACCATTGCACTAGCATAGCTTGCATGCAGCACACCATTACAGACCACTGGATTTACAGCTGGATTGGTGCTTATGTTTCCCCATTGGTGGTATGCAGAGTACCTTCCTGTACCAAAAGGACTAGACATAGAGGTGAAGACACTGTAGGCATCAGCTGCATGTCTTTCTGTGTATGAGCCGTTTGGATATTGTCTGCAGTGATTGGGGCAGTATTGTCCATTTGTAGGGAGCACCCTATAGACTTGGCAACAGTCTGGGTTGTTTGCCAGTTGCCATAGACCCCTTTTGCCAGCCAGTCAATTAGATGTAATGTATTTGGGATATGGGAATCTACCTTTGGTTACAGAAGATGGTCAACTAGAAGTCTCTCGTTATTTTCACATTTCATTTACATCTCCTTCATCTATGTTTATATTTTAGTTCCTACTACATTAGGTCTTCATGCCACCCTTCAAATTGTCCTTAATTTTTGTTCTCTTTTTTTAGCTATTTTATTTATTTAGATTTCATAATGTTGCCCCTCCCCCCGAAATAAATCAATTCTTATCTCACTGGCGAAAGACCATACTGATTTTCATAATGCCTCTACAACTTTACATTCTCACCACAGTGGATAAGTGGGAGAAGTTTGGAGGGGAAGATAGCTCACTTGAGATAGAGACATAGTGGTGGGTGGGCCAGCAGCAGGTGTTACACTACAATGATGGGAAAGACACTGATGGATTGGATTTGGAAGAAAGGAAGGCATGGTGAGAATCCACAGTTAGCCTGCCCACTTCTCTGGGCTGAGTGGCCTACAAGTTCTCAGGGAATGGCTGATGGGGTTGAGGACTTGGATGAAGACATGAGTGGTGGACAATGGTTTGTAGGGAAGATCCGTGCGATTCACTGAAGATGTGGGAAGGGAAGATGGAGGAGGCAGTTTGCTGCAGAGCTGGGAATTAGACTGGGCGATTAAATTTGGAGGAAAGGAGGAAGAATTGCAAATCTGTAGTTAGCCTCTCTGCTTCTCTGGCTAGGCTATTTATGCTCAACACTTCCCCCGTGGGCCACTGAAAGGCGGTATCATCACCCTCCAGTATATGCACAGGAAATTCTTATTTAGCTGGCGGTACTGTTTTGACTCTTGATAGCAGTCATCCCTTCTACGAGCTATTAGATTTAAGTTTTGCCTTGTTTTTTAATATCTGTGGATATAAAAGATTTTTAAGTTCTTACATTTAAACATATATTCTACTAGTTTATCTTGTCCCACAATTACAATTTTCACAAACATCTGTCCTCTCTTTAAAACCCACATCATTCTTTCAGAGAAGACTAATTTGTTCTTCACATACAAGTGAAATTCCACCACAGAAATATATATTCCCTGTTTACTGATGTGGCTTTTAAGATCTCTATTTTGCATCATTCACTCTCCGTGCCCTTCAACAAATAAAAGCATTTTCTCTGGCAATGTGATGTGTAAAAAAACAAGCAAACAAATGAGCACACAAACAACCTAAGCCTATCTTTTAAGCATGTGATATAGCCTAGAATATTAATTGTAATCTTTCTATTACTATTTTTGCTATGATGTTGTAACAGTTGTCTTTCATTGTATATCTCATTGATTTCAGGATTAAAGTACCATTAAGATTTATTTGTGTCTACCTTGTCCATTTGACTTTATTATTTTAAACTGACATTCATAAAATATTATGCAGCTGTTATTGTTTTATAAAGGAAAAGCTTATTTGTTGAGTCTGAAATTTGTTTCTAGCAAAAAAAAATGTTTCTTTTCATGGAAGAAAGTTAATTTAGTACAAATGTTTAAGTTTTCCAGTGGTAGTAAGCGTTTAAACTTTTAATAAAGAAATTACTTTTTTTATTTTGTAATGTGGTGTTTAAGTATGAACGTAGCATTCTTTAAATAAGTTAGGTAAAGATAATCAAGGCTCAAGAATATTCATTATGGATCATTTTTTCATGGCAAAGATAACTTAAATAAATGTAATTCCTAATCTCATTAGCTTGAAATTCTCTCATAATAGTATGTCATTCTATTTTGAAAAACTTATATTCATAGTTGCTCTAAGTTTCAAAGTGTGTGTTGTGATTTAAGTTTCAGTGTAAAGGCTCTTCATCGGTACTGGTCTATTCTTGTCATAGTGACAGGAAGCGTGACAAAAGGCTGACACATGTTAATGAACTAGACAGTAAACATGTTTTTTCATTTTATTTGTAATAATTTTATCAGCAAATGATGTGATAATCCAAAATTTATTCTTTCAACAAATGTGTGAGGATCTGCTAGTATAGTATCTGAAGATATAGAAAGAAATAAAAAATGTTTTTCTTGTTTTGTTTTGGATAAAAGAATAAAAGTTTAATAAAAATTATAATTAGAAGAACTGTTAACACATTTAGCGACACAGATGAAGCTCAGTTCTATTGTACTTATTGCAGGGCCAGTGTCAATCAGCTGTGAGGCGCATGATATGAAGTCCTCTTTACAGAATTCCCAGGCACTGGGAACGAGGCTGCATAAAGTGAGAACTTTATAGAGTCCTTCAGTTGCAATGGTTCTAGTGGTAGAACCATTAGAGCATACCTTCTAGTGTATTTGGTGATGCCTGGCTTTTGGTGTAAGTCCAAAGTTAAGAGTGATAAATGAATGGAATGAGCCACGCAGGTAGGTAAGACACATGATAATTAGAGAACCAGGATTGCAAGATGGGGGCAAGCTATAGGAGCAACAAACTATAAGGTACATGGTTCGTTTGAGGAATACTTTATAAGAGACCATCACCAATACCCTGCCAGGTTGTGGGTAGACCTTGGTTCAGATACTCACATGTTATGTAACAGACATCTGGGAATTACTGTGGAAATATATACCCAGTGCAGAGATGGTGTTGGAGAAAACCAGGAACTTGGAGGGGCAGGGATGTTTACTCTTTCTGAGCCCAGGAGTGAGATGTCTTGTCTATGTAGTTGAACACTATGTATGACAGGGAAGGTTCAAAATTAGCAGCTTCGTGTATTGGAAACAACTTGCGGTGGTCCTTCTGCCATTCCTCTGTAGATGAGGTGGTTCAGGGCTGGCCCACATGCCTTAGGTAATTGAGAGATAGCATATCTGACTGAGTCTTCCCTGAGAGAGCCAACTTTATAACAGTCTGTTTTTATTACGTGTATTTGAAGTAATGGTAAGAGGTTCGCTTCTGAGTCCAAATGAAACAACGGTGAAAGGTCAAAGAGAGGGTGGTGCTTCTAGGAATCCTCAGATTTATAGCGCATTCAGGATTGATAGTTGTGTGGACTTGCTGCTGACATTAACCCTCCAAACCCCACGGGAGCTAAGAACATAACTGGGGCCTTAGGCTTGCTACCAAAGCTTATTACCACTGAGCTCCATCTCCCGCCCCTGAGCTGGCATCTGAAAGAGGTGTCATCTTGTGAGATTTAGCACTTGTTCCTGCAGAGAGCATGCTGTCCCCTCTCTATCTCATACCTGTGAATGCACACTTCTGTGAAGTATGCAGTTTAAAAGCCCCCTGTCTATTTGAAATTATTCATGAAAAATAATCTTTGAGCCTCAAGGGTAAAAGTTTGTTTGAAAAAGAACAAAAAATGTTTATAGAAGTGGTTAATTTAGTTAATTGCTGGAAAAGAAGCCTCCAGTCATTATTAAAACTCTTTAGTTGTACCTGTTCGATGGCTCCAACTATTAGACTGTATTTTATTAGCTTGGAATTTACACACTCCTTTTTCTCTTCCAAATGTATTTTGGTCCTTACTTAACAGCTAGCAGTGAGAGGTTGGTCAATTACATTTAAATTCACTTAACTACAATGTACAAGTAATGTAATCAGAGAGTGCAGATGAAGCAGAAGAAATGGCTTAGTAGGATTTCTGTTTGTAGAGTAGACACAAGCACATTTTATAGGGTAGCTTAATTATTCTGGCTATTGGCCTTAAATGCACCTCTAATGATTTGCCCTGGAACACAGTGACTTTGGTTAGACTGATTTCCACAATGCCACAATGTCCTGTTGATCTGCAGTCTACGAGTGGTGGTGAACTCCTTGCCGTTCCTGTTGTTTCTTACATGGTGCTGTCACTTATTTAAGTTTCCCCATTTCTTATCCACTTCTAAAAATAAGGTAAACATAATATACTCTCCTACTCCCAAAAAGGCTTCATGCTACATTAGACGATTTAGTATCTTAGGAAATATCAGGAAGGTGAGAACTTGAGGTGGTGTAGTTCTATTTTCGGTGATGTTGAAATTGAATATAAGAGAAGTTGCCTCACACCACATGAAGGCAGTCTACAATGCAATGAGTGGGATGGTTACAGAAACCTGTCCAGTGCGGACTGGTGGTCCAATGTATTAAATATATTAGTAAAGGCTGAGGACTTTAACACCCCTCCCCCAGTCCTCAAGGTAGAGGAAGGAGAGGCTGTCAAGCTTGAGTTAGGCTTCCATAGCCAGTGATTTAATTACCATTGCCTTGTAATAGTATTCCAATAAAGACTGAAGTGAATCGTTAAGGGAGCTTCCTGGTCTGTGAGACTAGACATTTCTGGGAGGGTGTCTTCCCTAAAGAAAGCAGGGAGCTCTGTCAGATCTCCTGTCTTCTGTAGTGGGCCTTTCCTTACTTGGGCTGTTCCTTTGTCGTGTCCATTTTAAAACATTACATCTATAAGGATTATGATTCCCCAAGTTCATGGGCCACCCTGATGAACTTCCGAACTTAGGGAAGGGCCTTGTACAGATCCTCAAATTCCAGCCAGTTCAGAAATATGGATGCCTGCCTGGAATGGAAGTCGGCCTCTGATGTGAAGGTTGCCTTGTGAGATGGAATCTGTGTTCTAAGTATGCACTGACTTTCCGTAATCAATGTTAGCCTGGCATGGACCTGTAGGAAATCCACTTGTGAAGAATTAAGAGGGGAATGTTGGGGGTCGTGGCAAGGGGGAGTGAATGGGGAGCAACACCTTTATGAGGGAGGGGGAAGGGAATAGGGGAGCTTATGGACAGGAAACTGGGAAAGGGAATAACATTTGAAATATAAATAAATATATCCAATTAAAAAAAAAGAATTAAGAGACTCAGGTGGTGTTGGAAAAGTCTGTGTAGTATAAGGAAACAACAAGCACCGAAGGACAAGCAAACACCCCCTCCCCCACCCCACTAACAGATCCAGCGACGCTAGTTCTCAGCACTCATCCTGTGCCTTTCCTTTCCCAAGTGTTCTCCAAACTCACAGTTGTTGATTTCTGGTGTCAGGAGCCATTTTCTTTATTCTTTTTTCTTTATTTTGTTTTTTAATATACAAATGTTAGAGGTGGTCGAGGGACTTTTATACTTACAGAATCTTTGGCACCCCTTATTAAACAAAGTTTCAAACCTACATAAACACATATTTCATTAAGTAAATATGTATTCAGTTAAGCTTCTGGTTTTGCATCTGTTTTGTGTTATAGATTAGGCACATTTCCCAACATGTCCCTGGTGTCTTTTGATTTATGAGGGTCCTCACACTCCTGTTTGTTGCTGTCTACATTTTTCCCTACTATTTTAGGCATATGGTTTTTATATTCAATAGGAGGATACTGCTTTAGATGTTCTTTTTTATAAAACGTAACATTGCACTTTTTAGTTGTTTATGCTAAGCCTCATTTTGTAAACTCGGAACACTAGTGATACCTAGATGATGTTAGAGCGGCAGGCATATGTCTGTACGCAGCAAAGGTGACGGTCACCATTGATGCTGGTTATAGCAACTGCTGCCATGAACACTGCCTCACTGCACAGAGTTGGGACAGGACTTTAAACTTTCCTCACCACTATTTAGTTAATAAAAAATCATTGTTGTTTTAATTTTACATAATAGAATTTTCAAAGTATAAAAATGATTGAGTCACCAGTGAAATTTCTTGAAAAGCTATAAAACACTTGCTAATGACACATTAGAAAAGGGACCAAATGGAATAGGAGAACAAAATGTTATCTTTTCTGGAATTCAGAGAGAGAACTTCACAAGTCGCACTATAAGCACGTGTAAATAGGAGAGGTAAATGAAGCCTTGTGGATCTGGTGAAGCCATGTTTGTGGATACATGAGCAGACATATGATGACCATTACCAGTAAGAGCAGTGTACAGCAGCATGCTGGTTGGCAGTAGGAATGAACCAGACTCCATTATTACACTAACTGCTGTTAAGGGGAAGGATTCCATGCAAACCATTGTGTCTGTTACCATCCCACTGACTTTTAAATTGGTAGGTAAGACTGAACCCACAGCCTCTGTAAATGTGTGTTTCTTGGCTCCATCCTTAGCCCAAGCTCATTTTGAAAAGCCAACATAGGATACATACCAGAAATTTAAAAGAGAAAAGATAAATCATGTGGGAAAATGTACATGAATATAAATTGACAACGATTTCCCAGTGGTCTGAGCCAAAGGCCATAATATCAGTCTTCAGACAACTGTTACATGTAACTCAGCCTTGGAACTCAGTAATTTTGGTATTTAACAATTATATTGTTAATTAAAACAAAGTATATGTTAAGACTTTGTTAAAAGCTTTTATTGTGTTTGTTGTTTATATAAAACACAATATCACTTCATATTATTTCACATCATTTTCATTTTTTCTATTGCATTTTTTTCAAGAATATAAAACATTGTCTGGTTTTGTTTTGTTTGTTTGTTTGTTTGTTTTTTAAACCATTTTCCAGAGTATTTTGAAGGCTTCACTGGGTATGTCTGACATTTAAAGGTAAAATGTATTCATTCATAAGAATATATTCAATGTTATAAAATGAAAAGATACTTAGAATTATTGTATTAATTTAAGCACATCATTTTACATAATTTAACAGGATTTTTTTGACTCTAAAGCAAATCAATATTCAGAAGTCATTTTGAAGGTACTGTGTCTGCTCCATGGAACAGTAACCCTTACCTTATTCCTGTAAAAGTGGATGACTGTGGAGGTTTGACTGCTTCCTGTGTGCTGCAAGGCCAGTTCTTCCTGCCAGTGCCTCAGCTGTCTCGGTTACTATGGGTTGTTCATGTGTACTGATTGGGAGGAGCCTGTCAGATATTAGACAATAAGGATAGTACCCAGGTACTGGTAAAGAATATCTTTGTGACCTAAAATGCCATCTCTGACCTCTTGGTTTCTATGAGAGATTAGTTTGGCCAATACAGAGCCTTTGGTCATATTCTTCCCAACTATTCACCAGTTCTTTCAAGATATTTGTTGGGGAAAATGTAGCAGTTGTATTTGAGTTCAGTATTTTGAATGAACTTCCTTTGTTCTTGTGTGACTAGATTATCCTATTGTGTTTGTAGTGGTTAGGCTGTCTACTTTTAACCATTTATTTCTTAAGTGTTGTTGGCTTAAGTAGGAACTTCCTGTATTTCTCAGTAGTTTATAAAGAATTAGTTGTCTGTTTCCCTTTATATTTGGATTTAAAATTCAAAAGGTTAGAAATTAAATTTGATGAAACAGAATGTTTTAGAATGCATTTTCCCACTGGGAGGATTTTTTTTTTGAAACAAATGTTTTGTTGCTAGATTGTTGTACCTTTTATATATTCTAATTTTGTCCTTTCAAGGCATTTAATATGCTCTCTTCTAGTCTCTGTAGAAATGCTGGAAAAGAGCTTGAAGCAGATGGGAAGGCAGCTTCTACAGCTTGAGAAGAATTTGGAAACCTTTCCCCCTCCTGAGGACTTGCATGACAAGTTTGTGATAAAGATGTCCATATCCTTTGATATCTAACTAAGTTAGTTGTCAGTGGGTCTACAGTGTCTTGATGTTTTAAGTGTGCTTATATAACGAACATACATTACATCGTGCCATCTTATTAAAGGTTTAGCTCGTATCTTTCAGGTAAACTAACCAGGGTGTATTTTATCATAAACAATGCACCAAATACTTCTATGTCTTTTTACCTTTTGTCTTCTTGAAAAGTGGAATGCTTATTTCACCTCGTTTCTTCTATTTGCCTAATTCGAAATGATAAAGATTAAAACTGAGTTTGAGGAAGTTTGAATCTAATGTCGTGAAATGTGACTTAGCTATGTTTGAATTATTTCGGGAATCAAATACAGACTGTAAAATTCCAGCATGACTGACTCCTCAAGGATTGATATACATTAGAGATTAACTCTGATTCCACAGAATGTAATATTTTCTTTAGAAGACTGCCATTCTCACTAGAAAAGGAGCTCGTCATAATTACTGCTTGTGTTTTCCTCCAATTCACAGTGAAATGGAAAACCGTGCATGTAAGTCAATGGCACGAGGCTTGTGTCTTATTCAATTTACAGTTTGTTTTGTATTCACTTATCTTTGTTATTAGTAACTTTGTAGCTCAGTCTCTAATTAGTAACTGATGTAATGAACTTCTTTTATTTCCTGAAGCTAATGTTGAGTTGCTCTGCAGACCACTGTATGATATCAGCAACGGGTATCTTTTTTGTTGTAATGAAGTATTGTTATAATGCATTATTAAAATCCCATATGGATATCTGAATTTTATACGAAAGGACAACCCAGTTCTAAAATGAGGACTTATAAATAGACTTCCCTAATACTTTAAAGTGATATACTTGAAGTAATATGACTTTCTCTTTTTACTTCTCCCTTGACATTTAGTGAATCAGAAAATTATTATTTGGTTTGTCACAGACTTTATTGTATGTGCTTTCAACCTAATTGTGGATTAGTTCAATTTTATCTTCCTTCTCTATCTTTGTCAGGAAATATCATAAAAATGCACTCAGTAGCAATCAGTTAAGGATAATGTGTTTGTTTCCTCTTGAATCTTATCTCCTACCCGGCTGCCGTTTAAAGAGGTTGTCTCTATAGACTTGGAGAAAGGATTTATTTTCGTTTCTCTTTTTTTAGACTAAAAATTAAGTAGATATCCATATAGATTTTCATCACTCAACTGACAAATTCTGCATTTTACTATATGCATATTGCAGTATGTTTTCATAATTATACTTGGATTTGTTTCTCAGTTATTTTTATTATGTTTTCACAATCACGTGTGACTACTGTTTTTGTTGCTCTTTTTTTTTTATTGTTGATATTTTTTGTTCTGTTTTTTAACCCTTAAATATTGTTAACTGAAATTGTTTGGTTTTGTTTGCTTATAGATATAAAAAGCATCTTATAAAAATTTTGATCCCATGTAGCTTTTGGTTGTACACAGTGAGTGGCTAATTAGGAAGCGTGGGTTTCTCAAACTAGCAAGAATTCCTAAAATTGTGCTCTACACAAGGTCTCAGGACATACCCCTGCCTGTGTTCATATGACAAAGTCCTGACTGCTGTCGGCTTCCGGAAAGGTGTACAGCTCATAGAACACAGGCAGCGATAAGTCAGACCAGGTAGTGTGAGGCTTTGCTGGAGACAGTTTTTCATTCTGAGTAAAATTACACTCCACGGACAGGAGAGCTACTATATCCTGTCGCTAAATATCACAACCTAGAAGCCTCTAATGAACTGATTAGCATTCATGTGTCTCTTGGAAATCAGATATATGAACAGTTGGTGCACTTTGCTATTGACAAAGCTTATAATCATAAATATTCGTTGCCAAGATTAGACTGCACTCGTTTGCCTTTCATCTTAGTTAGACATACTAGTTTTGAAGTAATTAAATTCATTCGTTGCAAGACTTTGTTTACTTTAATTAGGACTGACAAGTCATATTTTGAATATTAAATGAATTTATACAGATCTTATTAAAATGGCAAATTATGAGCTTTCTGGATCTTAGGAAATGGACGGGTTTAGAAGAAAAAATGCACAATGAATAAAAACGTACTAAATTTGTTATTAGCACTCAAACTTTGCTGATGCTTTATGATTAAATGCTTATGAGTTGAGGCCTAAAGCAAAAATTTAGTTCTTCAACCAACTGTGGAGGAATATTGTATATTATTTAATTTGTTAAAATATATCTTTATAAGTAAATATTCACTTTGAACAATTATGATTCAGTAAGGTATGAAATAATCTACTAATTGAAGCGTTTTAAAGAAACAGAATGTCTTAGGGTTCCTCTTACTGTGAACAAACATCATGACCAAAAACAAGATGGGGACAAAAGGGTTTATTTGGCTTACACTTTCAGACCACACTCCATCGCTGGTGAAAGAACAGGAACGTAAGCAGGGCAGGACCCTGGAGGTAGGAGCTGATGCAGATGTGATGGAGGGATGCTGCTTACTGACTGGCTCTCCCTGGCTTGCTCAACCTGCTTTCTTATAGAACCCAGGACCACCGAGCCAGTGATCTAACCACCCACCAGGGGCTGGGCCCTTCCCCATCAATTACTAACTATAAGATGTTGGGTCAATGAGTAGATGGATTTTGTCTTCTTGAATTTCTTTTGTGTGGCCACTATCTCTTTGTAATTTCTTTTTATTTTTTCTTTACTTTTTCTCACTTATTTATAATGACTTTTAAGGACCAATTCAGTATGGCACTGCTGGATCTCTTTGAATCTAGTTTACAATGTCCTTTCCCTTACTCTGCTATCCTACAGCTTGGTGTTCTTTGTCTTGTAGATAATGACCTAGTTCTTTTAGCCAGGCCCTTCATCTTAGTGAGGAGTATGTCCCTTGTCATCCCAGTTAGCCTCTGCCTCCTGTGTAATAAATGAAACGTTAATTGTTTTGTGTGGATTATTATGGGATGGTCTCACATTATACTTGACTGTCTCTGCATTATATAATGCACATTGCATGACCACGGAACCTATCATAGCCTATCTTGTTAAACACTGTTCTAAGACCTAGAGGTCTTCCTAGAGTATTTCCTGAAGTGGTCGTCTAGGTCCTGGCTTCTAAGCAGGGGTTGTGAAATACATTAGATATGTGGATATATGGATCTCACTAAAGTTGGTCCTTAAACATTATCTTAATAGAACGATTCTCTCTCTCTCTCTCTCTCTCTGTCTCTCTCTCTGTCTCTCTCTCTCTGTCTCGCTCATAACATGTATGCACACACACTGTGTGTGTGTGTGTACAGGACTTTGCGCATGCGGAAGCTAGAGATGGATTTCCGGTTTCTTCCTGAGCTCCTCTCTGGCGCATGTTAAGAGACAGAGTCTCTCCCTAAGCTGAGAGCTTACCCACGTGACTCGTCTACTTAGACAGTGAGCTGCAGGTACATGCCTGTTCCCGCCTCCCAGCTCTTGAATTATAGCTCTGTGACTCTTCACATGACTTTCCTCTGAGCTTGGGTGTCACCCCTTAAGTTCTCATCCTAGCACAGCAGTCACTTTGCCAGCTGTTTCTCTAGCCATGGAAGCAATGCATTTCTGATGATGACAATTAGTAATGTCCTGAGAGTAAGTGTGACTGTAGTTGTGGAGGAAGCTGACAGTCAACGGTAGTGCTAGACAAGGACTGCAGTACAAGTTGTATTTTAGGCAGCTACTTGTTTTGAGATCATGTGAACACGTATCCTCCGAATAGTCCAACTACAGTGATTCAAGTGGAATATTTGAGGGATTCTCCTCAGTTTTGGTAAAGAGAAAGGAAAAAAGTAGTAGATTTCTTAATACACAAGGTAGATGTAATGTGTGTCAGTAAATTTGCACTGTGTTAAAGTTTATTTTGTTGCATATTGCCTGTTTTTCTGAACAAATAGAGAATTAGGAGAAATGATACAGCCTAACCATTACTGACATTCACATTTGCTCCCCTCCCCTCCCTCCTCCCTCCTCCTCCTCCCTCCTCCCTCCCCTCCCTCCTCCTCCCTTTAAGCCAGGCTGCCTCATATCTGTAGTATTAAACCCACCTCAGTCCACCAAGCTCTAAGATTACATATGTGACTCAGCATGCCGGGCATAGACATTTTGTCTAAGTGGAGTTTAAGAGTCGACACAAGGACACCTGGTTTGGGCTCTTCTTTGGGATGGTTATAATTATTCTTTCACTGACCCTTTATAGAGGGGGCTCCGAGCACTAACGCAGGATGCCTTGTTCCCGTAAGCAGGGCCTCTGCTCTGTCACACAGTCCTTTTGATCTGCTAAGGATTAATTTGGCTATTTGCATGGCTGGCTTATTATTATGGTTGACTATTATTTTGGGTAATTCCCGTTATCCGAAGTTCTCATTTCCTTGTGGAGAAAATTGTTTTACTCATAATAATGATAAGCGAATTTACTTTACAACCTCCTGGCTGTTAGGAGAAACCCATGTCATTTCTGTGCCTCTGGCTCTTAGTCATCCTGTCCATCCACCCTCAGGGTAATTGCACTGTGTTCCAAGAGTACAGATGCACTTCGGATGTTCCTTTACTCACGCTCCTACCTCAAAACCTCCACAGTACACTTCTTCATTTTATACTCTGGAACAGAGGAATTCGTGACAATGTGCATTTCCCCACAGGTAGCGAGAGAATGAGGAATATCTGTGCATTGTCTGTTGTGGAAACTCAGCCTTGAAAGCGGTTTTTTGTACAGAAAAGGAGAGGTATAGAATCACTGGAGACCCTCAGCCAAGCAGTCTTCTTAAGTCACTATAGTATATCCAGTGCATGTGTGCACGCCGTCGTGTGAATAGAGTACCCATGACATTTCACTAGACTTTCGAGGGGACCCTTCCTCCCAAGGTTGACATAAAATATTGGTATAAGTTTCCGTAGGCCATATGATTCATCCATAAGAGTTTTCCTTCAACTGTGGTCTGGCGATTCTATGTCAGATTTTCTCAGTAGGTTTATTTTGTTGTTTGTTTTCAAAATATTTTCTATTACCACTGACATACTATTCTCATTTTACCATAGTGTCATTCAGAATGGCTTGACTTTTATTATCAGAAATTAGTGTGAGAACAGTTCCAAATATCTATCTCCACATTTGCCTACTCCATTTTGTGCATGCAAGCATAAATTTTAATCAAACAATATGTAGAAGAAACTGTACAGGAATATTTTAGAAAAGAAGTTAAAGCATTATTTTACTTCCCTGCTCTTAAAATCTTCAGCTTAAGTTCAGTAAGTGAGCAGTGACAACATCAGGTGTTTATGTATGGTCCCAACTGCCTGATCACTCTTCTAGACAGACTGTTAGAACTGACGGTCTCCAACTGTGTGCCGCAGGTCACCCTGCTCTCCAGTGGTCGAGCTAAGGCTGTCGAAGCAGGGAATGGAAGGTCTCGTATACAAGCACAGGATGTACAGGTGCCATGCGCCATGCTCGTCTCTTGTGCCGTGTTCTTTACCTCAGGGTGTTCTAATTGCTGACTCTCAGCTGCTGGACTAGAGCCATTTATTTCACAAGTGCATGGCATAGATGATTATTATGTTAAATTGGAGAGAGATTCTTCAACTGAAGTATGAAAGACAAATATTAAATATATAGATATTTATTTGGTTAATTGCCCCAATTAATTTGAAATTCAATAAGTTTCTTTGTTCTGTGGCAGCCAGCTTTGAGTTTGGGAGATGTCTTGGTGGTAACAAAACATTAGAATCAAATACAGAGCTAGAAGTGTTTTCATATAAAGCATTGCTTTGTAAGTTACAAAAGTCTTTAACTTAGTATGTACAGCTTCATTATCACTGCGAAAGAGCACTATGGAAAACTCTCCACGCTACTGGACAACATGACACAACTGTACCAGAGTGTGATGAGCTACTATGCTGTCGACATGAAGAAGGTTTCTGTGGAAGAGTTTTTTAATGACCTGAACAATTTCAGAACTTCATTTATGGTACGTGAAAATTTTGCCTTTGTTTTCTGAAGAGTGCTCTTGCAGTCGTCCTCGCCCATTCTCTCTGTAACTGTGATTTTAATTCTCTTCGTGCTTTTTCTAGTGAAACCTATCTTTTCTGGTGTTACAGATTAGCTTTAAAATTTTTCAAATTTTAAACTGTTAAAAAATATGTAGTTTGTTCTCTTTCAGGCTTTTTTTTTTTTAACGTGAAACTGTAATCAGAAATTTTGATTGAAAAAGTGACAGATTCTAAAGGTTTTCATAAAGGCCCCCTCCTGGCTGATTACAGGGCACTTTTATAATAAGTTTTTGGCTATGAATTTGCTTCTTTATGCTTAAGATCAATTTGTGTTTTGTGGTATAATTTTACCAAATTCTGTGCAGCTCCCGTGAAGCCTTTTTCCCCCTCCTGTTTTAATGCATTGTACAATAACCCCCTGCCTTTCCCTCTGAGTGGGTTTTACATTCCTACAGTTTGCTTCAGACGCTTTAATAGGGAGGTCAGGCCTTTGAGGTAGAATCCTTTCATTTAAGTATTAAAAAGATCTTTTGAAAAGTATTAGCTGATTAGATGGGGGAAAAAACTACACACACATATTAAAGGGAGAAGGTATTGTTGCTTCCCTTGGGAGACAGGGGATACCGTATTGCAAAAGGAAAAATTGTTATTCTTAATAAGTGGGGAAATCATTTTTGTATTTCAGTACACGTTTTGTGAGGATTAAAAAGTTTTGAGGTATGAAAAAAGAAGATTAGGTTGAGAGAGCTGCTTTCTCATCTCAGGCAAACTTTGTCGCTAACTTTGCTGGACTCAGTTATCCTCACTTAAAAATGAGTTAAGCTTTTAATAAAAACCCTCCATTCATCCAACATTTCTCATTCTGTTTTTTCCAAAAATTCAGGGGTCCTTTCAATTGTTTTTATTAATGGCTATGCACTCACCTTGTCTTCTTGTGTGTGTGTATGTGTGTGTGTGTGTGTGTGTGTGTGTGTGTGTGTGTGTGTGTTTGTCAGTTCTTGTATAATGCATTGTGTTGACTTATGAGGCACCATTGCTCATAGAAATAAATGTTAAAATGTTTCAGTTTGAGAAAGGTAGATTTAGTTTCCAGATAGCATCAGTATTACTTTATTTGCTTGCATTGATCTGTTCTGCACATAAATAATCAAGGTGTGTTTTGTATAATGTGAGGAAGAATAGTACCAGGTCCTTGGTTCAATTCTACTGTTGAGCTGACGAGCTTCCCTGGAGAGCTTTCTGTGTTTCAGGCCACTTTGCTGTCCATGTTCACTGCCTGAAATACTGCTCCTTCTGTTCTTACTTAGCTGCATCCCCTTCCCCTCATCGTCCCAGGCTTTGTTCTTCTGCTAAGATCTGAGTCTGTTTGATTCGCCCTTATGTGTCTAATACAGTGCATCCCTTAAGTTGGTAAACTTTGGGATATGAGGTGATCGATGGTGGATGCCATGCTTTAAAGGCTAGTGCATTCATTGTCAACGGCTTTCCAGGTTCCACCTTCACTTATTGAAACTTCCCCACAACCAGTATTTATACTCCGTACCCTTAGCTCACCATTATATAGCTAGCCAGGAGCCAGTGTGCTGGCCTTGGTGTCTGCCTCCAGATTTGTACCACAGAAGCCTGAATTGGGCCAACTATTAGGTGTATGGTATCTAGAACAGTTTCAAGTGCTACTAAATTGATATCTAACATCTGCTTCCAAAATAAGTCATGGCCAGTTTCATTTGTAAGTCATTTAATTTTTAATGAATTTATTTTTTAAATACGTCTGCTTTTGAACTGAAACAATTAAAAGGTATTTAGTCAAATTCCTGTAGTATACTGTGGGCCAACTTACATCATCCCTCCTACGTATTACTACAGACACAACTAAGTCCTGAAGATATTATTCTCAGGTTTATATTTTTGTTCCTTAAGAGCCTTGTTACAATAGCTAAGGAGGCAACATCTGTCACAGATTGCTTCCCCAAGCAAGATGGAGACCAAGAGGGGAACTTTTCAGGATCCTGTAGCTTCTGTGAAGAACAGCTGTTCATTTGACAGTGCTTTAGCTCACCCACTTAGAGCAGGAATTCTCACGTGGGACTTAAGTCTCCTTGCTGTCCTTTTCTTCCACAACAAGATCCTCTGCTTACTGGGCACCAGTCTGTTTAGATCTACTACTGATCCAGCTTTTCCAGAAACGAGGGCTAAGGAAGGGAAAGATGTGATTTTGTTAAGTCTTATTCTTGTTAGCATGAACAAGAGGAGGAACCCCAAACACACCTGTGGTTGAGCTTCTCTCTGGGCTCCATGTACTACATGGACACACTAAGTCCCAGTGGCTCTTCATGGCGCTTTGTGAGGACAGCTTTAAGAGTAGAGGGAACTGAGGTGGAGAAGCCTGGACATTTAGAAAAGGGGCTTCACTGAAGAGGGGAACTACCTGTGGTTCCTTTTTAAAAAATTGTATTTTACTTGTTGTGTCAGGCATAGGGGAGGCATGTGCTACGAAACGTGTAGATGTCCAAGTACAACTTGATAGAAAGGTCAGTTCTTTCCTTCCAGAACATGGGTCGTGGAACTTGGTTCATCTTACTTGGCAACAAACAAGTCTGTACCTCCTAGAGCAACTCATTTCCTGAATCCTACACTTTTAATGGCTTACCACATCCTGCTGTTAAGTTTGCAAGAAAGTTGAAGTACTGACTTGTTAGGTTTTGAGTGGTGGTGGTGGTGGTTTTGCTTTTGTCTTCTTTTTACAACTTGTTAAACAGAGCACACTGCATACTTCGTTTCTTTGTGCTTAACCTTTCCATTGATGGCTTCATGGTGGAAGATACATTTGTATTCTCTTTTGCTTCCAAAATATAAAATGTTCTCTCTCCAGTTTGAGGACAGTGACCATGAATGGAATAGGAGATGAAGGTGAGGGGAAGGGTAGTGAGTGGGAAATCTGACTTTCTGTGGGACTGTGGCAAGCATAAAGGTAAGATTGGGGGTGCTGGGTGAGATGCTGACTGCGAACTGTCAGCTCTGCCAGCTGACGGTCTGGACACATCAATCTTGCAGCAAGTGGTGCTCAGGCCCTCCTACTCTATTCCTTATAAGTACTCGTGGGTTGACGTGTGAGTAGCTTTAGGCTCACTCTTCCTGGGCTCTCACGGGCTGTCTGGTACTAGTAGATGATAAGTTTTCATGGGTCATTTGCATTCAGCATGTTATTGTTGTTGGATCCTGCTGGTGACCTCATATTCATCCTTATCTTATTCAACAGCAAAATCATATATGTGTTTGCCTGTGGATTTAGGCCTGATTGTCTCCTGTCCTTATCAGTGTAGTATTGTAATGTAGTGAGTTCCAGCCCACTTTGTATCCTAGAAGAGGTCTGTGCCTTGGTTTTACTCACCTGGTCTGAACGACAGGATTTTCTCTCTGATGCTTTCATTATCCTGATGTCATTCCTTTCCAGGGAAAACTCTTCTGCTCTTAGTTCAACTCTACAAACCCAGAAGCAGTGTCTTCTGGGGCCTTACCTGTTTTCTTGAATGCCTCACTCAGGAAAGATCTCTGCTGCTCCCTTCTCTTTTGACCTTTTGTTGTGTGTCTTTCAGGTAAAAGGTTTAAGATAAATTATACATGCCAAAAAAATCTGTTGTTTAGTATTTCCAACATACTTGAGGACTATGAATCCTTTAAATGTTCAGTGTCAGATAATTTATATGGAGTAGGTGTGTGTGTGTGTGTGTGTGTGTGTGTGTGTGTGTGTGTGTGTGTGTGTGTGTGTGTGTAGCTTTTGGACACAAGTGATTCCTGAGCACAGAAATGCCTTTCTCTGAGCTTGCACTGCATTGAACATGCATTTCTTATTCATAGCGTATAAGACCCTGAGATCTGAGACTCCACTTGTGGTTAGGACTTAAAAGGGCATCCAAAAGCAGACATTGCCTTGAAGTTATTACTACTGAATACCCTAACTTAGGGAAGTGTTGTATTTTCCCCTTTTCTTGTTTATATATGTCTACAGATGTTGCCAGATTCTGTAGCTAGTGTTTTCTAGTCCATGAAACCGAATTGGGTTTCTACCTTAGTGGTAATGTACTTGACTAATACATTCAAGGGCCTACGTTAAGCCTGCAGCACCGGGGAGAAAAGAGCAAACAAAACCCAGTGTGCTTCTTCCTTTATCTCCCGTGCATGCATTAAACTCCTGTTTGTATGGCCTGTTGTAGCAGTCTGGAAACTGCTTCTTCATATAGTGCTTAGTGAGTTCTTCATCTCATAGACAACTTTACCCTCATTTTTTTTTTGTCTTCTACTATGAAATTTAGCTGTTTGTTTCACAAACAGGAAGGGGTTGGTGGTCATGAGCAGACTCCAGCATCTAGTACCATTTATTGAAATGTGTCTTTGTAGATTATTCATGACAGTAAATTGCAAGTTACTTAACCTTAATGAGCCTCAGTTACCTGACAGGAACTGAATGGAGTGGAGTTAGTGACCAAATTCACGTGAAAGCTTACAGCAAGCTCGCTCTGAGCAAACAACAGAGACAATAACCTTGTTTTCCTGTTTTTCTGTAATAGTATTGGAATTATAAATGTCTCTCTCCTTTCTCCATACCATGAGCAGAATAGACATCCAATTTGTGTTTAGCCCTGGCACTAGATTATTTCTACAGGTTATTACTTAGGTTTCATTCAGCCAATATTATCAGTCATATTTTTGGCAAACATTAATTGAGTTGACTTTTGTTTATATAATTGAAATATGTATAGTGAAGCAATAACAAAGCAAGAATCACTCCTAGAATTTTCCTGTATCTTTTGGTCAATTAAAATTTGCTTTTCTGTTGAAATCTTAGTCTAAGGGAATAAACTGTTATCCCAACTGCTACTACTCCATCATCCAATGAGAAGGCATTTGGCTTCAGTTTTGTTTGTCTGTTTGTGTGTGTGTGTTTTGTTGTTTTTTTTTTTTCAAGAACAGCTAGAACACCACCTGTTTTGGTAGGTAAATCATTTAAATCACACAAATTTGATGCTTGTCAGCTCTGACTGCCATTTGTGCTAACTCCTGGGTGAACCAGCTTGACAATAGCAGGGCAAAGCACTGAGCATGTCCTGAATGCCTCTTGAAACTTGTACTTATAGACTGATATGTTTTATGTTGTCAGGGGCAAAAAATATCATGTACAAATCTTATGGTGGAGTGTTGAGCCAGCTTCTGTGATTATAATAGAAAGCATCTTCAACCCAGGCATATTTTGGTGGGCTTACAATTTCAAAGTTGTATCTGGAGTCTTTTCACATAGGGCTTCTGTCTTCATTAGCACCTTTGTTATTCTGAGATCATACTTGGAGCTCTAAGGCTTCCTACATAGAAAAAACTATTCTGAGTTTTCCCCTCCTCATCTCTCAGTGTCTGTTTTATTCAAGCAATGTGGTCAATCCTAGTTGCCTTGATTTTGACTTTGAAATTATTTGTGATGATTTCCTAATCATGATTCCTTTAAGTTTTCACAATGGGAACATAGCCACTGACTTGAACTCTCCTCTTTACTGATGAGATTCATTCTTACTTTATCTTACTCTGTGGACTGGAATGATAATACATGTATTTGACAGACTGGTTCTATATTTCTAAATGATTGGTAATTTGTATTTCTCTTGAATAAGCTTTTGTCGTGTTGCTCAGTGAAACAGAAAAAACGAAAATTAAACACTGGATTATTTTGAATAACAATAGCAACAACATACATAGTATCAGGACACAGTAATCCATGTAACTGAAGATATTACATTATACACCAACAAAGTGCAGATAAAAATGCATTACGTAATGTTAAAATCCACACATCAAATGTAATCCTCTCTCCTACTTCAAACATACCCAGGTACAGACATGCAAAGCAGTTGGGGAAGCTTGAAAAAGGTGAAATACAAGGGCTGGCAAGCAGGCTCATGTGGGACATAAGAGTTTTAGTTGGCTCCTTCCTAATCAAGGGAATTCAGAGTAGCTTAGTAAACTGCTGTCCTGTGTCCAGCCTACTTCCCAGCACTATGTGCATGCCATTCTACCCATGGGCTTGCCAGTGTTTAGGCTTATGATAAAGACATAAAAGGAACAGTGTATCTCTTAAAAAAGAAAGAGAATGCAATGTGGAGGGTCAAATTATATTATGAAGAACTTTAAAACCATACCATGCTTTGTTAAAGACCCATTGTGCTAATTGAAGTATTTTATTTACCTCAGAGCTCTGCAGACCAATCCGTAGCAAACTTATGAAGGTTCAGTAACCTTACTAGAGGCTAATGAGTAATTTCTTCACTTTGCTGAGGCTGACTTTGTAGAAGAGAGGAGCTTGAGGAGGAGTTGGGTAATGACCAGCACTGCACAGCACTGGGCTGTTGTAGATTCCCACTTAGGGGTCTTTGTCCATTATCATATTGAGCTGGCACAGAATGGTCAGTAACAATTCAGTTCATTTTTTTCTGCCAGAGCAGAGTGCATCCTGCTCACCTGTCCCATTGGTAGCATTGTAAAATGAGTCTCGGTAATTCTAGAACAAAACCAATGGGTTATTTTACAAAATAGGATTTATTTAGTAATGAACTTACTACAATTGCTGTTTATTTGTTTTTACAATTGGAGAAATTTCCTAGTTGCTATGAAAAATTTTTTACTGTAAAACTGAGAACCATATACTTTTGAATTCCTGTCAAATTATTAATGTATTTGAAGTATTGTCCTTCATAGTTCATGAACATTGTAATATTCTCTTGCAAGAGCACAAAAACGCTTTGTTTCTTTATTTTATTTTATTTGCAAATTAAAGTTTTTTCTGTTCATTCCTGAAGATGAATCCATCAGGAGTTTTTGAAAGCAGTCGTACTGCCTCCGCATGAGAGTAAACACACTTAGGTTAGGCATGCACTGGTGATATATTAGATCCACATTGCTGGTTTACTTAGAGGAAACTTGCTGCTTCTGACAATACCGAATGTTCAGTCCTAGGAAGCACTGAGAGTTAACTTGAGTTGAGGCAGTTGGAGACACAAGACAACAAGTGAATTCTTAAGCAACAAAAATTGAGTTCAGTGAAACCTGCATTACGTAAATGTATACACACATATACACATGTATACACATTTGAGTATATATAGATGTTTAAAGAAATAACACTGAATAGACAGGGCTTTTTATGCTTTTTTTTTTTTTTAAAAATAAGGTCTCTGTAGTTTTATGAAATATAAAAAAGATGCAAGATACTAAAATGGCTTGAAAATATCGAGATATAAATATAAAGCTATATAGTCTGAATACAGGTAAAATACATATATTTTTAAAGTCAGTATCTATGGTATATACTTAATACTGTGACTTTATTTTTATAAGACTGATAAACATGCACAATAATATATTGCTTTCATTCAAAATTAAACCTTTCTCATATGTAACTTAAAACATTGCCCAATTAACAGTCATTTTAAAATTACTCTCAAATTTTAAATTACAAATATATACCTTAACTTCCTTTTAAAAATAGCTGAAGCACTACTTTGAGGAACATGTATGTAAGGAAGCTAGTCTCTTCTCTAGAATAAAATCCCCAAGCACATTATATGATTTAGTAATATTAAAACAATGTGCACCCAAATGTAAATTGAGTCCTTAGAGGAATAATGGCTAGACTTGAGGTTGAGAACTCCATCTTGCCTTCCATATTTAATTCATCTCGACACCTTCCCTGCCAAGTCATCCCGCCTGCATTGGATGCTTCCACTTCACTCCCATTCAGCTTAGTGTAGCTTCCTATTCCAAGGTCTCTGAATAGAAACACTTACATTCTCATAGGAGCTATGGAACTTGGCATTTTCCTGAGGCTTGATAGAAGCATGTAATATTGACAGAAGCTAGAACATGGATCTTCATGAGTCGTGGCTGAATAAGTGTGCTTTAGGCACATTTTGAATGATTATGTACTCAAGAAAATCATATTTAAAGTGAGTGATATAATAAAACGATATTTGTTACCACTGTGTGAGCCTTCCACTGATAGTAGGGAAGGGATATCAGGCAAATATATGAATTAATGTCTTTAACTATTGAAGTAGCAATATCTATCGTCCTTTTTACAGAAGCAATTGAAGCATTGTTACACAATAGTCATTTAAGTAAAAGAATATGATTTTAGATTTTCATCTCATTAGACTGTACTATCCTTCAAGAATGTGGAAAAACTCAGATTTTTTTTATAAAAAATGTTTTTAAAAATCATCAAATTTCATATTGTATTATCAGAGACATATTTTATCTTATAAACTTTCCATACAACATATATGTGAATGCTTTCTTAAAATTATGAGGATCCAATTACTTTCATTTAATCTTGGAACTTAAATCATATGTCTAAAATTATATTAGTATAGATGAGCTACAACATCCTATAAAATGAAATGAGATGTGTTATTCAGCTCTACACTATTAAACACTGTGGAGAACTTTGCTTATCAGGCAGGTGTTAAATGAAGACTCTGGACGATCTATCCTACAATAATTCACCCACATACTTTAAGGCTCTTAAATGGTTCTTACCAAGCTTTCTCAGTAATCTGATGAGCCATTTAAAAAAACTTAGAAAGTTCAGGAAATATCCAAGGACAAAAAGGATTAAAGAGAAAGAGGGAAGACAGAGTTGCCAAAGACTGTGAAGTTGGAAACCAGGGCTTGTGAGGAATAAGGACATTGCATAAAGCCTTCAAAATAAGAATGCGATGGGGCGGGACTGGGAGTTGAATTAATCCCACCCAGGTTAGGAAAAAAAATCTCTAGTTATTTACAGAAGCCAATTCGAAGCTCTGCTGGAACACAATTACAACATATGCTGCCGAGAATCTTATTAATTATACTCCGCAAACCAACACAATTCTAAGTACTAAGCAACTTTGGGGTAGCATGACATCACAAGGAAAAACGTAGTACACATAGACATTTCCTCCTTCCAGATTCTCATGGAAAGGAGACAGAAAATGCTTAAGGAAAGAAAGGACTTCAAAAAGACTAGTCGACTACAAATGACCACTTAAAAGGAAAAGAAGAGGGTAATGGAGATAGAAGTTTGGTGAGTGAAATTAAACACACAATGGACTAGAGTGGATTATACTCTACACAGAGATACATATTAAATGAAAGTGCTCCGAGGACAGGCCAGGGAGATAGTGTGCTTGAGAGAAATATGCAACAGGGTGAGACCATCTTCCCTTTTTATAGCAAGAGCCAGAATATTAAGGAGAATGAATGAGCAATAAATAATCAAAATGGTGCCTAAGATGCTTCCAGATCAGAAATCCACAAGTAGGAAGTACGGTATGGAACTTACCAAATACATAAAGTGAAACCCAAAAAACCTTCTAAGTGGGACTGGAAGATGGCTCGGATGGAAAATGTTTTAAGAGTGTATACTTCTCTTACAGAGGACGGAAGTTCAGTTCCCAGCACCTACTGAAGCCAGGCAAAGATTAGCAGTAACTCTAACTCCAGGGCAACCCAATGTTGTTGACCTCCATGGCTTCTTGTACTCACTTGTATCCACAGAAGGAGAAATAGATACAGATGCAGATGCAGATGCAGATGCAGATACAGATACAGATACACAGATACAGATACAGATACAGATACAGATACAGATACAGATACAGATACAGATACAGATACACAGATACAGATATTCTGTTAGTAAAACCACAGGGTGCCAAAGACAAATCCCCTTCCAAGCACTTCCATGGATATGTGTTACTTCTGATCAGCAGAGGAGGAAGCCAGTTAAAAGTGTCTCCATATCCAGAAAGAATATAGTTGTGCTCCTACTGTGGTACACTCTTAACAAAGCAATGCCCAGAGGCAGGCTATTTATGAAGTGAAAGAGAGTAAACTCTTCTGGTGCCCTGTTGTGCATGAGACATTCAGAGGATGTAATTTTGGGTATAATTTTTTTGCCTTCTAACTTGTTTGAAACAGGATCTATCTTGTAGAAAGTTTGCACAGATCAGGCCAGCTTGCCCAAGAACTTCAAAAGTTTCTCCTGTCTTCACTCCCCAGTTCCCAGGAGAAACCCACTGGGATTACAGATGCTGTTCCCTGCATTTCTCTGATGAGCTCAGAAGGTGCCCAGCCTGGCAGGGCAAATGCTTCAGCCACTGAGCCATCTCAGCAGCCTCTTTCAAAAGGAGCTTTAGAAACAGATTGGCAGGGTTTTTCTTAACAGGTCAGATGGTATTTCAGGTTTTAGGGTATATTACTCAAAGTTAGTGAGTTACATGATGGTATAAAACAGCATAGCTTTAGGAGTATGCCCATTTCCCGTATAAAGCTCTGTTTATAAAATTGTGATTGGCAGCATACCATTCGTTGTCCCATATCTACAGAAGCAGTTTATAAATTAAGGCTCATGAGGCAAAAGGCATAAGAATAAATGTAAAAAATAAAATGACCTATACAATAAAAGTTATTTTGCATACAAAGGGAGACATTATCAGTTTAGAAAGATCTGAGGTTCAAAGAGTCTGCTGTATAGTGGAAAGAGAGGGAAGGAAAGGAAAGATCTGAATTAAATTCAGGACTTGTTTGTATGATAAATGAGTAGGATAGTTTGTAGGCTGGAAGTATCAAGTATAATAAAATCTAAATTGTAGGAAAGAATTACATCAAGAAGTACATATAAAGAAAAAAATCATAGCACAAATAAATATATAGAAGGGATAATCCAAGGTAGGATCAAGAAGAATAAAAATTACAAGGATGTTTAAGAGACAGATGAGATTTTATAAAAAACAGCATGGGGCTTTTACAAGTTTTACAAGTTTGTTACAAATTTGGCAGATTTACAGGACCCACCTAGGGCCATGAGGTGTAGAAAAGTCTGAAGTGACAACTGTTACTATAATGCAGGAAGTCCAGCAAGGAACGTGTGCTAATACCAAAGTGCACTTAGAGCTAATGCTGCTCCTTTACGAAAGTGAAAAACTGCCTCACCTGAAGAACACAAATAGGAGATATGCATGTGGTGGCCCTCAGATGACAATGTAAAGTTGATTTGGCTTTGGTTCTTCAGAACAGAGTTTCTTTGTGTAGCCCTGGCTGTCTGGAACTCACCTGTAGACCAGGATGGCCTCGAACACAGAGATCCATCTGGCTCAACCTCGAGTGCTGGAATTAAAGCTGTGCACCACCACGCCTGACTGATTATGTAAATATTGACTGATTGTGTAGTTAAATCCCGTATTTAACATTATACTGGGAAATTGCCAGTTCTCTTTTGATTATTGCTAAGTCAGATGGAAAGATGCTAAAGACACAAGCGTTAGACTTCAGTATAGCGGCTGGTGTTGATATGGGTACACAGAGACAAGCATTCGGTGAGGAACATCCACTTGACTAAAGCAATTTGGAACTATTATTGAAATTGTTTGCCTGACACTGTGAAAGCAAGCTCAATAAATTTCTAAGTATCAGTTTTATTTCTTGATCTCATTAACATGAAATTAAAAATTTTAAATGATGAACATTTTAAAGTGTCATCATTTTATAAAAGCATTTAAATGGCTCTTGTCCAGAATAAGATCATAGAAATAACTTTACCAAAAGATTGTGCATCTCCACCTCAGATGATTCACAAACATTGACCTTAAACCACTAAATACGGAATTGTCAAAAACAACTTCAAACGTCATTAGGTACAGAAAATACCTTTTCCGAAGTATAAATGGTACCTTAAAGATTTGCAAGAGTCAGCAGTGGAGAAGAGGCTTTGTTGGTGTAAAGTTTGAGAACCATTGTTTATAAGTAACAATGTAAATACTGTTGATTATAGAACATAAATTGACAAGGGCATGGTATACAAAAATCTAAACAACTAACACGTTTCTTAAAAACTCAGCAAGAATAAAAAGGAAAGAAGAAGAGCAGATAAAATAGGCAATTCACAGAACAGGAAGTAAATACAAATAAGTTTGGAATTACATAAATTATGTTTTAATGAACTAGTAGCCAGAGGAATGGATGATAAAATGATGTAAAACCACCCACACGTGCAAGACATGGGACAGTTTGGGTTCCATGATCTGTAGGTATGTGGTAGAAGCCTACATTGGCACACCATTTGAGAGCTGCCTAATGGCTTCTGAGGAGGTCAGTGCAGCCCCAGTCCTTTGCTTCATCAATTCCACCACTGTTTGAGGGAGGAGGGATTTGTAGATTTTTATGACCATGCTTCATATATGAAATAATATTTACAGTGTGATCCAGCCCCCTTGCTGGACACAGAGTTTTGATACACAAGATGACATATAATACACAGAAAAACTTTGTACTGCCTGCATGCTTTCTTTCACTTAAAAGCTGGCTGCCAGTAGTTTTATATACTAACACACACACACACACACACACACACACACACACACACACACACACACACACACACTAATTTAGAAACCAGTTAATAACAAGCACCATTAACAAACTCTTACATCTGTATAGTAGCTGGTGCATACACTGTTTGATATCCATATTGTCCATCATAACTAAATTTTGGAAACAACTTAGAATTGACTGATAGAATAAATTTAATAATATACGTGATATAAATGAAGGTCAATTTACATCTATAGTGCATGTACTGTAAACTGTTTTGAAAGAAAATAGTCATAAGAGCTAACATAAATGATGCTGAAATTTTTGTGAAATTCAAAGATAATATTTATAATAATATTAACCACAACTCCTAAGTCATTACTCTCTGTCTGACACATCTAAACTTTACACATCACACACACACACATTCATGCATTTACAAACTTGTTTAAATATACTGGCTTTGGACCACTTTTAATTCTCTGAAAAAAATGTACATAATGCTATAATAAATATTTGAACCACTTATAAAACACTTGTTCTGACATAAGTTATATTACAAAACTAGCTATAGGTGAAACTAATGAGGAGGTCTGTATTTCCCCTTAGAAGTCACATATTCCCTAGCAGGACCATGTGCTTTGGAGCTCATGTGTCTGTTAATGTACACAAGTATCATTATGTAGACAGTCATGAAAAGTATGGGAGGCTTAGGAACTGGCTCTGGTTATTGGCTTTACTTGAAATGAACAGGCAAAATCTGGATCAAGTTTCAGAAGCCATTGTGGTCACTAATGTGGACTAATAGACCTGCATATCTGTCCAAAAGGGCGTGTACAAGGCTGCATCTGGGGAAGCATGCTCAGAGAATGTCTTGTACCAATACGTAGTAAGTGCAGTAAATGGTGGTAAGCATTTGCTGCTTGTCCCCACAAAGCCAAGTACTAGAATTAGTGTCTCTTGGTCAACCAATTGATATGTCTGGCTCAACCTCCATTAGGAAATGAATTTAGAGTTTACATAACCGAGAAGCAGTTTTGTCTAAGATAATCATCATTCTCTCTTGTGTTCTGCTATTTGAAACTACTTTTATTTCTTAGGATTTGGCATGCAAGAAAATCCCAAATTACTATTTGTACTCTGTTGTTAGTTTAGAGCTAAATGCTCATTTATATGCTACCTCTTGGTGTTTCTCCATCTTAAATTCTCCTAATAGTTATAATATCAGAATAGAATAAATTTTAAATGAGATAGACTTTTAAATGAAAATCAATTGTGCATTTTCCCTAAAACAAAATGGCTTTGAGAGCTACTGTAGATTATATTTCTGAAGGTAAATATTATTTTCACAGGTCTTGGGAAGTAACTTTGAAATTTTATTTCCCTAAAAGGGTGAGGTGGTTTTATCAGGTAATAGAAGTTCTAATAAATGTTCACATTGAGATGTATCCAGTCATTAAAGTGTAATTTACACTATAAAATTTTAGAAGTTAATGCAATCCATAAATAAGCTGACATATTTTATTTGATGCTGTACTTCATTTCTATTTATTTTCCTCTGCAAGAAATACAGCTTTATTCCTGAATATTTTTATCCACTTTCCACCCTTTCTAACCCATCTCAATTTTATGCATTCATATACATGTTTTGCACACATGTATACACTTACGCACTTTTTGGTTGAGAAACCTTTTACTTCATTCTTGTTTGTTTGTTTTATAATTGCCAATTCTACCTGCCTAGTTTATGTTTTCTATCTGCCATTGTCACACACACACACACACACATATATATATATATATATATATATATATATATATATATACATGCATCCCTAAGAGACACACTCACTTACAAGTGCAGCTTACTGGCCCGTGACACACCACACACACACACACACACACACACACACACACACACACACACACACACACAAACATACATGCATACACACACATATATACATACACGCACACTCTCTCTCACTCCAGGCTTTCATTGGAAGTACTTAATCAAATTCTTCCAGTTTGAATTGCCAGGATGGTCTATGAAAGCATCTAGAGTGACAGAAACCACTTTGTAGCTTAGCAATAATTTGGTATTAATATCCGTTACAAACCGTGAAGAGTTTGAGACTTTACCTCCTGGCTGTTGGCGGAAGATGCGGAATAGTTTATTACTCAGAGAAAGAGTTCCTGAGCCTCAGTTCTCACAGGGCACTGTGTGGAGGCCCAGGCACCAGGTACATAGAGAGAGGCTCGTACTACAGAAAAGATTTGGAACTGAGACTGGCATCCTTTCCCTTTTTTATGTTCCTGAACAACAAAGAAGTTGATTTGCTTTAATGGGCTATACTGCCTCTGTTCCCCAAAACTACTCAATAAGTAGTTGGGAATTAATAGTTGAAAAGGGGGTGCTCCTTAATGCTGTTGTTTTAGTGTTCTCTCTCATAGTTTGATGCCTAAAAACTTCTCAAATGATCCTGTCTTGGCCTGGAAAATTCTAAATTATCAGGCTTCACCTGTCCATTCAAAAATATAATTGTCACCTCACAGAGGGACAATTTTATAAAGCCAAACATATGTGATTCTGGCCTGAGAATATGACTTCTGGTCACTCCATGTTTCAGTATTTCATGAGCTCTTAGAGTATCTGAATAAAAAATGTCATGAATCAAGACACCTTTCAAATATATTAGTGTAAATATCACGTGAGGGAATGACAGCAATTATAATTTTCATGCTCTCTGATGATATTCTTAGCCTTTTGGTTAGTCTAAGCTTTTGGTCTCTTCGTAAATTCTTAAAGATTTATCTAATAATCGCAAGGATGTTAGGTCAGAAAGATGGACAAGCAATGGCTATTAAGTGGACTAAAATTAGCCCATGATAAATTGTAATTAAGCTGTGGACCTGAAACATTCTCCACATTAATTGAAATTCTAATCAGCTGATCAACCTTGCAGAGAAGGTTCCAGATAAGGTTTGGTTCTTTCCAAGAACTTATATTAGCACACCTTAACTCTTCTGATCTCATTACCACTTCTCTCCCTCTTTCCCTCTCTGGAACTGAGCACCTTGGTGATCACTTTTCTGCTTGTAATGTCTTCTCACAAAGCACCCATTAGTGCCTTAGTCAGTATTCTATTGCTGTCAAGAGATACCAGGATGGTGACAAGTCTTATAAAAGAAAGTGTCTAATTGGAGTCCTGCTTACAGTTTCAGAGGATCAGTTCATTACTAACATGGCAGGGAGCCATTCAGCAAGCATTGCTGGAGCAGTAACTGAGAGGAGCATCCTGACTCATAGGCAGAGAGAGAGAGAGAGAGAGAGAGAGAGAGAGAGAGAGAGAGAGAGAGAGAGAGAGAGAGAGAAAGAGACAGAGACAGAGACAGAGACAGAGACAGAGAGACAGAGACAGAGAGAGGAGATATGGAGATATGCTGGGCTTAACATGACTTTTGAACCCTCAAAGCCCACCCCAGTGACACACTTCCTCTGACAAGGTCACACCTACTTCAAGGCCTCACCTCTTAATCTTTGGAATCTTTTCGAAGGGTTCTGTTCCCTGATGACTAAGATTCAAGTGTATGAACCTGTGAGGACCATTCTTTATCAAACCACCACTCTTAGCCAGCGCTTTGATTTCGGTTTTAATCAAAGCAGAGGTGGGCTGTATTTAGTGGAAAGTTACTTTGTAACTCCTCTGATGCCTGATGTTGGGTTTTCATGATTGGGCCTCTTTTTTCATTACTTGTTTTTATTATTTTCGTTTTGCAGTTATAAAAACATCATTTTCCCTTTCTTCCTGCCAGCATCTCCTCATACCCCTCTTTGTTCTCTTTCAATTCATTTCCTCCTTTTTTTCATTAATTGTCACATACATATGACATTTTTTATACTATCTTTGGGTTTTAAAACAGTGTTCTAATGTTGCAAAATAGCTCAGTGCACCAAATGCTTACCTCTTAAGACTGAGACCTTAAGTGTCTGTGTCTAAGTACCCAGGTCAAAGCTGTGTATGGTGTAGTGGAGAGGGCCTTTACTCCCAGTGCTGAGAAGACAGAGACAGGTGGATCCCCAGACCTTCCTGGTTTGCCCTAGAACTCACTTGTGAGACAGTCTAACCACATGATAGCTCCAGGTTCAGTGGGAGACCCAGTCTGACAAAATGAGGCGAAGAGCCATTGAGGACGTCATCTGCCTCAGAACCTGATCTCCCACATATGTACACAAAAATGCCACACAGGCACAGAAGTGAATGGTTACACCTTTTGTTCAGTGCTTGTCTATGTTACAACCTGTGAGTACTTACCCTTAATCCCAAACACTGCAACAAATGAAAAGAAAACCAACGGGCTGGGAAGGTCGTTCATTTGGTACAGCAGCCCTGGGTTCAGTCTCTACAACTGCATGTAGACTACTTACTTGTAGTTTAATTGTCTGCTTTAAAAATATTGGTAATTAACATGTAACCTGTTTGTTTTCATTGACATTAAGTGAAATACAGTCTGTTTGATGTAATATGATGCCATGCTGTTTGTTGGCACTTAGAAAATTCTACCTTTACCTGCTAATTCTCACTAATGCCACATGAGAGGCATTGCTTGATTGGTATAAAACTTAGAAATAAGAAATTAATTAACTAATCACATATCCATTGAGATCTTCTTTTCATTAGCATGTTATTGGTTTTGATCAACAGTCGCAGGATCTGACTTTGAGACCTCAAATATTTATATAGTTGCCTTCATGGCACTCTTTTCTCTACAAAAAAAGAATTTGTTCCTGACCGTTAGGCGGAGATTTCGTCCCTGTTTAACATTTCCTCAGCTGCTTCCCTTAAAGTCGAATAGCTTATGAAGGAGCTACATACATGGTGAGCTCTTAGGGAGTTAAAGATTCTCTCTTTATGTTAGTGAGCAGACTTGATTTGTATATTAAACGCCTTTTTATTTTTAGTTTCTGTCTATCTTTTCCCTTTTAGATAATTCCACTTCTATGCAGGTGCTTTAAACCCAGAAGAGTATTTATAGATACATGTGTAACAAGGGTTTATGTGTACATATTTTATGGCTGCCGCTCATCCAAGAACTAAATGTTTTCTGAAAGAGAGTCACTCAATGGTTGTACCTTGTATGGGATTTTAGATAATTTTCTTGTGGAACCACTGGTTAAAATTAATAACTTTTCAAATTTTATTTGTATTAGCAAGTATTAAAGGAAAACATCCGAAGAAGAGAAGCAGCAGAAAAGGAGAAACGTGCTAGGATAGCAAGGGAGCGAGCAGAGAAGGAGCGACTGGAACGCCAGCAAGAGAAAAAGCGCTTGCTAGAAATGAGAACAGGTGAGTCTGCCTGCCTGCCCGTTCACGCCATGCACACGTAAGATTCGTGGTTCTTCATCAACGTCTTAATGTATTTGATGAGCTAGGAAATAGCATTTGTTTCTGTGGTTGACCGTAGAGCATAGTTTTCCCAGCGGGCCTTCGTCCATTTAGTTTGCCAGTCTGTGTTGTTTCTCTCAGGCTAGGAGCTCTGGCAGAGTTGGAAGTCAAGTGCATTCGCTAACTTTATCATTATCAATGAGTCTGTAACAATGCTTGTCTGCTCAATACAGTTACATCCATAGGAACTCACAGGAAATTCTGCAGGACACAAGTCTCATTTCTTCCACTGAATGCAGCATAGGAGAGCTTGAGGCTGAGCTCAGTCTCCAAACCTTAAAGCAAAGGCAGAGAAGAAAGAAGGGACTGGAGGAGGGTATGGGAGACAAAGAGAGACAGACTGGAGAGACAGAGCTACCAATAGGAATAACTATAGAAAAAAGAAACATTTGGATATGTCATTTTTCTAGACATGAGGGTATTGTTAGCATGCTACAGTATTATTCCTCAGCCACTCATCCTGAAACTTTCCAGACAAAAAGACACAACGTCTGGGGTTTGCATGAAAATAGCCTGTGTTGAGTGGAGTGTAGGAGCTCTGTGAATGAAGCAGGAAGAGTTTTTAAGTTGGTGACTGTACTGGGAAAGGGTGTGCCCGCTGTCCTCTCTTCTCTACTTAGATTAGACTATGTTTTCTAACTGTAATGGACACCTTTTGAGAAACTTCACAAACTTGATTACAACCTTCTAGAAACATCTATATATTTTATAAAGTTAAATGCATCATGCTCTGATTTGTTTGTATTTTATTTCTCCCATTTTACTTTGTTATTCCTTAGATGACTATTCAATTTTTTTAGGAAGAGGAAAGGGTTGTGGATCCAAATGGCAGGGGAGTTGGCCAGGAACTGGGAGGAATATGAGGGCAGGAAACCATAATCAGAATATATTATACATATAAAATATCATTCTGAAGAATAGAAAAAATGATTAGGTTGTAGTTTTATTTTCAACCTTAACAAATTTGACTTTTATTTCCAAGGCACTAAGGATTGAAGGTTTTAATGAAATATCCGTCAGCCTCACTGGTGAATTCTGTCAGGTTAGGATCCAGGACAAGAACACCACCTGTGGTTTCCCAGCAGGGAGAGGTGCTGATGCTGCCTTGTGCTTTGATAGGCATGATAGGCTTAGATGACAAATGGGTGTTGTAGAGTACATACCTGATTCTTCTAGGAATCTTAGTCCAATTCCAGGTTTATAGTTGAAAATCAGAAGATGTTCAAGAAATATCTCAATGTGTTATCAAAAATAAATGTCAGAAAGTATACTACTGACTGTTAAAATACGCTCCTAGAATAATCTTATATTAAAATCTTAGCCCAATCTCTCTCTCTCTCTGTGTGTGTGTGTCTATGTATGTCTGTGTGTTTGTGTGTTTGTGTGTTTGTTTGTTTGTTTGTTTGTTTGTGTGTGTGTGTAAGTGCATGTGTAAAATATATCTTTTGTTGTCCTACAATGTTTGTCCTTAATTTCTTTCTGTCACCTACATAGTGATGCCCTCTCTCAAAAATTCAAAAAAATCAGAATAAAGCATGCCACTCCCACACTGTTTATCATGGGGCTCATTGTATTTAGCCCCCTAGATGATTTTGTAATAGTAGTTAGGTTTTTTTTTTTTTCAAGACATAATTTCCAAATGATGACAAATGTGTATAGGTAAGTAAAATACCTTCAGCCCATAGGATTTCTCAAACATCATTTGAGCATTAATGTCATATGTAACACACCTGTTGGCATTTTCCATTGAAGTACTATGTTCTAATCACAGCCTGGGTAATAACAATTTATAAAATGTTCATTAATCCGGACATAGTCTCACAATGTCTTGTCTGTCCCCCCAAACCCTTTAATTCTCATTCATATTCTCTTTGTCTCTGTCTCTCTCTTTCTCTCTTTCTCTCTCTCTCCCTCCCTCCCTCATCATCCTCCTTCCCCTCCCTCTCTCTCAACAGTATATTCTCTCTTTTTATCCTATAGTTCCTTTACACACACACACACACACACACACACACACTATGGCTTCCAGCTTAGTGCTCTTATGGGATTCCTGAGTGTGGGACAAGTGGTTCTCTGCGCCTGTATATGTTCATGGCCTTGGGGGGGCTCTTTTCCTTCTATTTATTTGTTTTATCTTTTTATGATGTATTAGCTTTGGTTTTATATTTCTTATTTTATTATTATCCCTTAGATGGACATTTATTTTCTAATGAGAAACAGAGGGTGTGGAGCCAGCAGATAGGAGAGGAGGTGGGAAGGAATTTGGAGAAATATAGTGAGGAGAAACTATAACCAGAATATCTTGTTTTATATAAATATTTAATTGTAATGATAAATGTCACTAACTACAAGAATCATAAAATAGAAAGCTATGATGTAAGGATGCTACTTTTGAAGTGTTTTCTATCTTTTGAAGACATTTGGGAAATTGAAAGTTTGGGAAATAAATTCTAGACATTTGTTTTGATTTAAAGAATGTAGGGACATACACTATTTAGATAGCATATAGAAAAATTTCTCACAAAAGTGAACAAAGCTATCTTTTAAAATCAACATGATTAAATGATAGTTATTCTGAATATTTCTCTCTTTAAAGGCGACTCAGTTGTTAATCCAGTCATTGGCATTTGAAAATAACCACCATATTGAAACAAATCTCAACTGTAATCATAGTAGTTCTTTCTGGTTTGCTTGTTTTCCTAAGCGATACAAAGAGTTCCCTTTTCTGATGTATGTTGAGTGTGCTTTTTCTGAACTCATTATTTTTTATAGCATTTGAAGGCTTTCTGCAATGGGAATGAAGTTAGTAACATAGTATATCGTACCGGCATCTGATTGCATTCTGGTAGAAAATAACATCAGATACATACATTGTCTTTCACGGTGACAAATCTGAACGCTGATGTTATATTAAGAGAATATGTTGTGATTTTCTCTTTTTGTTTTACTCGTAGTGATAAGGATTCACTATATAGGCCACTTTTCATTGATTCATTCATCAATAAGATGCAATAAGCAAGATAACAGGCAATGTCTCTTTTGTGTGGAAATGTGACATGTGAATGAGTAAACAGACAACCAAGTGCATAGTTCAAATAGCACTTGATATAAAGTAAAGTAAGAGGTAGGAGTGACTGGCACGGAGCTGGTATTGACAGAGTTTGGTTTTATACAACAAAGGAAGTATTACCTGTATCTCAAATTTCTAATCGAAAATGTTGGTTAATAAAAAGTCCTAAGGAATTGAGACTATCTCTGACTAGTGTGTTTGCTTTGGGATAAGCAGGCATATATTTCTGCAATTCACTGCCTTGCTTATATAGTTTATACCTTTAAGCATCTTTTTCTGGGGCTAGCTCCAAGTTGATATAAAATTTTTCTTTGCAAGTATTGCCTTTCTGTAGAACATATTACTTCACAAACCACTGTAGTCATCTTTAGCCTGGTCTTCCTAGTATAAAAGTAGTGTGAACTACTGGGCTAATATTAGGACTTGTTACTTCTTTGGGCAGGAAGTTTTCATCTCATTTAATTTTCCTATGTAAGGCACAGCTCCTGAGATGACTGAGGAAGAGGGCCGTCCTCCTGTAACTGCTGTAATCTACAGAAGCCTTCTTCCCACAGATTTTCCTGAGTTTAGTATTACCATGGAAAGAACTGAGTGTTTTCAAGGATATACAAATTGTCTAATTACTACCTAAGATAGTAGAGTAGTTTAATTCCGCACTTTCTTATTGACATCAATGACGGCTGCCCTTGAAGGGAGAATGGACAGCTATGTTCAGATCTACATGGGCTCCTTATCTCTGTCCTTTCCCAATGGGGCTTTGTTAATAGGATTAAAGTAAAATTGTGAGCTAGACCTCTTCCGAAAATAAACTCACTCTTATGATTCCCTTTGAGTAGTTAGTCTGAAAACAAGAATGTAGGGTCTCTATCATCCATCCGAGTGTTAAAGGTCATGTTCACTTGTTTCTTTCTGTGAAAAGGAAGAGTAAGGAGCTTGAACTCAGATAGTCACATAAGCAGGGTTGGTGATTCCTGCCAGTGCAGGGATAGTATCTTAGAAACAAATAAGCAAATTAATTTTTAAAATGTCTTTATGTTATCGCTTTATGCATGCAGAATTAATAAAGACGGTGTTTAATTTTGAATTATTTTTACATAGAAAATACTAAAATATAAAACATCTATATAAAGTGTTAAGCAAAGATGACAGTGTTTATTTAAATCCATAGTAACCTTATGTAATCCTTTCTAGAGTGACATAAATGGGAATAATGGATTTAGGTAATTATGTACAAGTTTTTCCAATGCCATTTCTATTTTCTAACCATAGAAACAAACGGCATTTGATAATAGAATCCAAATGTTATGTTTTAAGATTTCCTGCTTATGTAAGATGATTCACATAATTTTCAGCGGCACATCAGAGTGGTCTTGAAATGGACTCAGTGTTGTATAATTATGTTTTGTGGAGGAAGTAAATAAGAGCTTATTTAATGGAGCAAGAAAAGCTATACTAGCAGCCCCTATATTTTGTCTTTAGGTTACAATTTGTCTATTATTTATTAGGCTTAAATGTCTCATTTGGTGCAGCTTCAGTCTATTAAATAACGGATAATTAGCTTTTAGGAATCCGTTGTTTACCCACATGGCCAAAACTGCTCCTTTGTTTTCCACTCCACAGTTTTGATCAGCTAAACAATTAGCCATCCATTTCAGAGCAAATGTGTATTGTATAAACACCACTTAGAAATGTCTCTGCAGTCTCAACAGATAGGCAATTTCCGTCTGTATTCGCTTTCAGAAAGGTTTGAACAGTTACCCCTTTTCTACAGATGTCATAAAGCTTAGATTATTTTCCATAATTGTGCTGATTCCATTGTTCTGCAGTAGTGCTCTCGGATTTCTCCTGTTATCAGTGAGTGATGCATGTAAGTAAGCCACCAGCTTTAGTCATTTCTCTGTGTGGGATGACACAACAGATTCAGTTCCACTGGCTTGGGTGCATTTCTCTTTTCTTTCATCTATCTTTGATAAAACAATAGAAAGAACTAATTTGCTAACATTAATTTGTCGTTTTTAATCTTCCGGGCTCTGCACATGTTTATTATCATGTGTGTTATTTAAAAACAACTTGAGACGTTTCATCAGAATATTCAATTTACTTGCACAGAGTCTTGTGACCAGTGAAGCCCAGGCTCACATCTTCTGACTAAAGGTCACTTTTTAATCACCATATTATTTCTTGACAACTGATGAGTTAACCATGATATGGGCAATCATCTTAGTAATTGGTGACACTGAATGTCTTAGTTAGGGTTTCTACTGCTGTGAAGAGACACCATGACCACCCACGGCAACTCTTATAAAAGACAACATTTAATTGAGGCTGGCTTAATTATGCAGGCAGACATGTACCTGACAGTTCTATATCCAGAAGAAACTGAGACACACTGGCTAGGCATAGACCTCAAAGCCTGTCCCCGGTGCCACACTTCCTCCTACTATGCCACACCACACATACTCTAACAAGGCCACCCTTACTGATATGACAACTACATATGAGCCAGTCATTCACATGCATGAGTCTATGAGGGGCACTTCTGTTCAACTACCACACTAGACTTTACCTGTATGTGAAGGTTGAGAATTGTCGCATCCCAGTCTCCCCTCCCCTTTCAGGAAAAGGTAGACCTCCCTTGAATATCAACCTGCCTTGGCATAGCAAGTTACAGTAGGACTGAGCTCTGGAGAGAAGGCTTAACTGTTAAAGGCTAAGCTCCTAACCAAAAGTGTGAGTGCATTTTTTTTGTGCACATTCATTCTGTGTAGCTGTAGTACCATGCTCTACTCTTTCAACAAGTCCCAGGGATAGGGGGAGCCAAAAGAGGGGACAGTTAGCCATGTTTATCATAACATAGCCTGAAACTGATTTCCTTTTCTTCTTCACTCTGCATTCTCTCCATTTCCTATCCCTCCCTCCTTTCTCCTATACCACTTCCTCCTTTTCCTCCTCCTCCTCTTCCTCTTCCTCTTCCTCCCCCTCCCCTGTGGGAGTCTGTTAACTCACCTCTGTGACATTGATTCATTGCACAAGAGATGTTGCATTGCTCTTCCTATGAGTATTATTCAATATTAGCTATGTGTTTAGGAAAAAGAGTCCAATTCTTATGACCTTTATTTAGAAATAAAAGATACAATCCACAGACCACATGAAGTTCAAGAAGAAGGACGACCAAAGTGAGGGTGCTTCAGTCCTTCTTAGAAGGGGGAACAAAAATATTCATAGGAGGAGATATAGAGACAAAGTTTGGAGCAGAGACCGAAGGAATGGCCATTCAGAGTCTTCCTCACCTGGGGATCCAGCCCATATACATACAGCCACCAAATCCTGACAATATTGCATGCTGCCAGGTGCCTGATATAGCTGTCTCCTGAGAGGCCCTGCCAGAACATGACAAATAATGAGGTGAATGCTAGCAGCCAACTATTGAACTGAGAACAGGGTCCCCTTTGAAGGAGCTGAAGGTGTTTGCAAACCCATAAGAATAGCAATGCCAACCAACCAGAGCTCCCAGGGACTAAACCACCATCCATAGAGTACACATGGACAGACCCATAGGTCCAGTTGCATATGTAGAGGGTTGGCCTTGTTGGACACCAATGGGAGGAGAAGCCCTTGGTCCTGCCAAGACTGGACACCCCAGTGTAGTGGAATGTCAGGTGGGGAGGTGGGAAGGCGTAGGTGTTTGGGTGGGAGAACACCCTCATAGAAGAAGAGGAGGGGGAATGGGATAGGGCGTTTATGAATGGGAAACCAGGAAAGGGGATAACATTTGAGATGTAAATTAAA
Organism: Rattus rattus; assembly: GCF_011064425.1. Lineage (NCBI taxonomy): Eukaryota > Metazoa > Chordata > Mammalia > Rodentia > Muridae > Rattus > Rattus rattus. The sequence goes on from NC_046165.1 coordinate 37,764,468, forward strand.
AAATATCCAATAGGAAGAAAAGATTAAGTTCTCCCAACCACCTACAAAAAAAAAAAAAAAAAAAAAAAAAAAAAAAAAACAAAACAAAAAAAACCCCAAACGTGAAGATACACACCTTTAACCCTATCAGTCAGGAGACAGAGGCAGGTGGATCTCTGAGTTTGAGGTCAGCCTGGTCTCAAAAAGCTAGTTCCAGGACAGCCAGATCTACACATAGAAAAACCTATCTATAAAAACCAAAAAAGAAAAATGATGAAATTTCAATTATAAAATTAATTTTTACTAAATTAATTCTTATGGTATAGTATGATTTATATATAAGAATTTTGACATTGCAATCTGAACATCATTATCTTTAACTTTTCTATTTCCAAACCTAGACTTACCTTGTTTATACTGTGCTACAAAAACATACAAAGAAACAAAAACACATACCAGTGAATTTTCTACTTAATCCAGTATGGAGATCTCATAACTCTTGGTAACATCATATATATCCATTTGTTATACATGAACACAGGTATTATCTTTGTGTAACAAAGTATACCTTAGCTAACTGTTAGCCTCAGTCAGTGCTTACCTGGCTTGTGGGACATTGACCCTTGGTAGTTCCAGGTAGAATCACTACTTGGATCTGGATAAGAATTATGTCCTTTTTACTTTCAGACATGAAAAAAAAAGCTACTGTCTAGTTTGCAAACTTAACGATAAACCCCAAACCCTTTTTTCCCCATCTTTATTAAATTGGGTATTTCTTATTTACATTTCAAATGTTATTCCCTTTCCTGGTTTCCAGGCCAACATCCCACTAATTCCTCCTCCCTTTCTATATGGGTGTTCCCCTCCCCATCCTCCCCCAATTGCCACCCTCCCCACAACAATCCTGTTCACTGGGGTCCAGCCATGGCAGGACCAAGGGCTTCCCCTTCCACTGGTACTCTTACTAGGCTATTCATTGCTACCTATGAAGTTGGAGCCCAGGGTCAGTCCATGTATAGTCTTTTGAGTAGTCACTTAGTTCCTGGAAGCTCTGTTTGGTTGGCATTGTTGTTCATATGGGGTATCAAGCCCCTTTAGCTCTTTCAGTCCTTTCTCTGATTCCTTCAACAGGGGTGCTGTTCTCAGTTCAGTGGTTTGCTGCTGGCATTTGCCGATGTACTTGCTGTATTCTGGCTGTGTCTCTCAGGAGAGATCTACATCCGGTTCCTGTCAGCCTGCACTTCTTTGCTTCATCCATCTTATCTATTTTGGTGGCTGTATATGTATGGGCCACAGGTGGGGCAGGCTCTGAATGGGCGTTCCTTCAGCCTCTGTTCTAAACTTTGCCTCCCTATCCCCTCCCAAGAATATTCTTGTTCCCCTTTTAAAGAAGGAGTGAAACATCCTCCTTTTGGTCATCCTTCTTGAGTTTCTTGTGTTCTGGGCATCTAGGGTAATTTGAGCATTTGGGCTAATATCCATTTATCAATGAGTACATACCATGTGTGTTTTTCTGTGATTGGGTTACCTCACTCAGGATGATATTTTCGAGTTCCATCCATTTGCCTATGAATTTCATAAGTCATTGTTTTTGATAGCTGAGTAATATTCCATTGTATAGATATACCACATTTTCTGTATCCATTCTTCTGTTGAAGGGCATCTGGGTTCTTTCCAGCTTCTGGCTATTATAAATAAGGCTGCTATGAACATAGTGGAGAACGTGTCTTTGTTATATGCTGGAGCATCTTTTGGGTATATGCCCAAGAGAGGTATAGCCGGGTCCTTAGGTAGTACAATGTCCAATTTTCTGAGGAACCTCCAGACTGATTTCCAGAGTGGTTGTACCAGTCTGCAATCCCACCAACAATGGAGGAGTTCCTCTTTCTCCACATCCTCGCCAGCATCTGCTGTCACCTGAGTTTTTGATCTTAGCCATTCTCACTGATGTGAGGTGCAATCTCAGGGTTGTTTTGATTTGCATTTCCTTATGACTAAAGATGTTGAACATTTCTTTAGGTGTTTCTCAGCCACTCGGCATTCCTCAGCTGTGAATTCTAATAGGGTTATTTGTCCCCCTGCAGTCTTAACTTCGTGAGTTCTTTGTATACTTTGGATATAAGCCCTCTATCAGTTGTAGGATTGGTAAAGATCTTTTCCCAATCTGTTGGTTGCTGTTTTGTCCTGACAACAGTGTCCTTTGCCTTACAGAAGCTTTGTAGTTTTATGAGATCTCATTTGTCGATTCTTGATCTTAGAGCATAAGCCATTGGTGTTTTGTTCAGGAAATTTTCTCCAGTGCCCATGTGTTCAAGATGGTTCCCCACTTTTTCTTCTATTAGTTTGAGTGTATCTGGTTTGATGTGGAGGTCTTTGATCCACTTGGACTTAAGCTTTGCACAGGGTGATAAGCATGGATCGATCTGCATTCTTCTACATGCTGACCTCCAGTTGAACCAGCACCATTTGCTGAACATGCTATCTTTTTTCTATTGGATGGTTTTGGCTCCTTTGTCAAAAATCAAGTGATTTTCTTCACTATGGGGTCTTCTGGGTCTTCAATTCTATTCCATTGGTCTATCTGACTGTCTCTGTACTAATACCATGCAGTTTTTATCACTATTGCTCTGTAATACTGTTTGAGTTCAGGGATAGTGATTCCCCTGGAAATCCTTTTATTGTTGAGGATAGTTTTAGTTATCCTGGGTTTTTTGTTATTCCAGATGAACTTGCAAATTGTTCTGTCTAACTCTCTGAAAAATTGTATTAGAATTTTGATGGAGATTGCATTGAATCTGTAGATCACTTTTGGTTAAATGGCCATTTTTACTATATTAATCCTGCCAATCCATGAGCATGGGAGATCTTTCCATCTTCTGAGATCTTCTTCAATTTCTTTCTTCAGAGCCTTGAAGTCTTATCATACAAGGAATCTTGCATACTTGGTAAACACTCTCCCCCATGTTTGCTTTGTGTATATGAGTGTTTTGTCTTCGTAAGTGCAACCTATGCAAACCTGATACCTGCTGAGGCAGAAGATGTCAGAAAAGCATGCTTGGTCTCCTAGAGCTAGGCTTACAAACTGTTGTGCACAGCCATGTGTATGTGTGTGCTGGCAACCAAACCCACATCTGCTAAAACTGGGTGTCCCCCCACATAAGGTATCCTGCTTATAGTTTTCCCTCTATTCCTATCAGTTCATCGCCAGCCGTACCCCAGTCTAGATTCACTTCCTTTCTGACTCTCATTATAGAATACACAGGCTTCTAGAAATATATTATAAGATAAAACAAAACACATTGGAGTTAGACAAGACAAACAGAAAAGGAGCCCAAGGAAGGGCACAATACCATAGACCCACTTGTTTACACACTCACGAATCATAGAGACCCTGATATCGGAACCATAGTGTGTAAGCAGAGGACCCTTACAGCCCTGCACAGCCCTGTGCTTGCCTCTGCAGTGTGTGGGAGACCACAGAGACTTTGATCCGTGGTGAGTTACAGGGCCTCGCTTTCCTTGTCTGCTGCCTGCGCTCATGCTCTGCATACTCTGTCTGCCTCTTCTCCACACGTCCCTCCGCTCTGAGGAAGAGATTTGATGGAAACATCTGTTTAAGGCTGAGTTTCCTGAAGTCCTTCACCCTCCGTGATGTCCGCCTGACTGCTGAGCCTTCTCTCCAGCTCCTCTAAGCCTCCTCCTCATTTTGACAGACAGTCTTGGCAAATTGCTTCATAAGGCCTTAAACTCACTCTATAACCCAGGCAGTATTTGAACATACGGTCTTTCTGCCTCACCTTCACAAGTAGCTGACATTATAGGCTTGTGTTCCTTATCTGTCTTCTTCTAATCCGTAGCTGACTGAATACTATGAAATATGATACACATCAATTCATGTGTTCTCCTTAATGTATTTTTCTGAAGAAAACTTGTACTTGGTACTAGTTTATATCTAATTAACCATTAAGGTCATGCAGTACAAGGGGTATAGATTAGTATCTTGTTTTTATTTCACTTTCTTGAATCCATATTGATCAAGAGCATGACATAATTCACTTTATTTCCTAGGACCTGTCAATCACTTGTACCTCTATACCCCAGATATCTCAGTTGTTTAATAATTGTAAATTCTTAGATGATTTAAAGACAGTGTTTTATTTTGTGTACAGTTGAACACATTATTATTTATATGAGAAGTTAAAATATAAATCAAATTATAGGCCTAGAGCCAAACCAGTCAGCACCTGCATTCAGTTTTGTGGAAAGTACTTAAGCCATTTACTTTGCACCTATGTCTGTGGCTGTCACTATGCTATGAGTAGTTATAAGATAAATAGTAGTTTCCATAACATTAAAATATGTGATATCTAACCCTTCAGAAGTCATGACATAGATCAGTAATCTATAGACTGTAGCCTTTGCCTTTTAAGATACAGAGTAAAACAATAGCTTTTCTTGTTTCTCTTTATCACAAATCATCCATTTGCAAAATGATAAAGTGTGTTGAAAAAGAAGACATAACAGATCGAGTAGAAGTATTGTCTACTATAATTGCCAGGAAAACTCAATATTTAACCATATTTCTGAGTAAACAAAATGTTCTTGTCCATTGTGTTGTTTTGGCAGGAGAAGCTGTGTGTTTGAACTTGTGAGGGTTTCAGAAGCACTAGGACTGACTGGTTCATAGTGGGTCCAGGGCATGCTTTCCAGCTGCAGTCTTCCTGTGGTGCTGTTTGTATGTTTAGAGAAGAAGATCCGATATGTCAAAAGGCCAGAGACAGACCCAAGCTTTATATTTTTCCTAATATGCCATCTCTTTTTTTCCTCACTCCTCTGAGTCATTCTGACATTTGGTCCTTAGAGCTGAAGGACTTCCATTCACTAGATTAGGAATTGTTCATGAAGGTCTAAAGCCATTATCTCAAGAGGAGAAAACACTGAGCTCAGTATTATTTGGCTTTTGGTGCCAAACAAATATACCCCAGGGCAAACATGGAGAATTAAGCAGGGAAATTGAATATTTATATGTTACTTGTAATGGTATGAATTGGCATTAGTGGTTAGATGAAATTAGACATTATTTTGTAATAGGATTTTAAAATATTCCTGGATGGCTTTCTTTCTCAGATATCCAGTGTTCTTCAGGAAAATTAGAAGCAACATAATACTAACAGAGTGAATATTGAGGGCAGCCTTACCACAGACTAGAATGCCCCTAGGCAGGAAGGATATGACAGAGTAGTGTAGTGTAGTAACAAAATGGATGACTAACTGCTGTTGGAGATTATTGCCCAAGCATAGTGAATTGCAGAGTGAATTGTCACTATAAGCTTCCAATAATAATAATTATCATTAATGGGTAGAAGTGACAGTAATTTTAGTCCAATATAGTTCTCTGCATGTTTATTTTTAAACTATTAGTGCTATTCAGGAAGGAACTCTTGAAAAGCAGAAACATTTTTGTGGAATTAGTGCTGAATCAGAGGTTCCATCAGTACCAGTCAGGAGCTCGAGTGAAGGACAGCTGCTTGAGGAAGCAGCATAGATTCTGTCCTAGTCTTCCAGCTCCTTTCTGACTGGCAATTAGGTTGAAGATGCTAAGTGAGTGACAGTTCCTCCTTTTACCTTAACTGCAAAGTCAGTCACAGGAAGAGTACTTGGGGAACAAAAGGTTTATTTTCACTCAAGAAGTAAGAAAACGACAGCTTTCCACCACAATCAGTTCTGAGAAGTCATGCATGACTACTGCTGCTGCATGGTCTTGATGATCTCTGGTTTCGCAATGCTAATTATATTGTGTTTTCCGTGATGCTCAGGGAACTAAAGGCCGCTTTGTAACCTTTGTCCTCTATTATTTGTTTTAATGTTTTCTGAGGGCCAACACTGTTAATGTTCTTTCAGTTAAGGAACAGTGTCTGTTGATAGCGATCACTTATTATTTTTTAATGCATTGGTTATTTTCAATAGATAAATGTTAATTCTTTTAAATGATTTAAAAAGACTCAGCAGCCTGTTTTGCTGTGTCTGCTGATTGTATTTTTTTTTACCAGCTTTGGAGTTGAAAATATTATTTATTATCATTGGAATTACCTTTCTTTCGTTCTTAAGAAAGTACCCTAACTCTGCCCTCCTTTTACGTGTACAAAGATAGTCCAAAGGTTGCTAACTGAGCTTGGTCTGAGGCGTGTAGCAATTGCAATGTTGAACACACAAAAGTGTGCTCCCCCACAATCTCAGGACACTTGCCATCATATCTGCTGTTAGCATTGAGCATTGATTCCTTGTGTTACATTGAAAGCCTTGTGGGAATTTACCAACTGCTAAGAAGAATCTGAAAGATTTTTGCTAGAAACCTTGTTCAGAATTGCTACTTTATTTGGTAGGTGAGCATGGCAAGGAGGCTGGTTTTGAGTCTTTTCTCTGTTATGAGAAGACTCTCTTTATGTTAGTGTTACTCTACCCTAAACCTAATAGAAATAGAACACTGACTCAGCCTCTAAAGGACAAGGAGAGAAGGCAATGAGATCTCTTAGCAGGGTTTCCATTCCTAACATTAAAGAATGCCTGAGGGAGAGACATTGATTCCCTTTGATCAGACAAGCTTGCTAATATATGTTTCTGTGTGTGCACATGTGTGTATGTGTGCATGTATATGTGTGTGTGTGCTCCTTTATGCTTTTACCTTACTACAGTGAGGGATCTGGACAAAAATAAGTTTTGATAAACTTACCAGGGCCTTTGTAAAGTATAAATTTATCTTATTTCACTAATTACATAGGCACTCCTCTTTAATGTACAAAATTGGCCTATTTATAGACAAAAAAGCAAGCATCCCATAGTTTCTTGGGGGATCTCATGAAGACAAACTTTTTATCCATCATCAGCAGTGTCTTAGACCTTTTAATGTCTGCTGCTTTTAATATGTTATGTTTCCATAGCAAGTATTCAGTAAGCATTGCTAAAATATGAACAAATTTATGTTTAAGGGACTAGAATTCCCCAGTGATAATTGTCCTCTTTATGTTTACCTACTGAAAAGTAAAGTAGTCCAGTCATAGGACAAGATGTGAGATGTGTCATGTTTATTTTACACGTTTGTATATTGGAACAAATTGATATTTTATAGCCAATAATTTTTTTAATAAAATCTGGTTCCACTTCTAAGCCACTGAGTTCCCCCCACTTGTCTCTGTGCGTGTGCATGTATGTCTGTGTGTCCATCCATGTTCTCAGTAATTCCAGCACAGAGTTCAGTTATTCATGTTTGCTCATGTTTGACATTTGCTTCCCCTCCCTGCTTGCCTCCCGTCCTTTTAGAGAGTTCCCAAGTTTGCAAGCCATCTGTGTTCCTGATTCTGTTCTGTTTGGGTCTGAAACAACATCCCACTTTGACACATTTTCTCTTAACTGGTTTTGGTAAAGATGATCAACAGTGTTCCCTTGAATGACAACCAAGGAGATCTATTTCTTTTCTCCTAGGTTGGACAGTTGATGATGTCCTGAAATGATGTTTGGGTAGAGCTGTGCAGGTGAGGCATACTGGAAGTCTGCTGCTCTCTGGCCCCGTCCTGTGGGCGTGAGCCCAGGGCAGGCAGGGCACTGTCTGAGTTGCCTGTGAAGTAGATGGCCCTGCACAGAAGGCCAGATGGAATAGAGGTTGTTAGACTAGAAGGAGGAAGGCCACTTAAGAAGTTCTTGCATTAGTGTGCCAGTTAAATGCGGAAGACATGACCTGTGGGATAAGGGAGCTGGGATACCTGAACTAAGAAAACAGTGGATTCAAAAGAAAGTGCAGAGAGAAGATGAGGAGAACCTTGGAGTGAGTTGAGTATACAGACACCATAACGTGCTCATGACAATGTGAATGGAGCTTGTGTTTAGAACACATCGATTTTGTTTTAAACTCTTTTAATTCTGGGAGCTGAATGTGCCTAGGTGGACCTGGTAACAGATATAAAATACAGTTATTCAAAAAACTCCCCGTTCAGACTAATCGGGACGATTGTTTGCGAGTAGATACAAACACTAACTGGAAGCAGCTATGGCTGTTAGCCCATGAGGTCGCGTGGGGTATTCCATCCTGGAAAACCTGAGTGAGACTCTGGGTCCAGGTAGGAGAAAAGGAGAGACTGCATCTTAGTCCCACTTCAGATGACCAACAAACCCCATCCTCTCTCCTTCTGGTGAATTTAGCCCAGATACTCAGTTCCAGATCTCAGAATACCCTTGCTGAAGCTTGCTTCATGTTTGGTTTCCTGGCATGCATGATAGTGTTGTAGTTAGTAATTAGTCATTTCTTGAAATATTTTTAAGCACTAATTATACCTTATCTGGCATTCTGAAAGACTTTCCCAAGGCTCCCTTGTGATTTATCCTTACAATTAACTTTCTGACCTAAAAAATTAGAATACTGAGCATTAGAATGCCTCCTTCATTAGTGGAATTATTATTGTATTGGTAGAAAATCCTTCCTACTAAAACTTCACTTAAGCAAATGTTTATTTAGTACATATGATGCCATGCTGCTATCCAGTGCCCTGGGGAAACAGAAGTAAGCACACACTCCGCCTGTGTGGCCTTGTATTTACCCTGGAGACAGACAAGATGTAAGTTAAACACTGTTAGAAGGCTATACATTCTAAGTAGAACAGAGTTAAGTAGGAATAGAGACATGATGTGCAAAAAGACCATCCAAGTAATTAGGTGCTTGGTTGTTTATTTGTTTTCCATTGACCAAGATTCCAGGCATTGTGGCCAAGGTTGCTGTCCTCTTTGAATGCACATGTGATCATGTAATGTTACCACTTTAGCTTAGCAGGCAGGCAACCATGTCTGAGTCCTTTGCCCGTATCTGAATTCAGGAATATATGCATATAGACAGAACTTTAATTAATGAACAATTACTCATGTTGACTATTTGCTCCCCCACCTACCCACCCACTCCCGCCTCACCTCTAGCATCCCCCTTCTCTGGGGCAACATCATTGAAAATCTTAGTTTATACTACAGAAGTGGTTGTCTGCAGAGGGACAACTCAGTGTTTTCCCTGACAAATACTCAATACACACTTTAGTCCATTAAGAACTGAGTTCATTAATGTCCGTTAACTAGCAGCCTCATCTACTTATAATTTATATTTAATATGGGCCATGTTCAATGTAGTGTAACTACTTAGGTTTATCGTAAAAGGTAGAATGGCCTCCTGTGATCAACAAGGTTCTGAGATCAATTTAACCTGGATAAAATCTTTATCCATAACAACTGTCAGTAGAAATGACTAGCATTTCACTAATTAGCTCACCATTTATAACCCATAAGCTTCTCACAGATGGGAGATGTTTATCAACACCCACAGATGTGTGCACAGCTGACTCTCAGTTATCCGCAGAAACAGGGGACGGAGATAATTTAGATTCATTTATAACACACACCCATTTTAGTTCATCACAATCTCCCCTTTTATTGGACTTTTTACCACAAAGCAATCTAATTTCTACTTCTGAGATGTACAGTTGGCTCTCAGGAAAGGTAAAACTAGAACACACAAGCTTGGTAAATACATTGAAGCACAGAAAGTCTTGTTTTCTGTAGGTAGAGGGTGAGGGGAAATTATATATACAGGCATATTGTTAGATGCATCTTTAGGACAGCATCCACATTGCCTAATCTGCTGAGTAATGGAGTAGAAGCTGGTATAGCCAACTCGTTCCAGTTTGTACAAGATACTTCCAGTTTAATCACAGCAGACCTGTATTCTAGCAAACCTTCTAGTCTGCAGAGTAGAATGGTTAAGAGTCCTAGTCTGTGCTCTAAAGTAGATTCTGTGATGGTGGTAACAACTTAAAAGTCTTAAGTATAGGGGGCCAAGGGAGTGAGTAAAGTTTCCAGTGGAAGCAAAGAATAGTGTCAGAATGGGCAAAGCAAGAAAAACCAGAAAAAACTTGAAAAATAGTATCCATAGAAGTAGCAGGAGAACCAAGTCATAGAAGTAGCAGGAGAACCAAGGCCCTCTGGTCATACAGCCCAAGAAGACTAGACTATTACAGAGAAGAAGAAGTTAACATTTTTACCAAAAGTGAATTCAGGCAGAATGAGCACCAAACCCATCTATAAGGTTGAATCAAATTCCAAAGTTTGCTTTAGATGAGAAAGGTGAACAAGTATGTAAAGTAACATTGACCTGAGGGATGGCAGTGGTGCATCAGTGCCACGTGTGTCAACAGTGACATTTTATAGTGGGAGGTATAGAGGTATTATTAACAGTCACAGACATGATCAGGGAGAAAGCAAGGGTGTCCCTGTCTTTCACCTGTTAGATTCCAGGCATATTGAGAATATCAACAATAATTACTAGAAGATGGTGGTAGGGGTCATCTCTGCAAAAGCCCAGATGATGGGAATGTTTGTTCACAAAGTTGAGATGCTAGTGACATCTGATGTGAGGATAATGTTAGAGGGAATAAAGATCAGAAGTCTTAGCCATTGTCTAGCAGTAATGAAGAATGATAATGACTGTTTTAATGGCCTCAGGGCTTTAACCTAACTGTGGCAGTTGCCAGTGGATGAGTCGTAGGGGGTTCTTACCGTTGCAGAAGTCTGTGTCAGCTGACTACAAAGTAATCTGGCTAGTCAACAAGCAAGGTGGTGGTAGGCCTAGATTTTAGTATGATGATCTAGCCCGTCTGAAAATGACAACCTTTTCTAATGAGCCGTCTTCCCCAGATGGGGGAAGCTGATAATGCATGGGTGGTCAAGGCTGGTAGGTGCCTTCTCACAGACGGGAGCTTATGGCGAAAGGCCACATACGCGACCCAAAGTGCCTCTTCAGTCCTCAGCTCAGTACCTCAGTCCTCAGCTCAGAAGCAATGGTCATTGGTTCCTTGGGTGTTCTTTTCACTGATTCTGTGAACAGCCTGTGTAGAGGCAGCTGCCAAATGACCACGTTAGTAATAAGAAAACATATATATGGCCAGATGACTCAGGAAGGGAAGAGTCTCCTGTGGCTCATTAGCAGTTGAGGCTCAGAAAACCCTGCTGATGGGTTTAGTCTGCTGTTTCCAGACACTTCTGCTAAGGAGAAATGCCTCTGTCCTTTCTATGAAGAAGGACTTGACTCTGAGTCACCCGCATCTCTTTATTGTGACTGCTTCTTGCAATAGGCAGTTGACTCCCAGTGCGTTTATGTTGTTCTTGTCTCTTATTTGGTTAAGGTTCCAACTATGGAACCTATGTGGCTTTGTGCCTTATCAAACTTCCCATAGCACTTTGAAGTGCAAATCAACAAAGCTAAGGCTCTGAACACTTCTGTTATTACCTAACACCTCTGAGCTAAGAAACTGGAGTGGAGGGCACGAGCTGTCGAATCAGAAGCGATTGTTCACATCCTGTCTGCCGCTCTATGGACACATCACCTCCTGATTTCCCGCTTCCCGGACTTTACAAATTTTTGGAGTGACTTTTGTAGAAGGTGGAACAAGAGTCTAGGTATAAAGATTTATGTAAAGGACTAACAAATATGATGTTTAGTCAAAGCAGTGGTTGTTAGTATATCTGAGTTCATATTTAGATTTAAATTACTTACCTTACATATCCCTTACTTCCTTTAAGCTGTTCTCTGGGTCACCTAGTACCAAATTTTATTTGGAATTCTCTATATTCCTTTTGCCAATATTTTGTAGCAGTGGTTGGTAAAAGAATTTTCCATTGTTCTCTTGAGAGAATTGAGTACATTTTTGCCTCCAGAGTTTTTTCATTTGTAATTGTTAATGAGTTCATTGAAAGTTCATTTGTCTCGGTTTTCATTCTTGTTATTCTGTGGCTTCTGAAGCATGTCAGTTCCTACCACTGCCACTTGCTACTCATTCAGATTTGCCTTAATGTCCTTTTTCCTTCTCTTTAAAAAAAATTATTATTGTTATTGCAATTAAGACTTTTAAAACTGTTTCTACTTCTCAATACTAATGTGAGGATTTCTGCATCAGACTGCGTAAGGCATGGACAAGGAGCACCATATTTTAATAGAATAAATCCATAAATCTCCATAGAAACAAAGCAAAAGGGAACAAGTGTTTATAGCGCTTTGCTCAAAAAGTCACACTAGCAGTGATCTGGAGAGCAGAAGTCATAAATTCCTTTGTTTAGGTAAGATTGACGATAGTGAGGTAGGTTTAACCAAGAACATTTTGGAAACCCGAAATGCTGATCCACAAGTCTCCAGTGTTTACTATGTTTTCTGTGGGCTTCACTGATTTAAAGACAAAACATTTAACCATAAATTTAAATATATGAGTGTGTGAAATGAGATCCCAGAAATCCTCACTTAGCCACAGCTGGGGTTTGGAATCCCTCTTGCCACTGTGCAGCACAGGGGGCCAGCACTCTGCTTCATTCTTGAGCAGGGAGTTACTAATTGTGGATGAAAATTACTCTCCCGTGCTAAGTCCCAAAGAACAGCATCTCAGGGCTGGTTCACTTAGTACTGAGCACTTTATTTGTAGAATTGAGTTAAACTGCAGACTTCATAGTTTGATATTTTCCACTCCTTCCCGAACAAAACAGTTTGAATATTCTGCCAGCACCTCAAAATCAATTCATTTAAAACCTAACTTATCATGTTCCACATAAAACCCGATTTCCATGTTCTCATTTTGGGTTAATGATACCACCGTTTCCCCAGCCACCCAGGCTTGACACCTTCACACCATGCCAGCTTTAATCACAGAGAAGTACAGTCTTGATTATTTCACACCTTTCAAAAATACTCGGTGGCACTTCTTCAGCCTTGAATCCAGGCGCCCGCAGCCCGCCTCCCTGACCTTATTTTCCCCTTCCTCCAGTGCAGGCCATCTGCTGCTGTCAGAGCATGACTGTCAGGGACCCTCTGGGCCTCCTGCCTTTGGAGCCCCACCCGCTGGCTCCTCAAAGCCTGCTGTCCATTTAGCTCAGCTTCTCCTGTGAAGTTACTGATACCCTTTCCTAGCTCCGCCCTTCTGCTCTTTTCCATCTTTGATGTTGAACTGAGCATTTTCATCGTCTGAAATCTCTTCATTCTTTGTCCAACAACTTTGTAAGTTAAAAAAAAAAATATGAAGACTTCTTCTAACTCTTCACTAATATAAATAATAGTAAAACAAACCCAAAGTCTATGCTAGCACACTTTCAATGGGAAGTAAATGTTTGCCAAGCATCTCAAGCTTGCTTCTAGGAGTAGGTGACGGTGTTGGTGACAGATGAAACTTCTACCAGAAGTGGTGGCACACTGTCATTAACCTTATCCTCTCAGGGTTACTTCCTCATTAAAGAGTCATGGGAGCATTGTGTGTGTCGTAGCTTGTTAAATATCGTCACCATTTTATAGCCATGTGCGTGTTTATATTGATAGGCTATTTTATTGCAGGGCACTCTGCGTCAGCAACAGAAGGCTCTGCTCAGCACCCTGGACCCTGTGCCACACACATGGTCCACAGAGGGAGCGTATTTACCGGGGAGTCAGTGACGGATGATTTCTAAGTTTTGCTCTCTCTGCTGATTGCTCGAGTGGGTCACAATGAATCCATTCATCAGATCTGAACACCTAAGAGCACAATACTTTAGTCATTTTAAATAAGCATATATTTTAACAACAATTAATCACTAGGAAATTGACTGGCTCCTCCCTTTATCACTCTGTGGTAATCATAAAAACAGAAATGGAAAAAAAGTCATTTTTGTCAAATGACAAAGCTATGAATGATCAGAGAAATATCTGTGTTCAGTGTCTTCAATGATAAAATAACTGCCCTCCATTTTGATTAGCTGTACTTTGGGAGGGGCTTAAATATATTTCCCTACTTTTTCATACATCTATGAATGTGGAAAATGGGTATCATCATTTAGTCTTTTCCATATGAGCATTCATGGTGTTTCTAGCCTCCTGAAATTATAAGCCGTATAATACTGCATGTTATTTAACAAAATTCTTTGCATACACGGGAATTGTATATGTATGATGATTTTCTTACAGAAACACTTTTTCATATGGCATGCAGTTATATCTTTGATAAACACTGTTAAATTAATTTTCAAAGAGACTATTCATTTTTAACAACAATGGGTAAAGTGACCTCCCAAGCACTTCGGTTTGTTTTAAAGACTTTTTCAATTTTCATGTGCATGTGTGTTTTGACTGCATGCATGTTGATGCATCCTTGTGTGCTTGCTGTTGATGAAGGCCAGGAGGAGGTGTTGGAACCACAGAACCTAGAGTTACAGGTGCCTGTGAGCCATAGTGTGGGTGCTGGGGATTAAACCTTGAGTTTTCTGGAAGAACAGCCAGTGCTTAACCACCGAGTCAGCTCCCCTGCCTCCCATTGCCCCAACACTTTCTAATATTGATTTATCCTCTGCCCCTAACATTCTCTAATATTGATATGTCATACATGTTAACATACACATAAATGAAAATGATCGCCCACTAATTTATTTGGAATATCTTTAATTGTGAAAAAGATAGTGGGGTTCACCTTTGTATAGGTTTAGGGTCCTAAAATGGCATACCATACATACTTTAGTAACATGGTAGGAACAGAAATTCACTTCCCATAGTGCTGGAGTCAGAGTTCTGTAAGATCAAGGTACCAGCAGATCCAGTGTATGGGGAGCACTTGTTGCCTGCTTTATAGTGATGTCCTCCATTTGTGTCCCCGTGCTGGACAGCAAAAAGGCTCACTTGGGTGTTTTCAGCAGACTAATCCCCCTCAATGAAACCCTAGTCCCAGGATTTGGTCCTTTCAAAGCTCCACCTTTCTGCACCATTACTTGGGGGATTAGGATTTCAGCTTGTGAATTCTGGGGTTTTACAGATGAATGACAGTAAGGGATGGTTCCTTGAATGCACTATCTGCTGAGGTATTTGTTGGCCATTACCTTACTGAGTTGCATTTGTTTTTATGGCATTCAGCCCTATGAGATAACTCACTTTAAATGTTTTTCCAGTTCATTCTTTATTGTTCATATGCAGGCTTAGTGTATAGTATGTCTTTCAAGATTTAGATATTTATATGACTTTTGTGTTTTGGCATTTTATTTGAAGATCTTCACATTTTAGAACTAATAAAAATTATTTTTCCCTCTATGTGCTCTGTTTTTACAGATTAATCTTTTAGAGTTGTAATGTGTAATCTACTTGGAATTGATTTTGATGTGATTAGCAAGGTGAGCAGATTGCTGTCAGGACAGTAGGTACTAGAAGTCTTGCTATCCC
Source organism: Rattus rattus (assembly GCF_011064425.1). Classification (NCBI taxonomy): domain Eukaryota; kingdom Metazoa; phylum Chordata; class Mammalia; order Rodentia; family Muridae; genus Rattus; species Rattus rattus. Next base: position 37,779,688 of record NC_046165.1, read on the forward strand.
CTGTTGATTTGAAACACTACTCTTAGCATGAATGGGCTTTTCATTTTCATGACACATTTAATAGGTATCACCTAAACCCATGAATGTGACACATTGCTGTCCAAAGTCATTTGACCACAGAATCATCTGCTCTTACCTTTACTCGCAATGTTCCATTCAGACACAGGCTTCTTGTGGGACAAGTGTTCTGAGAAAATACAGTTAGAAATTCTCTTACCTAGAAAGATTCTTTATTTCATTTTTAATATGTTCTTTTGTGTGTGTGTGTGTGTTTTGTATGCATTCTTTTTTTATCTTCATTAACTTGAGTATTTCTTATTTACATTTCAATTGTTATTCCCTTTCCCGGTTTCCAGGCTAACATCCCCCTAATCCCTCCCCCTCCCCTTCTATATTGGTGTTCTTAACAGAAATAGAACTGTATCACCTACTCACTTCCGAGCTCAGCCCCTCCCAGTCGCCCTCTTCTGACTCCCTCCTGCGTCCTCAATCCTTAAGTTGATACCCTCTTTTTCTCTGATTATTATTGTTGTTACTACATGTGTGTGCATTTACCTGTATGCAAATTGTATGCAAATGTACTCTACTGAATCCGTTTTTTGTTGGTGGCAGGCACATGGTTTCAAGGCTGACTACTTTGCATTGGAAAACCTATACAGTGGGATAAATTATTTCTCCCATCAGTCATTACTCGCCTATAGCTCCTTGTCTAGGCCTGAGGCCCTAAGGAATTAGTTCCTTCTGGGTTAATATGTCCATTGATATTGCCATTGTTCCAATCTTGAGTTTGCAGGATTTCTAGGAGACTGTTTTCCAGCAGACCTTTGGGATTCTACATTTTACAGTCTGTTTGCCCCTACTTCAGTGCTGTTTCTTGAGCCATAGAAGCAGTAGCTGTGGTGTATCTTCTGGGCTTAGGTTTTTCATGGTGCATTGATCTCTGCATTGTGTCCACTTGTGGTTTTCTGTGATGGACTCTACTGTGAAAGAGACTTCTTTGAGAAGGGACAACTCATGCACATGGAAGAATTTTCAAATCTTTATACATCTATTTAATTCCTTAATGTAATATTTTATAATTATAAATTCATACATTAGTTGCATGAGTCCTACTAAGTCATGGGCTGTAATATGTTTATGACTTTTTTTATTTTGAAAATAAAGTTTTACTTTAAAATATTCAGAAGACAATTATTAGATACTCATATGCAGTAAACAAAATATTATCCCAAAATCATTTTCTTACTTAATTATAAATTTGGAAATAAAAAGCAACATTACTTTACAGAGTACACTGTTCTCATATGAGTGTACTGTAAAGTCTGAGTTTATAAGTCTGGGAGACTTTTGTTTCATTTTAGGTTCTTGTTTAATAATCTTTTATTTTTCGACATTATACTATAACTTCATAATTTCCCCTCCACTTTTCTCTCTTCAGATCCTACTGTATATCCCTCCTTGCTCTCTTTCAAATCCATGGCCTTTTTTATTAATAGTTTTTACATATATATGTGTACTTAAATATATATGTGTAAGTAGAGCCCGCTTGGGCCTGTATAATATTGCTTGCATGTGTGATTTGAGGGATGACTCCTTGTTGTTGGATAGCCTGTTCTCTTTCCTGGGGAAGACTGTTGTTTACCCTGCTCTCTCATTCTCTAGCTAGCTGTAGTTCTCTGTGTGCGTAGTGGAGGCTGAGAGGACTTTCCCTAAACCAATCACCTCTCTTAGGCTCATAAACCACTTTAGCATTTTTTTGAGATATGATCTCCATATATAGATATTATATATGGAGCTGATATTATGGGTATATGGCCTCCTCATGACTACATGATCTGCAGTATTATTGATGCAGTATTTATATTGCTATTAACTTGTTTGTCCATATGTATTTATAATATCCAAAAATGACTTCTGTTATTGAGACATAAAAGCACACATAATGAACGATCCTTTATGGTTAGTTTAAGTTATTTGCCACTAAGCTTGACAAAATAATTATTATCCCCATAACCCATACAGTAGAAGAGAGAACTGACTCCTGCAAGTGACCTCTAACACACCCATAACCCATGCTCACACTCAAACCCACAACTAAGAGTTGTAAAACTTTTTGCGAGATCAATTATTTTATAATTGTAATCTCTGCAAACTTAATTTAAATCATGGAACTATCTAAATTAAAATCTAGATAAGATGTAATCCATCACGTGATGATTGTGACTTACACATTTCATTGTATTTGTAAAATATTTTTCACTTAGGTTTACAAATATTCTCAGGTATTTCCCAGAACAAGTAAACCTACCATTAATGTTAATATTTTGACTGCCAGAAGGGGGCACCATTCTACAGTTGCAGTTATAACTGCCACAGTTCGAGTCCATGAAAAATGGGATAATAGTTGCGGACATGTACTCTGTGTATGTCTAGAAACCACCCAGATGTCTCCTATGCCTCATTGCATAGCAGTGCATCTCACATGGCCACTCTAGCTTTGCTGGCAGGTGTCTGGGGAAGTTGGCTGTTTTCAGCTTCTTGTCCTTAGCTTTTCTAGCCTTTCTAGTTAAAGGGGACAAGGGATCAGGTGATGGTTGAGAATGGATTTGTTACATGTCCCAATCAGCAAACAAGGAGAGACACAGTATTAAATGTAATAACAGCTAATGTGGATCTGACCTTCCCAGGTACAGACATGGTCTTTATACAGGTTAACTCAATTCTGACAATAGGTGATTCTATTATAGAACCATCTCATCGATGTGAGAAGGGCTGAAGATGGCCAGAAGCAGGACTGAAACTCAAGCACAAGAACTAGTAACACTTTGTATTGGTCGATTTCAGGATGGATGAGACTTTTCTTAGAAAATACTATAGTTTTTGCTTATAATGTCCAACCCATTCACATTAGACAAATAATGAATACAGGAAAAGAAAATGGAACAGTTTAACTATTATACTTTATCTTATCCCCAGATCTCATTGCTTATGGTTGGTGGTTGTTTGCAATATGAAAGTTATCTGTTCTGATGTTTCTCTTTGTCAGTTAAGTTCCGATGAAAATTGGCTCTCTACATCCCTTGACTCAAATTTTCAGCATTTCTTCTGTATTAAAACTAGTTCAAGGATTTCATTTGAAGTTATCCCTGCCTTTTTGCTGTCTGGCTTAAATAGTATTTTCTGCTTTAATCTAGATGGTTAAGGGCTGAGATATTGTACCAAGGAAAGCCATGTGACCTCTCTCTAAACAGCTGCACAGAGCAATAATTCATGAAGGCATGTTAGAGTAACAGCCGTGTTCTTGTGTTCTTCTTGAGGGTTGCGTTAAGCGTGAGCCAGTAAAGTTTGTGCAGTAGCACACTTTATAAAGTCTTTAAGGACACTGGATTTCCCATCCCTAGTCTCTTGTTAAAGGGTAGGCTTTAAAATTGTATCACTTACTTTCTTAAAACGATTCCGAGGTTGTGAAACTTAAAGAATGTGGATGCTAAAACAATGACAAGTTTAGACAAAAAGAAACAAACAACAACAACAAAAAAAAAGCTACCTATCACACACACCACAAACAGCAGAAAATGGCCCCAGAGTGAGGACATGAGAACCTTCACTGCTTCCTCATGCCCTCTTTCCACTCAAACTGGGCTCATGACATCCCCTCAGCTCCTGTCTGCATACTCTCTAAGTGGGCTCTCACTTTACTATAATGTCAATAACAACTGAACAAAAATTAGTTATTAATAAGTTCTACCCATGTGCCAGGCACTCCGCAATCGAAATTATCCATCCCCTTTGATGATTACACTAACTTGGTGAAGTGAATGCCTTTCTATTCCTTTGAGAGTTGGGGGTCAGCAGACAGGGAGAGAGGATGAAAGGAAAGTCCATTGATTTGCAGAGAACTAGTGTTCAAATATAAAACATCTGTATCAAAAACCTATGCATTACTACTCCACTAGTATGGATATTCTTCCTTGGTTATTGTGGAACCGGTGCCCTTGTAAGTTAATCAGTTGGGCAACCTCGTTCATCAGTTTTTAATAACAATCAGTTATCTTATGACATCTCAATACATCCCAAACTAAGCTCCTTTCCTGGCTCAATTTCTTTTATTACCAAAGATGTTCTCGTTTTCCTTGAATGCTATGCGTGTACATCATGAAGCCCAAGCCAGCAACCTGAAACTGAGCCTCATCTCTGTTTACAATAGCCCCTTAGATGCACATCAAGAATTTTCTGTTCTTCTTTTCCCAGCTCTCACTGTCACCACCTCTAGTTCATCTGAACCACTAACCATGTCTCTCCTTTTCTGCCAAGCCATGAGGTGACTGTCGCACAGAGTGCTTTTCTCAGTAGAAATATAATGGCAATGCTTTTTAGATTAAAGGGAGTTTGTCGTCACTCATAAAGATAAACGCCAGACTCCTCAGCATGGCCTAGCCAGCTTTCTTACTGGAGAGCTGCCTGTCTGCAGCATCTCCTTCCTCACCTCTGGCCCTCTGCCCTCTTTCTGTTCAAGTCTGATGTCTCCAGGTGGTTCGTTAGCCTCCTGAAATCCAGCTGATGAAGTTCTGACCCCAGAGATAAACCTCCCTCTTCCAGCAGCTCTGATATTCTCTAGGCCATTCCTTAAGGTGTGTGTGTCCAGGAAACCTCTGGCCACTAGCCGTTTGCCCCACGCTCCATGCTGACTGCCCCTCCCCTAGGATGTGCTCCGGTTTCTGACCCAGAATCCACTGCAAGGTGTCCCACCTTTGTGAACTGTCTTCCTCTTTCCGACAAGTGACTGCCTTAGGCTAAAAATCAGTGTCTTCATCTTTTACTCTTCTGTAAATTTTCAGGAATCTGAAAGCCACTTTTTAGATGGCAATTTTCATTTTACATGTGACTGGGGTCCTAGTAAGTGGCTTGGGGATTTGTTTCCCAAGATTCTCTGCCCACCTGTGCTTTCCTGGCACCCACCAGCCTTTGCCCTGTTAGCTTTCATATAATCACAGCACAGTTTATGGTCATCAGAAGAACCAACATTTATAAAATTGTCCCATTCTATATATTCCTTGTTTCCTTACTACATGTTGCTATTATAACAGAAGTCCTCATATATGATAATTTGTATGTAGGAGAGATGATATTGGCTCATGAATTTTGAGGTTGAGATATTCTAAAATCAGGGCTCTCTCTCCTCTCCACAAATAATACCTTATTCCTTTGAAACCTACATGGTATTGGTGGGGTGACCAATGGCCCAACACTCTTTCTAAGGGCGATGTCCCTATCCATTTGATCTCCTCTTCATCACTTAATCACTTCATAAGGCTCTCCTCCTAAGGATAACAGTGTTGTTGATGTGCGAGCCTGCAGGCTATGGCCACTGTTGTCACATTGTTTATTTTTAAGTTAATATAAACTAAAAACAAAGTGCTTAAGATTTGCATTTATCTGGCTCCGATTTTTTAAACTTCTTACAATAGATTGTATAAACATGATGGTTGATTTTCTAAGTGGGCAGGCTTCAGATCTTAATCCTGCTTCCCCCACACAGCTTGTCTCCTCTCCCATAAACTGCAGACTGCCCTGGGCTGAGCTCCTGGGCATCCTGGGAATCCTCTTACATTCACTGGCTGTCTTCTCCCTTCTGTGTCTCATCCTCTCACCCCTTGTTTTTTGTTTTGCTTTTACTCCTTATTTTGACAAAGCATCATGTGTTATTCAGCCTTCTGTTTCTTTAACAAAATATCCAAGACACAGGGGAACATTTCTTTGGGCATTCAGTTTTAGAGATTTTAATCCATTATCAACTGGTTCTGTCGTGTCTGGGCCATGGTAAAGAACAACTCCAGGTCAGGGTGGAACAGCAGTGCTCATCTCATGGTCACCAGAAGCTTGGATGACAGGGAGAGATAGAGCATGTTGTCAGCCCCAAAGCCACCCCCTCAAATCAAGAAGGTCCCATTTTCTAAGCATTCATCACCTCTCAATAGTTCATCAAATATCTCATCAATGGATTGATCCATTGCTAATGTTTAAGCTTTCATGAGCCAATCACTTCCCAAGAGCTATGTCAACTAAGCCTTTAGCATGTGGATTCTGAAGAAATTCTAGATCCAAACCATATCATATTTGCTGTCTCTGAGAAATCATGTCTGGATGACTGCATTGTCTGAGCATGTCTATTTTCTGTTCCCACCTTACTGAAAACTGACCTATTGATTACCTGGAAATAAATCTCTTCAGAAGCTGGAAATCATTTACCTCCTGTCTTTTCACATTCAGTGGGCTATTGAGAAGTCTAGCCAGTCCCATTCTCGGTTGTCTCCTCTGTAAGCTGTTTGGGTTTGATTGCCAGTTTTTAGCCTTCAGGAAACTTAGAATGCATCCTTTCTTGGTTGTGTGAAATTTTAACGTTCAGTCTTGGCTGAAGAAAATGGTGTGTGGGCCAACGCTCCCATGCTCTGTGTTGAGGAGTCCCACAAGTCCTTGGGGTGCCATCTTACTCATACTTGTAATAAGAGATTGACTTTCAAAATAGTATGCCCCACTAGGTTGAGACCAGAATTTCCAGCTTAATCCCTGACATCACCTGGTGTTCACTCAGACATGTCCATAACCACCTAACTATCATAGCCCACCAAACCCAAGAATTCTCCTCATAAGAATCTTCCTCCATCCATGGGCACCAATGCTCTCAGCTGCTTCCCAGCTGCTGCTGCTCCTCCCCATCCTCACCTTATTGATTCTACATTGGAGATGTCTCCTCCCAGACTTGTCTTCCTCCATTTCCCTCAACACTGCAATTTTCAAAGTTCCATTTACAAATTATGGGAGGCAATATGTTACTCAGTCCTGCTGGGGCACTATTTCAGGTAGTCGATTTCACAGAAGAAATGAGGCTGTATTTTTAATGTAAATTGACTTTATTTCCTAGGTGTATAGTAGAAGGATGTATGTATAAAGATTTAAGCAGCCTTAGACATCATTTGATTTTGCACATTTGCCTCTGTCTCTGCTATTTCGTCTTCCAAGCCCTCTTCCGCTGACAGTGTCCACCCTTTAACATCTACCTCAGTATGTGCTTCTGCAAACAGGAGAGAGTGCTTGTTAATCCGTACAACTTAGGTATCATATGTGCTCAGTGATACATATAAAAAATAAAGTCATGCCTTTAATCCCAGGACGAGGAAAGCGGAACAGGTAGGTTTCTGTGAGTTCTGGGCCAGCCTGGTCTATAGAGAAAGTTCCAGGACAGCCAGAGCTACAAAGAGTAAACCCAGCCTTGGTGGGAAAAGAAGACCAGAATGAGCTCTTCCTCAGCTAGTCCTCTCTTCCAGGAGCTACCTGTCTCGTATATAGTGCAGTCCAGGAAACAGCCCAGCTCGCAAAGGATGACACGCTGTTGTGTGTGCCGTATGCCCTGAGCAGGCACACATAGGGCAGGGCGTGCTCTCAGGCGGTCCCAGTGTCTGTCCTGAAGTGGTGCTAGGAGCCAGCTTAGGAAAGAAACTGGGAAAGACTCACTGTGGAGAGCTGCATTTCAGAGTCATGGAGACAGAGACTGCAGCAGTGTGAGTCACCTGGTGAGCCTGAACTACCAGCATCTGTCCCCAGGGACCCGCAGGATCAGCCTTCCTGGCCACAGTGCAGTCAGCACCCACCATAGCTTAGTGTTCATACAGTGTGATCATCTAGTTCCAGCCTCACTCAGGCGGTTATAACAATTACAACCCAGGAGCAACACAAACACTTTTATATTTACTGTCGCCTCATTCTCCTTTCCCCTAAACCAATTCTCTATTTTTCTCTTCGCTGCTTTTTTTATTTGCAAGCAAACATAATGCTAAATTTAAAAAAGAAAGAAAATTCTTTTATTTATTTAAATGTTTACATTCACTAATAACTACCTTTGATGTTTAATATTGCATGAACTTATGTTTAGGAGAAATATATTTGAATTTAAGTGTAAATTTTTAAAGATTAGTTAGGTAGTTACCTATTAAATTGTCTAAAATATTTTATGTACTTTACAGTAAACATTGAAATGCTTTAGAATTAAATTTATGTGTAAATTGACAACTTCTAAATACTCTGATTCTCACCCACCATTTTTGATCACACCTCCAAGGTTTAGCTCTCTTCTAAAAATGTGTGGTAGGAGCAGATGGAAAAGCAGCTGATACATATTTATATGTATGCATCTGTTTATAAACTGTAAAGGAGTGTGGTTTTGTACTGTACCACATTCACATGTCAATAGTTCTCTATAAAGAGATCGTGTCTCCAAAAGAGGAAGGAAAGAAAACAGTGAAAAAGGTTCTTTGGAAAGGAGTATCTTCCCTTGTGGATGTGCTGTTAGGGCAGACATACAGTTTAATAGAGAAGGCTGGCAAATAACCTGCTTTAAAGGACAAGGGAGTCCTTCATGTACCCTAAGGAATGCTAGCCTCTAAGTTGTTGAAAGCACTTCTGGGTTTACCATCTCGATTGTAAAAGAAAACTTTCATGAATTACATGAAAGTTTGTAGTGATTATTCTGTGTCACCTCAAGTCAGAGAACAATATACACATTTTATCTACCAGAAGAATTATATATCAGGGTAATGTATGTGTGGGGAGGGGAAGGGGTGTGATTACAAATATGTTCGCTCATAGAATCTTGCAAGAAGTGTTTCTATGGTAAGTTTTGGCAGACCCAGCTTCGGTATAATGAGAGGCACTGTACCACACACCTGATTGCTTTTAGAAACTAGTCTGATGCTTTAAAAACAATAACTCATTTCTAGGAGAGAAAATATGATTTATGATGACCCCAGACACTGGAAGCACATTCCTTCTAAACTCTCCGTGCCATTGGTCTATAAACACAGTGCTCCACACCGAGTCTGGGAAGCCCTGTCCCCCTAGCGGACAGAACACAAGGACTAATGAGATGGCTCTGATTAAAAGATGGCTGAGTAGGACAGAGCTGGATCTTTTCATGGTTTGAAATCCCTGGTGTAGTTCTGGTGTTCTGTCCGTTTGCTCCCTGCCATCACCATCGCCTGTTTGCACGTGTGCTTTGACATTGCTCTGGTAACCCCGAGGACTGATGGAATTCCCTGCATCTCTCTTCACAGAGGGTGATGAGACAGGAGTGATGGATAGTCTGCTAGAGGCCTTGCAGTCAGGGGCTGCCTTCCGCGACAGAAGAAAAAGGACACCAAAGCTGAAAGGTGAATTCTTTTCTTATTTCACGTTACTTTCTAGGGAAGAGCAGTTTCTCTCCTTAATTCTTTTAAAGTCATTTGTCACAAGAACAGTGCTGTGGGCAGAAATTGTTCCTAACTTTCCTAAGTTTGCTTAATCCCTTGCAGAGACAGATGTCAGAGAAAGATGCACTCCAGTTGGCTGGTGTCAGTAGTGCATTAACAAATCGCTGTGTTGAACCTAGAAAATCCTGACTAGTGTGATAAGTCTCATCATAAGAAGCAGATGCACCTTGTCCCAGTGGAGGTTAGGGTCCTACAGTTAAACATGAAGTACAAATCTGAGCATTACTGTTCCAAGTGTTTCAGGGCATTGAAACATGGCATCATCGTTAAAAATACCTAAGCTTGGGGGTTGGGGATTTAGCTCAGTGGTAGAGCGCTTGCCTAGGAAGCGCAAGGCCCTGGGTTCGGTCCCCAGCTCCGAAAAAGAGAACCAAAAAAAAAAAAAAAAAAAACCTAAGCTTGGAAAAATCACATGATATTCTGTTACTTCTCAAGTCAAACACACTTTTAAAATTTTCTCTCTTTTTTAACAGATATTCGGCAGAGTCTCAGTCCAATGTCTCAGAGGCCTGTTCTCAAAGTTTGTAACCATGGTAATAAACTTTATTCATAAATTGCATGTTATTCTTACCTGCTTTTATCCTGTTGGTCTATGGTTTTTACTGTGCTGCTATTGAAGTTCTCAGGCTCCAGTTTAACGACGAGAGTAAAGGTGTGTAGATGTGTATCTTCGCTCTGAGATCACGGGCTCTGCTTTTCCATTCTTGCCTCATTTCCTTGAAGTTGCTTCTTCAGTTCTTCTAATTAGGTCGCAAGTGAATGTTGTGTTACAGTTGTATTGTTTGAAGTGTTTTCTTTTTTCACATTTCTGATCAGAGTTGTCTACTGCAGCATTTCAGAGCAATGCAATTTCCTGGTAACTACTTTAAAGTACTTTCAAGATACATGTGAAACAGTGAGACCTGTGTTCATTTCTCCCCTGCCTTATTTGTCAGTGCAGTTACAGACAATTCAACTCTCCCTTTGGAGGAACCATAAATACAGATGAGCCGCATGGGCCATTACAAGAGATGATGCTACAGTTTTTAAACTGAGTGACTTCTCTTCATCTCTAATATTGACCAAGGAGTTGAATTTTCTAAAAGATCCTGTAATGTCACCTGCCTTGTCTGTGAGTCTGTCTTACAAGCGTCTTCTCTTACTCATTTGGTGTCCGTTCTGTCAAGTTCTCTGTTCTTGGACTCTGCTTCCACACCGTGTTCACCGTTTGTGAATCCATTGATTCACAGGGAGGTTGTTATCAAAGTTGGCTGTATTTAACAGAAAACCAACCTGACAGGTTTTTATCTGAAGCTTTGGGGAGTGCTTTCGGAGTTCCTTTCTATGAGTATTAAGGTGTGACTGAGAAGGCGTGTGTACCACACTTCTAGGTAAATAGTTAATGAAGTAAGAAAATCCAGGGATTTCATGATGGCCGAATATCTGGGTAGTCAGAATATTCTTAGTAAATGCTTAGAAATGACCGGAAAGATGGAATCTGTAACAGAATTTTAAATAGATCTTTCAACTTTTTAAAGTACGCTCCAGCTTTCGGTTGGCCTTTTACTGTTCTACCAATGGCAGAAGAGAATTGGAGCAAGTGACGTTCATTATGAGTAATAAGTAATCTGAAATCTTAGCTTATGATTGATTTTACTCCATCATGGAACAGAATTGTAAAATGTCTAGAGAATAGTGGGGACCTGAACTTTAGAGATGATTTTGTTTAGCAGAGAAGTGAATGGGAAATCCACAGAGGCTTGAAACATCTCGGGAGGACAGAGCTACCGACAGTCCTGTGGCTGTAATTAAGTTCTCTAATTACTGCCACACTTCTTCTTTTAATTACAGAGAGGTATTTGAGCATTTTTGACTAATAAAAGTCTTGTGCTTATGCACATTATTCTTAAAAATAAGTTTGGTTCTTTGGATTTGAATCTGATCAGAAATGGGAACAGGAACAGTAAATATCAATATAAAATCACTAAAGGAAATTGAATGATTGCATTAATATTAGGAAAAAAAGACTTACTGATCTTTGTGGCATATCCCTTTTATAGTAACAACTCAGCCCCTGTTCAAAATCATACAGAAAAACCATCACTAAGCACAATGGTTATATTACTATGACAGCATCCTAAGCTTAATTTAAATAAGAATTGTAGATGCTTCAAAGGCAAAAGCTATGTAAGGGAACTTCGTTCCCCAGCCTTGGAGAGCCCACTCCTTCTGGTACTATTATTAATAAATGTCTGGGCTATAACGGCTCAGCCGTGATTGCTTATAAACTGTGGTGTTTCTGTTCATTATAGAAAAGCTGCTTCCAATGCTAAAATGTACTGTCGTAATGGCTTGGGCTATTGTGACAATTAAGCTAGAATATACAGCAGCCAAACAACATATACCACAATGATCAAAAACTCTTTCTTCTAATATTAATATAATCAATTAAATTGTATTTAGCACTTTGTATTGACATTTATCATTTCCTCTAAACATTTCTGACAAAGTGAAATGAATCCAAATGAACAAAAGTCCAGGTATATTTAAAAATCTCATTTATAAAGGGTCATGATAATAAGATGATATTTTAGAGTTACTTGTATGCTTTGTAAAAATTTTGTTTTCATTAAAAATATTAATATTACAACTGATCTGTGGTTGCAGTACAACATTGAGCCCACTTTTTAATTTTTCTATGCTTTACACTACTGCCAGATATTTACAATTTATGAAGCTATAGTTGTTGATGTTGTATTTTTAACTTACTTTTGTAATTATTTTAAGCTTTGTAACCTATTTGCATTCTGCATAAGTGGCATAGAATAAGCATTAGCTGAGTCACTGGCTACAGAATGCATTCTGTGTATTCTGTTTACTTCTCAGCACTCTTGTGTCCGTGTCTCTGTTGAAAGTAATCAAAACTGAAACAAGTCTAGCATCCTCCTTAAAAGCATTCTGTCAAACTGAATCCTTTCTCACAGAGAAAACGCAAAGTCCAAGTTCATAATGTTTTCCATACCACCATGAAAACAACCATGTGACCAGTGTCTGATCTCCCCATATAGGAGCTGATGTCTTCTTGCATCTGGTTTCTCTTGTGGGATAAAGGGAAGCTAATGAGATGCAGCCTCAAGGAGGTTCCTCAGCCTCTGGTCTGCTTTGCCGCTTGTTCCCAGATCTAACCCCTAGACAGCACTGTTTCGCTAGGCTGCAGTTTCGATTGCAGAAGCATTCTTCTGGAATGATGGCCACTTCTTATTTCTTTTAATAAAACCACTGTGGTAACATCTACATTAGTTTTAACAAGCAGATGCTATTTAGAAATATCATAGAAAATATGTGTTTTGTGTGTGTGTGTGTGTGTGCGTGCACACCTGCATGTGTGTGCATACGCTTTGTATAAATATGTAACATGCCACAAATTTAATCCTGTTAGCTGATACTTTAAACTCTTGCTATCATATCTTTTATTCGTCACGTATTATAATTGTGTTTTTAAAACCATAGCTATAGTTTCAAACTTATAGATTTATCTTTATATGCATAATGTCAGTCAGGGTTCTCTACAGTAACAATACTTATAGAATGAATCTCTATAGAGAGAAAGGTTTATTAGAATGACTTACAGGCTGCATCCAGCTAGTCCAACAGTGGCTGGCTGTGAACAAGAAAGTCCAAGAGTCTAGTAGTTGCTCAGTCCACAGGGCTGGATGTCTCAGGTAGTTTTCACTATCCACTGGAATCCTGAGGAAACAGGCTCTAATGCCAGTGAAGGATTGGACTTGCTGATTCGTGAATTGGTAAGAAAGACATCTCGAGAAGTAGGGCTCTCCAAACGGGTGAAGGGTGTGAAGAAAGGTTTATCCCATGTAAATGTTCATCAAAGGCTGTTCCAACTGAGGAGTTCAGTAATAAGTAGATAGGTGACCAGTTCTGCGGACAGTTGGCCTCTTTCCCCAGCCAGTCTGCCATCCATCGCACAAAGGACCCATTAATTAAGTGGCTTTCTGTGGTGGCAGAAATACAGGTATACATGTTCTCAACAACATGGATTTGTTGTCCTGGCTACAGCCCCTGCTGAGCCCATAGCAGAGACCAGCACTGATCCCAGGTATGATACCATTCTGCAGGTGACCAGCCAATAACCTGCTGGCAGGTTGACTACATAGGACCACTTCCTTCACGGAAGGGACTACACTTCGTCCTTGCTGCTAGGTACTTCTTCTGGTTAATGGATTTGCCTTGCTTGCACATAATGCTCCTGCCCAAACCACTTTCCATGGACATAAAGAAAATATCACACAGTATTGTTTCTGATTAAGGAATTCAATTCTTAGCCAGGGAGGACAGCAAGACAGTGGGTCCATAATCGTGATCATAGAATCTACTGGTTTTTCATGTTTCCCAACATCCTAAAGCAGCTGACCTGATAGAAAGGTAGAATGGCCTTTTGAAGACACTTTTATAGTGACAATTAGGTGGCAGCTGGGACAGGATCCTTAAGAAGGCAGTTCATGCTTTGCATAAGCATCCAATATATGACATGAGTCCTCCCATAGCCAGGATCCACAGGTCCAGGAATCGAGGGGTGGAAGGGAAAATAGTTCCACTCATCACCCTTAGTGACCCACTAGGAAAATTTTTGCTTCCTGTTCCATTGACCTTAAGTCTGCTGACCTAGAAATGTTGGTTCAAAAGTCAGGCGCATTCCTGCTGGGACCCACAACAAGCACTCCATTGAATTGGAAACTCAAACTTCTCCCTGGCCATTTTGGGCCTCTAATACCCCTAAACCAACAGGCTAAAAAAGGAATAACAGTGTTAAGTGTGGTGATTGATCTAGAGTACCATGTGGAAATTAGATTGCTGCTCCACAATGGAGGTAAAAGAGATTATATCTGGAGTGCAGGGGATCCTTTAGGGCTTCTCTTGGTGCTATCATGTCCTGTGATTAAAGTCCATGGGAAAGTACAATAGCCTAATGCAAGCAGGATGATAAAGGACACCAGACTCATCAGGAATGAAGGCACGGGCCAAGACCTGCTGTACTGCTTCCTGGGGGTGGGGGAAATACAGGAAGGGTAGAAGAGGAAGACAGTTATAAATACCAGCTGAGACCATGTGACTAGTTGCAGAAAAGAGGCTTATAATGAGCATGAGTTCTCTCTCATATTTGTTAAGAATGAGTTTGGACAGATATTTGTGTTTTCTCCCTTTATTTTTATCATGTGATAGAATGTCAATAGACTATCATTTGGTTATCATATTTAAGTTTGAGAAATTAAAGAATGTCCATTGGACGTTGCCACTGATTATAATTTATAATGTTTGAGGTTCTATAAGGCATAGTTATATAATGTTTGATGTAATATTAGCCTAGATTAAATATATAGTGATTACAGTTATTTATAGGATAGGCATTATTATATCCTGGTTATTTTTTATTTGGAAATTAATCATAACATAACAAGATATGATTGTGTGCCAGGTTGACAAGGGGTAGACTTGTGCTGACTGTTCCTGGTTGTGAACCTGACTATATCTGGAACTAAAACTCCAAAATGGAAATCACTCTTATGAAGAATGTTTGCTCAATTTGAAGTAGAATGATGAATTCTAATCCAGATCTTGAGGTAGAAAGACAGAAAGGGGTGAGGTGCTTTCATTCATTCTACAAGTTCTGTTACTCAAGAGAACTCTGAAAAATACATACACACGTGTATCAAACCACAAATTTAATTTTTTGAAAAGATTTATTTATTATACATAAGTACACTGTAGCTGTCTTCAGACACACCAGAAGAGGGCATCAGATCTCATTACAGATGGTTGTGAACCACTATGTAGTTGCTGGGATTTGAACCCAGGTCCTCTGGAAGAGCAGTCCATGCTCTTAACCACTGAGTCATCTCTCCAGCCCCCACAAGTTTAATTTTAAACTTTTGTCATGATGTCTTTTATTGGCTGTATATTGTTAATGTCAGTTTAAACTATAGCTCTACCTCCGACCTTGTATATTTACTTTTACATGCATACAGCTTCTCTTACATCAGAAATAAAGAAAACTGAACTAATATCCCTTGGACCTTCGCAGTGTCAAATGCCATATACATTTGACACCCTGCTATAAAGCGCTCCCTCTCCAGTAGGCACCAGAAGCCGTGGAATCTTAACATAGACAGCTATCAGTCTCTTTCCTGTACAGACCTCTCCAGAAATATTTCAGGGATATCTTTTGTGTGCATGTTTTTACTTTGGCTTTGATATCCTAGACAGAAATTGAACTATTTATCCTTAATAATCCACCATATTCAACAACTATAGTAATTTCTCCCTAGGCACTTTGCATAGATACATTAAGGCCAAGGCTGTAGCTTAGTGATACCGAGTACTTACTTGCTTTGTATCTCAAGTCATTGAAATGCTAGAGAAAAACTCTTAAGTGCTAGAAGACTGATACTTAACGGTTAGCATAATAATACAGGTACACACCTTTAATTCCTGCAGTGTCTTAGATTGCTTTCTATTGCTATAATAAACTCCATGACCAAAAGCAACTTGGGAAGGAAAGGGTTTATATCTTGTTAGAGCTTACAGTCCAACACAAATGGAAGTTAGGACAGGCAGTAAAGGCAAGCACCTGAAGTGAGGAACTGAAGTAGTGGCTATAAGGGGAAAGCTGCCTGTGGGCTTACTCTCCATGGCTTACTCAGCATACTTTCTTGTAGAACTCAGAACCAGCTGCCCATGGGTGGCTTAGATCCCACAAATATGGCCACTGGCCAGTCAAATGGAAACATTCCCTCATTTAAGATTCATTTTTTCAAGATGACTCCACCTTATGTCAAGAAGGCAAAAAGGCCAACCAATACAATTTACCCCTTGTCATTACTTGACAAATATATCAGATAAGTATTAAACCATAACATTTCCCAGAGTTCCCGGAGACTAAAGCACCATCCCAAGATAACATAGGAATAGACCTATGGCTCCATCTGCATATATAGCAGAGGATGGCCTGGTTGGGGATCAATGGGAGGAGAGTCCCTTGATCCTGTGAAGACTAGATGCCCCAGTGTAGGAGAATGTCAGGGCGAGGAGGTGGGAGGGAATGGGTAAGTGGGCGGGGGAAGAACCTCACAGAAGCAGGGGAGATAGTGGGTTTCTGGAGGGGAAACCAGGAGAAGGGATAACATTTAAAATGTAAACAAAAAATATCCAATAAAAAAGGGGGGGGGAGATGCCAAAAAGCCAACCAATACAGTTCACCCCTTGTCAATACTTGACAAATACATCAATATTAAACCATAACATTTCCTTTCTTGTTTATCCCCAAGAACACTTCTTGATATTGCAGTATAAAAGTCAGGTAAACGTTAAAAGTCAGTTAGCCTTTTAAAATATATAAATATTTTAATTCATTTTCTTCCAAATATTTGGCCTTTAAAAGGCCGAATTGTCAACTGTGAGATCCTATAAAAATAAAACTGTTATATTCTTTATATTTAAAGATAAAAATAAAACAACCATAATAAAACAAACAAACAAGGCACAGTTATGATATCAAACTATGTCAAAATCTAAGTGTGAGAACCTCTGTGTCGAACATCTGGAATTCGCTTACAATCTTCTGGACTCCAAGGGCAGCTGACTTTCCTGTGTCTCCTATCTGTAAAACTCATACCTTACTGTCCTGTGTCTGTTCAGGCCAGCTCCACTCAACACCTGCCACTGTCCTTGCTGTCCAGCCCACAGCCCTGCTATCTCAGTTACTCTGTTCTCCACTGCTGTTGAGGCTGCACCTTCATGAATAGCCTCTTGAGTTCCCTTGGGGACTCTAATCCTGCCACATCGTACCAAGCCTCAGCTTCTTTCCATGGCCCCAGATGACCCTAGGTTGTATGGAGTTGAAAATAAAAACTAACCAGCTTAAACATTCTGGAGGCTCAGGCTGTATGCAAATTCAAACTCAGTTGGGTATGTTTCAAGTTCAAGGTCCAAGCAGCTTGGTATATACAGTGAAACTCCATCTTAAAAATAAAATCCAAAACATTCTACCTCAATACTCTATCTAATTCAGAGACTGACCAGTAGTAATTTCTAACATTTACTAAATGCTAGGATATGTGTAATATGCAAACTTTGACAAGATCAGAGTTTCTAAAAGACTGACCCAGACTTGGCTTCAGCATTGCAGGCATGGTTTCAACGTATAAACAGAAGTGAGCCCCGAGCCTGAACAGCAGAGACCGACCCGAGCAGCAGCTCTGTGCCTTCTCAGCAGGGCCGTTCTGATCCCCTTAGAACCTGGAGGAACTGTGATTTCTGTTCCCATCCAGCGTAAGATGACAGCCCTGTTCTGACAGTGTTTCGGACAGTATCAGTCCTCCATGTTTGTCAAGGGTTTCTTAAAGAGGAGGCAGAGCCATGAGGCAGGATACCTGTGCCTTCTCTGCTGTAGCCAGTACTTAGCAGAATTGACGGACAGAGCAGGGGTGTTAAGATGAACATGTCGACTGAACAGACACGGTTATGTTTAGGTCTGAAAGGAACAACTAATGCTTAGTTAGAAGCATAATCAAGTTTCTGAATGCCACCTACATAAGTAGAATTTAATAAGCCAAAGTGCTAATGCTCTCCTGTGAGTACAATTAACCTCTTCTCATCTCCTCCCTTAAATGTTACTTGTTATGAGGAGGAGATAGTCAGTCAGCACCGGCCTGTACTTAAAGGGTCAGATGTGGAAGGCGGGATATAGGCTTCATTAGATTTTTCCTTAGAGGCTCAGGGGCTCTTCTATTAGTCACGAATATGTAACATTAAATGAAGGAAAGAATATATTCATTCATGAGACCACATGCCTCTTCTAAACCTAGAGAAAATATCAAGTTAGTTAAAAGTAATAAAAATTTGAAAACTTTTTTTATGAAAATCTGAAGGTCTCAGTTAGAGGTTCATGAGTCATCTGGTTGGTTGAAAGTAAGGGATCACATAGAGAAGAACTACATTGAGAGTCTGTTGCTAGGCAAAGGAATTTGAGCTAATTTGGTATTTGAGTAATAAGCACAGCCTGAAGGGACAGGTACAATCAAAAGGGAGAATTCAGGAGGTACTTTCCGTGACCATGTGAGTGCTGCAGGGGCGGGGCCACTCTGAGATCTCAGGAAAGAGCACATCTCTGTCTGCAGTCCCTCAGGGAAATGCTGGTGTTGTATAATCAAATGCATTGTCTAATGAAGAGTCTCTAGGTCAAAAGAAGGAACAATCGAGAAATAGACCCAGTGGAGGATGACCAAGAGAAAGAACAGAAGGAACATACCAGAGAGGATCCCATGATGGTGGGCAAATAGTTCCTGTCTGGAGAACTTGATCACAATCCAAAATGTCAGCAACACAAAGCTTTAAGGTGTAGTGAGGATGTGGCGTCCTTGTTTTTCGTTTTGTCTTGTTTTTTTCTTAACTATTTGTTTTCTCTATAACCTACAGTGCATGCCTGGATTGTACAAAAAAGCACTGAGATAGTGCTCTTTCAAATATGGGAACTCCTATTATCCTTGGGTATTTTTCTTACCAAATGCACAGTTAACCTTTTGTGGCATGGGCTATAAATATGAATTGTTGAGTCACCCCCTCATGGCGCATCTGCCTGCAGTTTGATTGCATCCTCCTTAGATGGCTTCTTTTTTCATTAAGAAGTACAGTAAGGTTTTTTTCATAAGATAAATGGATATAGAGTAATCAGAAAAGATTTACAAACTATATGCAATTAAAAACTCTAATGATAAAACTATTTAACTGTGACAAAATAAGATAAAACATAATCAAAATTTTAGGCAAACAAGTATTACACATTTTTAGTGAACATCCATAACCTAAACAAAATTTTGCTATATTATCTTTACAGTAAATCAGCTCTTAATAGCCTTAATTTGGATTTGATTATCTATTTTTACACTCCTACTTATATATGGAGCTTTGAGAGATTTTTATAGAAATAAGATTGTATTGCCGCTAGGCACAGCTGCTCCTCCACTCTTCACGATCTGAAGTCAGAATTAAATATGGAGCCAGCTAAATGTCTTTGAATTAGCATCTTCTTTGCAAACTAATTCTAAGGGAGACATATAAGTCCTATGTCTATGCATCAAAAGTTTCCATTTGCAGCCACCCCTAACCCCAGCCCACTCCTGGGTCCCCTTATTTCTCTAGCTTCTTTTTCCCTAAGTGGCAATAACATAACCTGGGGTAGAATTATGAAATATCAAAGGTCATCAGGGGTGTCTACTAAGTGCTAACTACTGTTAATCCTGAGATTCAGCAGTGGGAAAAATAATCCACCATTTAAGGCCATATTAAAGCAAGCTTTATTAAATATTAAATACTGACTAAGAGGTGGACTTTGGTAAGGATGATTCCCTGGAATTTCCCAGCTGGAACATTCTGGAGCCACATGTTTTAGGGGTTTATTATGACAAATCTACCATGATTTCCCATGAGGTTTTGTTATTTTCCAAGGAGTACAGCTCCCTGAATTCCAGGAAGTTACCGGACTGGGAAGATGGTGTTTACAAGTTAATTTGGGGCATTACACTACCTCAAGGCTTGCTTCTGTTTTCATTACTCTTTCTCTCTCTCTCTCTTTCTCTCTGTCTCTCTCTCTCTCTCTGTCTCTCTCTCTCTCTCTCTCTCTCTCTCTCTCTCTCTCTCTGTGTCTGTGTGTCTGTCTGTCTCTGTCTCTGTCCCAAGTATTACCACCACAGTTTTTTCCTCCCTCCTCTCCTCTCATCCCCACTACAACCCCCAGATTTACTGTTCTTTTTCCTTTTCTCTTGAGAAAAGCGCAGGCCTCCCTGGGATCTCAACCCGACATGACATAACAAGTGAAAAGCAAAGAGCACAACAGAAAAACAGTCTTTTCAAGAGATCTTATCACAGTGGTACATGTTGACATCCATTTCTATTCCTTTCAAATGTATCGTATTTTCTATAGAAAGCACACGAGGAACAATGTAGTAAAATATTATTTCTCTTATGTGGTCTGTTATTGGCTTATTGGCTTAAGGAGACTTTTTGTCCTCTTGCTGACGAACTCATGCCTGCCTAATAACCTAAGAAGGAAGCTATTAAAATACTAATTGTTTTTGACACCTTTATGCCTGGGCTTTCAGGCAGAATTAAATGTTACTTGTAACTGTCAAAAATTAGATATTTTAAGGGGATTTTTTTTTTTGACCAGAAACATGAACCAATTTGGGTGCTTTTCATATTTTATTCGACTACCAGTCTCTTGTATTTACTATGTAGTCAGGCTAAAGAAGACTCACAGCAGCGGGGCTCCCGCTGAGGTAAGGATGCCCTGTGGATAGGCAGCAAAGGCTTTGCTCTTCTAATTTTATAGTCAGGGCAGGACAACCTTTTGTCATAGTCATTATCAGGCAGACTCTTAAGCATGAGCAGCCTAGAAAACTCTCAAGTAGTGAAGATTTCAAATTGTTTTCAAAGACCATTTATGCAGGAAGCAGCAAATGTGTCTCCAGTAATGAGCATTCACAAATGTATGCTAAAGCCTGGACTAAACTGAGTGAAAAGAAAATGAGCTACTATTGTATAAGGAAAATAATGTCCTTGGACTTCCCTGAAATTGTTGTCATGATTAACATGTCTCTTCTGTTTGTGTTCCACAGTGGGCTGTGATTATGATAATCTTTTTTTTTCCTTAAAAAAAAAATGGCCCATTCTGAGTCTCTTCTTTTTCTTGTCATAGAGGTTGAAAATGTGACTTCTACGGAGTCTATGAACAGATGTTAGAAACTCTGAACCCTCCTTCCGTTTAACTGTTAAGTTTGGATTTTTTTTTCCTGTATGTACAAAATGGTGAATTGTTCTTTGGTTTTTGTTTTTTTGGTTTTTGTTTTTTTACCAAATTTCTCACAAAATAACAAAACAACCTAATTTTGTTTGATTACTATTGCACTACTTTTCCTGGGAAGACGTGAAGAAATGTCTTCCTGATAGACAGATAGAGCCCTGACAGACCGAAGAAACTTCCGTCCACATCCACCTTGGTGAATCAGTGACTTTATTGCGTTCCTTATGGGAGGGCACGCACAGGCAGTGTCTACCTCTACTCAACTATCTACTTCCTATCCAATCTAATATCCCTGGAGACCACATGCACATGAAGTACAGTGTGTTATAACTGGAAGGGGCTCTCAGTCACGTTCTGATGGCCCCACATACACGGAAATATACATGGACCCATCTTAGAAGGTTTTCATTGGAGTGATTACAGGTGATTTGAAAACAATGCCCAGATCCAAAAGAAACACATACATAGCAAATTACTGATGTGATAATTTTCTATGTAAGATGTATAGGAAGTTGTTTCTGATATGATTTGCTATTTTAGAACAAAATTGTCGTTGACGTTAAAAATGTGCAAATCTGTCAAGTATCTGACAGGTCTACAGTTTTCAGTTATATATGATAAACACTTAAGCTGCATTAGAGCAGGACTGCAGAGGAGGCCAGCTGGCTGAGGTTAGGATCGACTGCATTGGTATCAGGATCACTTTATCCCATCCCACGCCCAGTGGCAAGAAGGTGTGTGGGGCTTAATGCCACTTAGATGTAACAGTTAAGAGGGGCTAAGGAAGAGTAATCTCCCCAGAAGCTATCAGTCCTGTCTATAGTTGCCAAGAGAACAAGTAGTCACTAAAGCCAGAAAGGTCAGATCAGCTGGACAGGATGAACACTGGGCAGACTGCTTACATAGAAGGGCACAGGGCAGGTCTGGTAGGACAGTGGAACTAGGACTGGGCAGCGTAGGTGACTGGGAGAGGAGTGCAGATACACTGTTTTGGACTTTTTGAGGGTGAAGTAAGAGTAGGGTAAAGGCTAGTAGTCAGGATTAGAGGGGTATGTATGTCATGGAAGTTATGTTTCTTTCCCTTCAGCAGAGAGCACTGCCTTTGTTATACTGTCTTTGTAGTGAGAAGGAAGAATGCTATGAAGGTAAGAGGTTGAGATTCAGTAGTGAGAGTGAAACGCCTGAGTGAAGTGGCCTGACTTCAGCACGAGGGCTGATTGGACTTGGGCTGCAAAGGAAGGATGCTGCACTAGATACGGAAGGAGCTGTTTGTAGAGGAGAGTTCAAAGGTCTCACATACCATATTGATTTCCTCTGAAAACTAGGATATAAAATCTCTTCCTGGAAGTGTCGGGGGAAAGGGCACTGGAGGATGATGGTACCCTCTAGGGAACATGAGAGGAAATCAATCAGAAAGACAGAAAATAGTTTTTGCACTGATGGTCCAGTGGGAAAAGAAGATTGTTGGTGTAGCAAGAATACTGTGGAGGCTGAGGAGAAAAGTAGCCACGGTCCTTCTCTGACCCTGTAACCAAGGGCCTTTGGTCCTGACAAAGTCCACCCAGAATGCAATGCTCTGGTAGGCAGTGAGCAGGCCGAGATTGTTTAGCATAAAACAAATTTCTCTTTACTGTAAGTATTTCCTAAATCTTGTTTAAATATATGAAGAAAGTAGTATTTGGTAGAAAAAATATATACCTGCAAATGAAAACATTGCGGGGGAGGTGACTTGGAACACAAGCATGAAGACCTATATTCAAATCCTTAGTACCTTGTTAAAAGGCTGGGCAGTGACTTGAGCCTGTGTTCCCGATATCGGGGGCAAGAGTGAAGGAAGAGTTTGGAAACACATGGATTCCTGAATCTGTTGCCCAGGTACCCTAGAAGAATCAGTGAACTTCAAAGTCCAGTGATACTGTATCAAAAAATAAAGATGGCTAGCATTTAGAGAAACACACAAACACACACACACACACACACACACACACACACACACAGAGAGAGAGAGAGAGAGACAGAGACAGAGACAGAGACAGAGAAAGGCTATAAAACATGTCTTGTTTAAATAGACTAATAAAGAAACTCAACTTTCTCCCATGAGAATCACAATAATGACACCAGGAAAAAGTGAAGAAAATAAGGTATGTGATGCTGCCTTTAACTTGAAACAATAGTATCTGACAGTGGAAAGAATGGACCTGGTGACATAGCAAGGAAAGATGTATGTCCCCAAGGAGATTCGGTGTATTGATGAGCTGTTCAAGCTTTTGCCTCTCGCTTCACTGTAGAGAGACCCAGGCTGTGAGGAATCTTGCTTCCTTTCACTATGTGAGTGAAAAGGTTTATCCCTTTGGAGATATATATATTATATGTATACACACACACACACACACACACACACACACACACACACACACACACACAGTTGGGAAGTCTTTGGGCTCCATCCCTAACACCATGTAAAGATGGAGCATGTTTATGAGCCCTTCATCGGGAGGGGAAGGGACCAGAAGTCCAAGGCCATCTTCAGCTACATACTTCCAAGGCAGCCTAGGCCACATGAAACCTTGTATCAAGGGGAAGGGACAGGGATAAAACAGTTGCCCAGACCTCCTTTCATTGGGTACCTGCTTCCCTTCTTCCTAATGGACACTTGTATAGTTTTCTTTTCTTTAATGTGTAAGAACCTAAAGAGACCTGCTTTCAGCTCTAGCCCTCAGATTACTATTTGTATGTGATCTAAAAGCTAAATGACTCTTCAGAGTGCATTCCCGAGGAGCAGTAGGGGTGATAAGAATGCAGTAATAGTAGTGTCTCTAGTGTCTCTCCAAAAAAAAAATGCTTTTGCATTTAAAATAGTCTTACTTCCAACCTTCATGTGTATTCTGTAGATAACATTGGTCATTGATCCTGTAGCACACTCTGAGTTCTTTTTCTCTTGTCACTCTTAATAGGAGAGAAAATAATGACAGAAACGAGCCAAGGAAAAACTCAAGTGCCACTTTGCTGCTTTTGCCTTGTAGAGTAAAAGTAGCCTTCCAGGGGTGCGATGGCAGTCTCTAGCCACTGAATCCTAGCACACAAAAGAAGGCAATGAAATTAGCGTGTGAAACATTGGTGTTACTTATACCGGCATTGACTCTTTTGTAGAGCAAAGAGACTTTACCTATATCAAATTGATCTCATGAAAGTCAGGGATCTAACTGGCGTTAGCCCGGCTGTGGTTTATTTAGAAGGAATGGCAGCAGGACTGCTTGTTACATACTGGAGATAAGGGGTAAATACTAAATATTGCCTCCCTTTTAAAAGTCTATAAATTGAAGCAAGCATTGACGAGCATTAAGGAAAGCTACGACATCTCATCGACCCCCCTCAGAAATTAGGAATGATAACTGTTAGCCATGATGCACTTATGTGGAATGACAGCATTTAGCCTAAACAGTTTTACCATTTATTAGCAATAATATTAGAATAAATGATAATGATCATTAAGTGCTATGTACATGATCATTTAAGTAATTATGCCTGTAATCTTCTTCTATTAGTCAAACCTCTTTGGGTTAATTAGTCAAAGGAACTGCCTTTATTCCAGTTTCTAGAGGAATAGGAAAAAGAAGAAACACCGAAAATGCTAAGGAAAGCAGGCAGGCACCCCCACTTGCTCTCCATCTAGTCTGAAATGGCAGCCTCAAGGTTAAAAGATTCTGGCAATGTTTTCTTCTTGAGATATGATGATTGGGCCTCTTAAGTTATATGTATATACTTTTTTCGTGAAAGCATTTATGCAGCAGAAAAACTATAATACAAAATGCAAATAGAAGCAAAATCTTCATTTACTGACGTATCCATACTTAAGCAAGAGCTAGTAAACACTATTTAGAGTGAGCATTAAGAATGCTGATATCATCTCATTATGTTTAGTCCTGACAAGCCAGTCACTCAGAACCTACATAACCTCAAGTATACAACTATATGAAAGAAACTAATCATCTTAGTTGTTGTTGTTGTTGTTGTTGTTATTATTATTATTATTATTATTATTATTATTATTATTATTATTATTATTATTATTATTATTGTGTCAACAGTCTTTTTACCACAACTTAACATGGTGCAGCTTAAGGAGTTCTTACAGTGGTGTTCGGTAAGCCATGAAGGTAGTTTTACTTACTTCAATGGTCATTTCATGCCTTTCAGCTTGGTCCTTCCCCGGACCCAAAGGAAAAAGAATGCTCACGAGAAAGCACTTAAAGTTGATTGTGCTTTGTCGTATGCCATCTTCAAAGATGTAGCCGCCTTTTTTCTTTTCTTCCTTAATAAGCCAGCAGAAATATCTGAAGGCCCACACATTAGGGGCGACCTGGCCTAGTCCTGAGCAGAGGCAAGCTTGGCAGACTGGCCACACCGTGGCCTCTGGCAGTCACTTCTTCTCCAGCCAGCGTCACCGCTGCCATCACTTCATAAGCTCCAGGGCTTTTTGTTTGCTGCTCACTTACGGGAAACTCGACAGGGCTAGCACTCTCCATTCTATTAACCTACTTTCTCCTCGTCTACTGATCTCAATTCTCTTCCCCTTGTCTAAATAGAAAAGACTCAGTCTGCTCGGGGTGAGTAATGGAGTGGAGTCAGTGAATCCAGGGACTGTCTTGTAGGAACTTGGAATGGTTCCTAGAAATGAACTCTGCCTTCAAACAGCTGTTTGTTTGAGTTACCAGAAAGGGCTTGGAGGATAACTTTTGAACCTGCTATAATTTGGTCCCTTCCCAGCTCCTGCCAGCCTTTGCCCCCATGGCAGCTTCTACGCTCCCGAGTCCCTGCTTGCCTGTTGTAAAAGTTTGGTTTTGGCAGGCTCGGTGGTGTATGCCTTTAATCTCCCCACTCAGAAGATAGAAGGCAGAAGTAGGGGAATCTCTGTGAGTTAGGGGCGGGCCTGGACTACATAGCTAGTTCCAGGCCAGCCTGGGCTACATAGGAAGACCCTGTCTCAGAAACAAAAACTGGCTTTGGCCTCAGCTGTAGACCCATATGGTGCAGGCACATGTTCTCCCTCTGATGCAGACCTCCAATCCTACCTATAAGCTGATGTAGCTTATAGCACCCTCTTCTTAAGCCCTGTTATAATCATTCGAGAAATGCTAAATCTTGTTTCTCAAATGAGTGATAGGAGACAAATATACAAATTCTTGCATAATAAAATTCCCCCTGTTTCACTAGATTGCTTGGCAGTATGTATTTGATTGCTTTGCAGATGTTTGGTTTGCTTTAAATTCTCCATACAGTCTCTAGCTTCATCTCTCATGGTGTGCATATATTTTAAATGAAGAAAACATACATATGGAAAAGTGCATAATTCCTAAGTATGAGGCATGATTAAAGTTTGTAAAATGGACCTAACCATGGAACCAGCATGCAGATCGGGAGCTAAAATAGAACTACAGTAGCTCCTTCCAGATCCTCTCAGCCAGTGTTTCACATTCCAAATATACCTGACTGTGCTGGCATAATCTACTTTTAGCCTGTGCTTTTTATAAATAAAACAATCTGCAGCACATCCATCCCTGTTGCTATATGAAGTTGCAGTTCATTCATTCCTTTGTGTATGTAGTATTGTACTATATAGATCTATTTGTGTTATATATATATATTAGTAGCTATGTTTCTCGCTTTGGGCTATAACAAATGCTGCTACTAAGAACCTTGCTATTAGATGTGTCCTTTGTTGCTGTCACCTATAAACATAGAAGTGTAATTACTATTGCACTGGGTTTGTGCACAGCAAACATTTGTAAATACCACCTACCAGTTTCCAGAGTTGTACCAGTACATACTTCCAGAAGCAGTGTACGAGGATCTAAACTTTCCAGGCAGGATATATCATGGTAATTTTGATCCAGGTTTACCTTATAAGTGACTTGTGCATCATTTCATAATTAGACCAGCTTTGGTAGAAATAATACCTCCTTTTTCTGGGAAAGTGCTCTGCTGCTGAGCTAACATATAACTCTGTATACTATTGAGAGTTCTATTAAATTACTCATGTCACTTTATGCTAATATCATCTTCCCCATAACAGTAACACAGTGAGGGATTTAAGAATGGTCAATCTACAGTGGTACACATTAAGAAGCAAGTATGTTATAAAATCCCCAACTGGGGTTGGGGATTTAGCTCAGTGGTAGGCGCTTGCCTAGAAGCGCAAGGCCTTTCAGTCCCCCCTCTGGAAAAAAAAAAAAAAAAAAAAAAAAGGAAAAAAAAAAAAATCCCCAACTGCCTTTCCTATTGAAGTCCCCTCAGTTCACCTGTTTATTATCTTTTCCTTCTTGTGCTATACTAGCAATCGTATTATAGCTCTCCTCATGGTTCTCTGGCTACACACTGACTCTCCAAGAAAATCCTCGAAAAGCTAGCTATGCTGTGGAAAGATGTCAGAAACCATGATTTTTAGTGAGCTAATATGAATGCCTACATGGAAAAGGAATAAACAAATTACTATTTAACCATGTTTGAAGATTGAGTCATCTAACTCTAAATCTGATATACATTCATTACACTGAATAGTTGCTGTTAATCAAGAAATACTGCTTGAATATCATGCAATATTCTCAGAATCTGCTTGTAGCTCATAAACATGAATCAGGTAAACTCTCAAGATAACTGACTTAAGAAATGTGGGTTTAATTTTATGGTAAGTTTGAGGTACCTTTTTCCTGCTTAAGCACTTTTGGGTACATGATCCATTAACAAAACCATATGTACTAGTAAAACATAGTTCTATTCTATCATTAAGCAGATCTGAAAGAAGAGATCACAGTATTCTCTAGATGATTGCAGGATTTTTTTGGGGGGAGGGGTGGGGGAATATTTGATGGTTGGTTGGTTGGTTTGGTTTTTTTGTTTGGTTGGTTGGGTTTTGTCACACAATTTTATATTATCAAATTTGCAAAAATTATATTATTTAAATTAAAGAAGTACTATGAAGTAAAAGCTAAAGCAACCTTTAAAATGTTGCTGCTCTGGAAGTGCAGCTAAGGGTATGGCTTGCTGAGTATGTATCTTCAACTACCTCACCTGATGTTTCTCTTCCTCAAGATGCAGTAATGGACTACATAAATACCGTCTTTCACATTTGGAGGGTGTTTTTATGCTTTTGTAGACTGCGTATCCCTATTTGATTAACCTTCATAATGAAGACCTAGCAAGCATGTCCAACCTGAGGCAGTGCTCATGAAGGAGAACGCAAGTGTTGCCCAACAAAAGCATTGGGATAGTCTTTACTTTCTGTAACAGTCGCATGGTTTTTAAAGCATCATCTTTGTAAATAACAACATGGTCTCTCAATAACAAAGGTTGGACATGCTCCTGAAACATCCTATTCAGTATCTAGGCATTTTAGATTGGTATATCTTAAACTACTTATGCTGTTATTTGTGATCAAATATATCTAATTAAAGTAAAGAATATATTCAGTTTGTTTAGAAACCAATTTATTTGAGTCTCCTTATTGTACGAGCATTTCTTTAAGAGTAGAATGTTTTAAAACCTTAAAGATATACAAAAGAGAAATTATGGCTTACTGTTAACTAATTTGTAAATATTGCTTACATTTTCAAATTCAGAGAGGTGTGCTTATAAGTTATCCATGAGTATTTTCCAGAAAGCCTGAAGTTAACAGTGCTTGACTGTTACCTAGTATATTAGAGAAAGGATAGCCAAGTGCTCTCCAGCTATCTCCCCCCCCCCTTGACTTCTGCATGCCTTTAAAGAGCTTATCATAGTAAGCTGCCAGATGGAAGAAATCTTGTTTTATACAAACTGCCCACCTCTGTAGGTTGAACTACATTGTACTCCTACCAGCAGGCGTGAGGTAGCACACATGCACATTAAATCTTCAACCACACGGAATCACTTTCAGAATTTATACCAATCTGAAAAAAATGTTGTCAAGTAGCTAAGGAACAAAATATTTCTCCAACTTTGTAATTGGTAAAATATGAAGTTAAAAAAGGTACCAGAAATGAAGAAGGAACAGAAATCTTGATATTTCTCATCAAATTGTGTAATCCATTTCAAAACCAAAAAAAAAAAAAAAAAAATCAGAAATTTGTGTCTGAATTTCAAAATGTTCCTGTCCTTCCGTTTTATTGCTCCGCTAAAGTGAATTGTTGCTGTTGTTATTATTTGTGATGCTTTCCAATGTTACCAGCCAAAAAGTTTGTCATATATTTTGACCAATAATAATATTACATGCTTGGGAGTCTATCAATTCGGGATGCTCTGGAGGGATGGGGTGGAAGTGTGATGGACACGGGGTGTGGACTCACACCTCCGCTGTCCATAACTGAAAGTCAGGCTCACTTGCACTTCCTTCCCAGAAGGCTTGGGTAATTAAGCAGCAGCGTCATGGGTCTCTATAGCAACTCAGTCAACTTCATGCCACCCAGTGAGTCAAACGGTAAGAAATCAAGCTAACAAACTAAGGGTGCTTTCCCAGACCATTTTAACGGCAACTTTAGTATTTTCTTTACTGAAATTAACATATGAATCTATTTAATAAATAGCACTGAAGGCTTTCATATATTAAATTTTTAAAATTGCCTGGGTACCCTACTGATTTCTAGGAAGACATCAAAATTAACACAGAAAATAAGCACTGTAGAAACGCACGAGGCTGTGTGCTTAGCTGAGAGCCTCAGTTCTCAAACTTTAGAATTACCTAGGGGCAGAGATACAGAGATCACAGATTTCTACAGGTTCTGTATGTTTGTACAGAGAGTGATAGTTTGCCATCTTAAAAAATTTCAAGTGGTACTTGTCTAGGAAACATGCTTTGAGAACTGCCAAACTAGATTATCATGGTTTTTTGCTTTGAGTATTCTGAATCATCATTGAGAATTTTTACTAAATAGTTTTTCTTGGTGAACCATCTATCACAATAACAGCTCTGTTTTGTGTATGTGTGATTATTCATATGGATAAAAACTATGACTTGGGATGTTGCAATACAGCTCAGTGGATAAAGTCCTTGTCTCACATCAATGAGAACCTACATTTAGATCCCCGCACTGACAACAGAGCCTTCTGGCCACACAAACATCTAACACCTCAGCATTGAGCAGGCAGAAACCAGCAGATCCCTGTAGCTCACCGCCAGGTCTTAGCCAAGGGGTTCTCAAGCTGTTGGTCTTGACTCCTTTGAAGGTCGAAACACAGGATCACCAAGACTATTGGACAACATTTTTATTATAATTCATAATAGTAGTGAAACTACTGTTATGAAGTAGCAATGAAAATAATTTTAAGGTTGGGGGACACCAGAGCATGAGGGAACTGTATTAAAGGGTCACAGCATTAGGAAGGTTAGGAACTACTGGCCTGGCCAGTTATTGAACTCAAAAGTAAGGAGGAAAGTGCTTAAATACACCTGATGTCAACTTCTGGCCTCCAACAACATGCCAACACAGGTGCATACTCACACACATACACCTAGGCATGCTTAGCCTACACACACGAAGGATTTCATTGTATTTCCATAACTGCATAACCTGTGATCCCTGTCTGTGTTTAAAAACCCAAGAGAGATTTTATAATTGTATTTGTTTGTTTATTTGTGTACGTGTACATGCAGGAGTTGGGGGAATAAGTTCTGTGAACAAAGTCAGCACACTCCTTATTCATAAAGTCATGTCATGGCTTCCAATCTACAGAGTTTTTGTAAGAACACAAGTATGGGGCCTTGTGTCCACATATTCTGGTTAGACTGGTGTATGGTAGATCCTGGATACCATGGCTTTGCATTTTTATGATTTCTTTAATATGCTGGTGGATTTATCACTGTAGGATAAAGAAAATAAACAAAGCACGTTGTCAGGAGGTAATTAACTTAATTTATCTGTGGCTACTTTCTTCCCCCTGCACATATGTCCCAAGTCTCCCCTCCATGTGGTCTGTGTGCTGCTGGTATGTTCCGTTTCACTGTTTTGTTCTCTCCTAATTGAACTTCATCCTGATTTGGATGAACCAGTTCTCTAATCTATCAAGGTCACTTTAAATTCGATTTCTCTCTTCTTAAGCATTTAACCCCTGCCCAACTAAGTATCATCTGCAAGTTTAATGAGCAGATTTTCACTTTCCTAATTGAGATTGTGCTCATTAAGTTTTAATATTTTATAATTTTATTGAAAATTATTTCTACCGTGTGAATGATGCTGTCTTGCCTGTGCCCTCTCCGTGAGCATCTTGTTCATTATCAATGAACATTTAGTACTCCGAAGCTGTGTCATTTTGAAACAAATTCTGTGACTTCTAAATAATTGAAAATGGGGGCTGAATCTGACCCCAAGTCGTATTGATTCTAATGAGAATGTATAGTATGCACAACACTGTTATGCATGTAAAGACAATCTTAAACCCAGGGATCATAGTTCACTGGGATACAGTGCTCTTAGCAGTAGCTGTGAACAATAGCAAGATAAGGCACAGACCACTGTCCTACTTGAATATCCTTATAGAAGGTGCTCGTTTCTCATGCTCAGTTCTGTTGTCTGTGAAGTGGATCTATAACCAGTCCAGCTTTAATAGGTTATAAAGCTTAAAATCAGATAATATCTGCAACCTTCTCAATACAATGTAACACATACTAAAAGTTCATATGAGTAGTATGAACTCAGTTGAAGAATTGAGTGTTGTTTTAATATACTGATACCAGTGACACAGAACTATTGTCCTAATGTCTGCCTGTCATAGCTAACCTACAACTTTTGTATAAGTTAGAGTTTGTTTCTCTAAATGCGAAGTGGTGTCGAATTTTCATTCCCCATTATGTTTTATTTATTAATGAAAATGGGGCTCTCCAAAGAATCATAGGTGGTGAGTGGCAGAGACAGTTCAGACATTGACTTGTGTCTGAGGTTGGAACCTGATGAGTTGTACAATAGGCATGACTCGCCCCAACATCACACAGACGATTTCCAAGGAGAGCGCCTGACGGCAGACCACACCTGCAGCTGCTGAGTACGGCATTTACCTTGTTCTAGGCAAGGCTTTTAGAAAGGCCAAGTAACTTGTTCAAAATAACTCAGGTCTGTGATACTAAGTGTCATACTCTAAGTCATTTCAGTAGACCATCCGCCTCTGAGTGTAATCACAGGATTCCTTTTTCTGGGGTGAAAGATACACCTAGAAATCTCAGAAGGCAAGAGGACAGTGCAAAGACTGCGCCTGTGCTCCCTTCCTTGCTTTGTAGGAGACTAGGAACGGTCAGCTAGGAGGTTAGACTTGAGCTTAGCCTGTAAGTTAAGTAGCTAAAACCTGCGAAGCAGTCTGAAGAGGATGACTGGCCAGTTTTCTTATAGAGGCCTTTGAAAGTAGAGCTAGAGAAGAAGAGGTCAGCTGGGAATATGTTCCGTTTGTGTACTTTATTTATCTCTCTCCTTTCATTTATTTAAAATAAGTAAATGCCAAGAGTGATCGCTTTGAGTCCATGAGAGCTGACAAGTTTTTTTGGGTAAAATCCATTTTCATAGCACTCTATATCTTTCAGAACACTTTCAAATTATTTTATTTGATCCTTAACGCACTCATGGACACTTTCATAATTCTGTTTCTATTATCCTGAAATGTCTGTAAACGCGGGAGAAGTGTGCTTACACCAAATTGGATGGCAGACACACTCTTGTGGAGTTTGTTCACATGCAGCTGCTTCACTGCATTTATTTCATTACAATTGACAAGGTTCATTATGATCAAAATAAAGGCTGGGTATTTGGAAAATACTGGGCCCGAGGCAGTGTTGTACAAAGGAATTCGCTTTGCTTTTCTCACTGCTTACACTTTTTTCTGTCTCATAGTCTCAGTACTACCATTGCTCAGAAAGATAAAAAAATTCTCATGTACTATATCTTGAGATGCCACCTAACATTATAATGAAAATTTGTAGTTTTTGCTGTTGCATTAGTTTAGCATTTTTGGAATCATAAACTTTGTTTTCCATTTTGCACCAAGTAGTGCAGTTTACAGGGAGAACCCTTGATTTTGTATATTAGAACAGTGTACATAATATTCAGTACTTTCTAAGAGGGGAAATTAGACATATTGGACTTAGTAGGGAATCAAGTATCTGTTCTTCCCCTGCATGGAGAGAACTCTAAAGTCTTTATATATCTTTTAAGATGGGATTTAACTCTAAAGTTATTTTTACTTTTGTCTTCAACACACGTGTAGTTGAATAAGTAGTAACGTGGTGTGATTTGGTCTATCTGGATAGCTCTTTAAACGCAGACTCATTTCTGCCAGACAGTCAAATATCTGGAGCTTCCGTTTGCAGCTGCTCACCACTAGTGAAATGATCGCTTTTTAAAATATTTGTGAATTCCTGAGAACAAGTGCTGAACAAATGCTTAATAAATGCAGACTTCTGCCTGCCAGTGTTCCCAGGCATCCTGGACCCCATCAAAACTAATGTGCCAGTCGGCTTCGTTTTCCTCTTTTCTCTCTTCAACCCTTAATCACCTGCATCCCTTGATAAACATAGAAGGCATTTGAAGGATCAAATTAGCATCAGTATTCTTCTCAGAATGCCTTTTTCCCATTATAAAGTTTGTACAAAGAGACTGTAGCATTAGAATTACAATGTGACTTAATGTGTTTTCAAAGAAGCCGAACCTTATAGAGCCGACTTGGCTTTGAGTCCTAGCTTTGCTGCTTGGTAATCACAGATCTTGACTCTTCTCTGCACATCAGTATCCACAGATGAAGAAACTGTGAGTGGGCATAAGTTATACCTGCCTTATATTGGATTTGTGAGAACTCTACCAAGCCACGTGAAGCACCGTGCACTCAGAATATGTATGCTGCTAGAGCGATAATATTGAGTCTCCTGCTGACGGGGACAATGAGAAGGAGACTGTATTCTGGGAATACCTGAGTGTTATAGATTCCAGAAAGATAACTGGCATGTGCCAAAACTCTGCCAAGTAACCTGGCCCTGCTTTTTTGGGGGGGAGGGGTCACATCTCTCCCGTAGTTCCTTAAGAGTACTTCTGGATGCCTGTGAGTAGCACAGATCCATACAGATAGATACCTGGACTGCAGAGGCATGGAACAATGGCCAAGGTAAGTCATTGTAAAGCCATTTACATGACTTTTTTCATCTTATACTATTAGCACTAGACAGGTTTCAAGGACTTTTCACTTGGCTCATTTGAAAGTTTATTTCAAAAAGAGTATGATAGATATTCTCTTGTTTGATGTCAAATGATTTAGAAGACCTCAGTAGTGTAGCTCTTCCTATTAGTGGCTGGGATACATTGCTCGGTCCTCCTGCAACTGCTGCCTTCTGGAGCCTGGCTGAGTATCCAGATGTGAAGAGGTGCATGTTGATTAGTCAGGGTACATACATTTGTGTCCTGGAACTGACAGGAGGGGAAGGGCATTTGTAGGCAGCAGCAAGACAGCAAACACAGACTTGGCGGCCTCTTGTGATGTTTAGAAATAGAAGACAATATGAGCAAGATCTAACAATCATTCTTTAATTATTTTTGAAATTTCAAAATGATAAATCAATGATATTTTGCTTCAGGCCTGTAATAGCCAATTCCTTGGTGAGCTCTGCAAATTAAGAAATCAGTCATTGTAAATTACACTTAAATATGAAGGCAGAGATCTCTGTGTCATGAAGGAAGAGCGTGATCCATGGCTATTTTGTTCCATACATGGTACAATGCAGTACACTGTTCTAAGCCAAAGCCCTGTGTTGTCTGGGTAACTCCTGTTGCCATAGCAATGAAATTCTTTTGCGGGAGCAGGGCGAATGCTAATTGTAGCCATTTGTTGTTCCTTCTGTCGATCCCTTAACTAGCACAGTTGTAGAGCAGCCAGAGACACTGGGTGAACAGCACGGAATGGCCCCAAAAGCATCGCTGCTGAAGGCAACCGGCTGCTCTGCTTAAAAAATCATTTGAGCAGCCTACAGTGCTGACAGTGCCACTATGTGGGCAGAGGCACAGCTTGACTCAGACCCTGACAACTGTTGAGCTGGGACTTAGACGGAGAGATACCTGTTGCGAAGGTATTGATGACATGAAGATTAATTTGACACCAGCCCCTCAGAGGTAGGTGCTGGGCAAATCATAACAACTGTTTATCCAGGCCTCCATTCATTATCAGAATGCCCAGAGGATAGGAGGTAGATCAATGGTTATTCTTATTTCCATCAGGAACTGCATAACTGTGGCCTAAGGTAAAAATATTCATTTGGTCACAACCAGCCAATTGCAGTTCACGTAGGTGTGAGATTCAGCTTGTATTGGTAACTCCCCCTCTCTTCATAAGCCCTTATTTTTAGAGAGTTATTATTTAACTGCCAGAAATGAGCTGAAACTGGAAATCAGCAGAAATGTGAACTCATTCCTTTTGAAAAATAAAAGATATAGTGATATCTACCAATTGCTTGGTCTTTCAAGCTAGCTCAATTTGAGAAAATGTGTTTAAACCTGGCAAGTAGTAATTCATCATGTAACCTAATTGCTACAGGCACTTGAGGAAGAAAAATCATCATAATTTTAAGGAAAAAAATTTGAGTTATGATTATGCTATTATATCTTCCCTTTAAAGTTGTATTGACCCATAAAAATGGTTAGTTCATGGGATTTTTAAAATTTACTCCACCAGCTACTGTGTAAACACAGTAATTTTGAGGTAATTTTTAAAGGCAAAATGTAGCCTATCTACCTTCTAATTGAACAGACTAGTGGCATATCCTGCCTAAAATCCTATTAGAATTCAGTAGAACTAACATTGTGGATCTGTTACATCAAGCTGATTCTTACTATCAGCTTAATGTGTGTTTAGTTTCCGACGAAATCGGTGTGCCAATTACCCAATACTAGCAAAAGATAGAGCACAGGGAGGAAAGTCTTAATGTGACGGGCTTTTCCTGGAAAGAATCCCACAGATAATGTCTTGGTCGAACAGGCCGGCTATTATGGAAAGATGACTACCAGAGTATCATTTTGGATACTCCAAAGAAATTAGCCTTTGCTGATGGTTATCATAATAAATTATTTCTGTGCTTCCAACATGAAGCCAGTTAATCCCATTCATCCTTGAAAGTAGAAACCATTCCATAAATTCTGTTGAGAGATGTTTGAAACAGATCAGTTTGCAACCTCTAAGACTTGTGTATTCTCCATTTCTAGTGTTTAAGTGAGACAAGAATATTTTAAAATAATACTATTTTTTGTAAAATATATATATGCAAACATTGTATATATTCCTGAATCCCTTTACAGTAAAGGATTATTTTATTAAATCATCTACTATAAAATTAGTCTGCACCTTCCAAACACTGAGCTCTCAGCATGACAGATGAAAACAACTGCAGACTGTGAGGAAGATTCTTGATGCCTCGGTCACTGTGTTGGACAGAGATGTCGTCAGGTGTGCCAGCTGCAGCTATTGGACAAGCACATGCTTAGCTCCGTGGACGAATAACGCCTAGAACACCCACACATCCTAGGCAGAGAGAATGTGTGTGAGACACCAGATGACTCATGGCAGAGCAGACTCACAGCACAACCTAGCTATGCCAGCCCACCCTTGTTCTGATAATCCTTGCTCTTATATCCAGAGATGGAAGGCCTAAAGCTTGAGTCCGATGAGGCATATTTGGTCATAGAGAACCTGACACACTAATGTCACATGGGAGTCACTCTCTGAGATGTAGAACTCCTAGCATCTCTATTCTGGGGCTAGCACAGTAAGCACTGCTAATAACCGTGTGCCAGAGCCTGTACTACAGAACTGTGCAGCAGTTCATCCTCAGTTTCTGTCTGGTGGGAGAGCTAAAGCAAGGCGCCATTCTTACGCTGTTTGGTGGAATACAAGCCTCTGGAGTTTTCTTTTCAGTACATTTTGACTGCAGCTTCCCCTCTCTCCACTCTTCCCACCTCCCCTCTTCCCATGATCCGATCTCAGCCCCCTGTCTGAGAAAAGAACAGGATGCCGGGGACATTAACCGAACATGGCACAGCCAGATGCAATAAGACCAGGCACAAGCAAGGCTGGGTGAGTCAACCCAGTAGGATAGGGTCCTGGGAGCAGGCAAAAGAGTTAGAGACACCCCTACTACAACTATCAGGAATACCCCCAAAACGCTAACCATAACATACATGTAGAGGACCTAGCACAGGTCTATGCATGCTCCCTGACTGCCCACTCACTGCCTGTTCACTGTCTATGAACTCCTACTTAGTTGATTCCATAAGCTGTGTTCTCCAGTGTCTTGACACTTCTGGCATCCACAATTTCTCCTCATGTTCTGAGGGGTTCTCTCAAGCTCCGAGGAGAAAGACCCAAGGAATACCTTTAACACAAGCTCTCTATTCACCTAATGTTTGGCTGTGGGTCTTTTTTCAGACTTCTTGACCTAGGCAGACAAAACAGGCACCTACAAAAAGAAGCCTGGAGTCGTACATAGCATTTGAGTGTGAAAAATTTGTCCTGAGGAAACAGTATGAGTAGCCAAGCAACAATGCTGGTAAGGGTCTGTGCCTATCTTTCACTCAGTGTTTCCTCCTTAGGCAAGTGCACAACCAACACAAGGTTAGTTCACATCTTTCAACGTATATTTTTATTGGATATTCTATTTATTTATATTTCTAATGTTATCCCCTTTCCCCGTTTCTCCTCTGGAAACCCCCTATTCCATCCTCCCTCCCCCTGCTTTAATGATGGAATTTCCCCACTCTAGCATACCCCTACACTGGGGCATCGAGCCTTCACAGAACCAAGGGCCTCTCATCCCATTGATGTTTCACAAGGCCGTCCTCTGTTACATATGCAGCTGGAGCCATGGGTCCCTCCATGTGTGCTCATTGGTTGGTGGTTATTCTCTGGGAGCTCTCCAGGGTCTGGTTGGTTGACATTGTTGGTCTTTCTATGTGTTACAAACCCTTTCAGCTCCTTCAGTCCTGTCTCTAATTCCTCCATTGGAGTCCCCGTGCTGAGTTTGATGGTTAGCATCTTAATCTATACCAGTAAGGCTCTGGAAGAGCCTCTCAGGAAACATCCATATCAGGCCTCTGTTGGCAAGTACTACTTAGCATCAGCAATAGTGACTGAGTTAGGTGGCTACATATGGGATGGATCCCCAGGTTGGGAAGACTCCAGATAGCCTTCCCTTCAGTCTCTGTTCCATTCATTGTCCCTGTATTTCTTCGCGTGGCAAGTATTTTGTCCCCCCTTCTAAGAAAGACTGATGCATCCACATTTTGGTATTCCTTCTTTTTGAGCACTATATGGTCTGTGAATTATATCTTGGACATTCCAAGTTTTTGAGCTAATATCCACTTATCAGTGAGTTCATACCATGTATATTCTGTTGTAACTGGGTTGCCTCACTCAGGATGATATTTTCTAGATTCATCCATTTGCCGAAGAATTTCATGAAGTCATTGTTTTTAATAGCTGAGTAGTACTCCATTGTCTAAATGTACCACACTTTCTGTCCATTCCTCTGTTGAAGGGCATCTGGGTTCTTTCCAGCTTTTGACTATTATAAATAAGGCTACTATGAACATGGTGGAGCATGTGTTCCCGTTATATGTTGGAGCATGTTTTGGGTATACACTCAGGAGTGGTATAACTGGGTCCTCAGGTAGTACTATGTCCAATTTTCTGAGGAACCGCCAAACTGATTTCCAGAGAGGTTGTACCCTCTGTACCAGCTTACAAGCCCACCAACAATGGAGGAGTGTTCCTCTTTCTCCACATCCTCACCAGCATCTATTGTCTCCTGAATTTTTGATCTTAGCCATTCTGACTGATGTAAGGTGGTATCTCATGGTTATTTTGATTTGCATTTCCCTGATGACTAAGGATGTTGAACATTTTTGGTCTTTCTCGGCCATTCAGTTTTCCTGTTCAGAATTCTTTGTTTAGCTCTGTACCCCATTTTTAATAGAGTTATTTGTTTCTCTGGGTTCTAACTTCTTGAGTTCTTTCTATATATTGGATATTAGCCCACTATTGGATGTTGTATTGGTAAAGATCTTTTTCCAATCTCTTGGTTTAAGTTTTCTCCTATTTATCAGAGAACTCCTAAACCTGATAAACAACTTCAGCAAAGTGGCTGGATATAAAATTAACTCAAACAAATCAGTAACCTTCCTCTACTCAAAGGATAAATAGGCTGAGAAATAAGTTAGGGAAAGGACACCCTTCAAAATAGTCACAAATAATATAAAATACCTTGATGTGACTAACCAAGCAAATGAAAAATGACAAAAACTTCAAGTCTCTGAAGAAAGAAATTGAAAACGATCTCAGAAGATGAGACCTCCCATGCTCATGGATTGGCAGGAATAATGTAGTAAAATAGGCCATCTTGCTGAAAGCAAACTACAGATTCAATGCAATTCCCATCAAAACTCCAACTCAATTCTTTATAGAGTTAGAAATAGCAATTTTCAAATTCATTTAGTATAACAAAACCCAAGATAGTGAAAACTATTCTCAGTATTAAAAGAACTTCCAGGGGAATCACCATCCCTGATCTCAAGCAGTATTACAGAGCAGTAGTGATAAAAACTGCATGGTATTGATACAGAGATGAGCAGGAGGCTCAGTGGAATAGGATTGAAGACCCAGCAATGAACCCACACACCTTTGGTCACTTGATCTTTGACAAAGAAGTTAAAACCATCCAGTGGAAAAAAGATAGCATTTTCAACAAGGTGCTGGTTTAACTGGAGGTCAGCATGTAGAAGAATGCAAATCGATCCATTCTTATCATCCTGTACAAAGCTCAAGTCCAAGTGGATCAAGGGTCTCCACATAAAGATACATTGAAACTAATAGAAGATAATGTAGGGAAGAGCCTAGCACACATAGGGAATTGCAAAATTTCCTGAACAGAACACCAATGGTTTATGCTCTAAGATCAGCAATCAACAAATGGGACCTCATAAAATTGCAAAGCTTCTGTAAGGCAAAGGACACGTCAGTAGACCGCTTTCCAGTACCACTGGACTGCGAAAATGACAAAATGATGGGCATTTAAGAATCCATTTTAGTGCCATTCAAGCAAACCTATCTCCATATGCTTCTTTTAAAGAAAGAAAATTTGAAGGAATGAAACGTCATGCTGCTACTTTCATAATGCTCCCAGAAAGACTGGTGGGTCTAGAACCTCTCTGTACGTGGAGGCATCCCAGTTTAAACCTCCACCAGCAAGTGAGTGTTTATAGAGAGGCATAGTGTTGCTTCACTGACATCAATGTCAAACATCGCTAGAAAAAAATGTGTGTGTGTGTGTGTGTGTGTGTTTTTTGTGTGTGTGTGTGTTTTGTGTGTGTGTGTGTGTTTTGTGTGTGTGTGTATGTGTGTGTGTGTGTGTGCACATGTTCGCACACACATCAATGACTTGTCCCCACACTCTGGTAATTGACATCCTGATGGTATTTCTTTACTTTTCTTTTTTGTAATGTTTCTGTTTTGCTGTTTTCTTTTTTTCAGTCACTTTCTCATTGATTTTTCAGGCAAATATGCCAAACTTCACAGCTTAAAAATTTATCTGAACTATTTCTGATTGTGCCCAACATTAAGCAATTTGTTCATAAGTAAAGTAGACAAAAGTGAATAGTTTCCAACTACTAATTAAATATCTTTTTTGGCATGTCATATAGTTTTATAACTTTTGTGTGATGGTAGCTCGATTATTTAGTTTTAAACCCTGAATTCATTTTTCTCTTTGCCAGTTTTTACTTGAAAATAAGCAACTATTTACATTATAACTTATGTAATTGAGAAATACTGTCAGTTGTTCTGAGGTTGTCTATGACATGGTTGCCTCTCCTCCTCCTCCTCCTCCTCCCCCTCCTCTCCCTCCTCCTCCCCTCCTCCTTCTCCCCATCCTCCTCTTCCTCCTCCTCCTCTCTCTTCCTCCTCTTCTTCCTCCTCGTCTTTTTTCTATTATTATCATTATTATTATTTTATTTGAGTTAATATGAACATATCCATTGGTGACCTTTAAATTTTGC
This sequence comes from Rattus rattus, assembly GCF_011064425.1. Lineage (NCBI taxonomy): Eukaryota > Metazoa > Chordata > Mammalia > Rodentia > Muridae > Rattus > Rattus rattus. The sequence goes on from NC_046165.1 coordinate 37,820,877, forward strand.
TTGAATGTACTTCACTCCAGAGCTACTGAATTAGACCTTCTCAAAGTGTTGGGTTGCCATTGTTTGAAACAAATGTCTCAATACTTTACTATAAAGTTAAGATTCCCTTGTTCAGAAAAGGAGGATTTCGGCTATAATTATATGTAATAATAATTCTCATCTTTTGACATCAAGTTTCAAATTAAAAACTACAAGAATTTTAGGGATTTTATAACCCAGAAACAACTTGTGCATGTGATTGATTTTTATTTGACATTTCGTTTTTATCTTAAAAATAGAAACTATTAAAACTACTTGAAAGGTAAAGATATGTACAATAAAAACAATGTAAACTGGTAACATCTTCTTGACTGAACATGAATTGAAAGGGAAGAAAAGTGATATAGAACAGGAGAAAATTGACATCTAGTAGATATATTTATATTTTTAAAAGAGTGTACCAGAGTACAAAAAGAAAGATCGCCATTCTGGGAGCTGGTCACTGGAATTGTCCTTTTAAACAGTGTTCTTCCTGCTTGCCAGAGCTTAAATTAAACAGATAAACAACCCATTTAATAAAATAGTTAGAAAATGTCTCCCTGTAAAAAAAAACAGTTCTTAGAAGTATTCATTTAGATTAACCTTGTATCATTCTGCTAGAAATAGTTCCCAGAGCTGAGAGGGACCGGATTGCATGACTGCTTCTCTGGCCTAGAGTGCTACTGTGTGATACTGCAGCATGCTGGTGATGCATGCCATGTTATATGCCAAGGCTGCATCGCTTTTCCTCGTCTGTCACCTGGGCTTGGATTGGGTTCACTGTTGCCTTGCAGCTAATTCTCAGTTGTCCATGAGTGTCTCTAAAACCACTAGACATCCTCTCCACACCTAGACTATGAAAGAACACAACCTCCCTGACACATTCCTCAGAAACATCTCTTCAACACTTTTCTCAGATCCCCTTTATAAAGATGATCTCCAGATCTAACAGAAGGCATTGCTAAATATTTGGAATTTGGCTTTTGAAAGATAATTAACCCCTAAATTGCATACTTCAGCAATCATGGTTTAAGACTTTTACCCTGTATTATGTTTTGTTTTGGTCCCACATCCTTTCTGTTTCTCTTTCTCTTTCACTTTCCTGGGCTTTGTGATGCATCATGACAAACCTCTAGCTACAAGAGAAAGAACGAAAAAGAAAGAAGGAAGTGATGGCATTCCTTCTTCCTGACTTCCTAATGTCAGTGCCTGAGAAGGCGGCTGTGTAAACAAACCACTCTGAAACAGAAAGGGTGCCAACCCTGTGAACTCTACTCCAGACCTTTCTGCCGCCACCCCTTTGCTTCCACGTCCTCAGTTAGTCTCTGTGGTGTGACTCCGCCACTCTCCAGACAGACACTCAGTTTCGAAGACACCTTTAGGTGACACCGTCCAGACTCTGTACCTACCTGGCCAAGGAGAGTCATGGCTGTTCTGTGGCTCTTTAGAACCTGTTTGCTTATTGGTGTAGTCATGTCTCCTACTGGTGTGTATCCTGGAACTCTTAGATTAATGGAGTGCCCAGAAGAGAGATTGTACTAAGGGAGCCTGGAGTGGGTAGTGTTCCTTTCTATTCATGAAGCCTTCTGTTCAGATAACTGACCAATACCATCTATCCAATTATGCGATCATCTAGTTTCAGACTTACTGATATTGTTAAAAGTTGGTTACTATAATCTCAAAATGAACACATCCTGTAATGGGTACACATACAGTTTTAGCAATTTAGAGTTTCATCAGAGAGGAGAAAATTTTTGTTTTTACTGTCTTAACAGTATATTTACTATGGCTTCAGTTCAGTGTGTCTGCATGTGCATTTGTCTGTGTGTCTGCATGTGCATTTGTCTGTGTGTCTGCATGTGTGCGTGTGTGTCTGTGTGTGTGTGTGTCTGTCTGTCTCTCTGTGTCTGTGTGTGTGTATGTGTGTGTATGTCTGTGTTTTGAGACAGGAAAGTGGCAGTGATGCCTGTGGGGTGTGTAAGATTTTTTTTTTCCTGTTCAGTGTTCTCTTTTTTAAATTTTCCCTGTTGTCCCTTGGCAATTTCAAGGGAAATTGAATTTAAATATGCTTTTCTAACTGCATTTAAATGTATGTAAATGGATTATAAATAAAAACTTTAAAGGAAATGAAAATGCTTTACAAATATCCCATTAATTCCCCCAAGTATCCCCATATAACTGAGCAGGGCGGTGGTTAGGCTCCACCAGCTGGGAGAAGCCTTTTCCTCAGTAGATTGTGAATGGCTCTTACTATAAAGTGATAGGCCACCTTCTCTTCCACAGAAATGTTCAGAAACTAGAGCTCAGACTTCTTCTGGGCTTTCCTTTGTTTGGGCTGTCGTGAACAAGAGATGAGGCGGGATGAGCGTGCTCTCCCTGGCCCTCTCTCACCTACTCCACGGGTCTCCCAAAGCACCCTAGCAAGGTGTGTCTTGTTCTTCATTATCCAGCTCCAACCCAGCCTACTCTTATAGTTCCTCCCTTTCCAGAACACTGCCCTTGCTGCCCAAGTCAGCCCCGTGCATGCATATCCTTCCCCATATTCCCTATATTCTGTTCTGCAGGTTAACTGCTACTACCTCCATAGCATCTTCTTCCCCACATTCAGGACGTCCCGTCTCCTCAGAGCCACTCAAGTCATGCTCTCTGGCTGTGAATCGTGCTGTTCTAGTCCCACACTAAATGGGCACTGTTTACTTGCCTTAGTACCCCAGCACCTCTCTTCTTCCAGAGTGCTTTCTCCCTGTTCCGTTCTTCACCATTCTAGCCACAGTGCGGATGAGATCATCCTGACACACAATATTTTCATGCTGCCTATGTTCCTGTAGCTTGAAAACATGATGCTCTAAATGTCTCCCCAAGCTCATCTCCTCGCTTTCAGCAGATTGTAGTGCTTGGCCATTGTGGAGTCATTCCAAGTCCCTTGTGTAATCGACACTTTTCAACTCTACTTGTAATTCCTTCAATTTCTATAAATATGGTGTCGTTATTCCACATTCCAGCATTTTGTCATTGGAAACGTAATAGTCTTTTTGAAAAGGGCCACCTACAAATCTGTCATTTCTTCTCCTTTACATAATCTATAAAGGATAAATTGTCAAAATTCCTCATGCAGCATACTATACAAACATAAAAGTAAAACAATAAACTCCTCTGAAGCAGTGTCTTAATCTGTCCCCATGCATTCCTTTTCGCTTATCTGCATTCCTCTGTGCTTAAACTATAGGATGACCATTTTAGATAACACTCCTTAGCTCTGGCTTGCTCAAAATTGAATCAATTGGGTGGTGAGAGTGAGATTAGGCCGAAAACTGAGACCGTCCCTTACTCTAGGTCACCTTTTTCCCCTCTCAGTGCCTATGTGGGTAATGTTAACTTTAGGAAATCGTGTGAAGGCACAGGGGTTGAAGCCTAATGGCCATATATGCTAAGGTGACAACTATCACTTATTTCTTATTCAATTTTGATGTTTACTCTCTCAGTGACTCAGTTTCCTCGTCTTTAAGAGCCATAAAATAGGCATGCTTCATGTCTATGGACATGGATGAATTATAGTCTATTTTCAAAAGCTTTTTACAAAATGCCCTGCTCATAGTAATACTTAGAATGGCGTGAACAGTCACTGACACTTTGTTGCTACTGTTGGCTAATGTCACCACCCTTTATATTAAGATGAGCACTGTGATAGCTCATGGTGATGCTCATCTTCCTGACTAATAAACTGCAGCATGAGCATTCGGAAGGGTTAAGTGACCTGCTCACACTGCACATATGGAGGAAGGAATCCTGACCCTTGTTGGTATGGCTTTTCTACGATGCCATGAAGCATCCAGCAGCTCGGCGTTAGGATGCCAGATACATTCAAGACTCGCATTGCAATTCAGTAGATAGAATGTGTTTCATTTATTTTCTACAGCACATTATTCTACGGAATCACGTTCTTAACTCTATGCAAATTCAAACTTTCAAATCCCTTTCCTAATCCCTCTACTAACAGTTGTTAATTTTGATACTTTGGATTTAAGCACGAGGAATAGTTCTTCAGAGAATGATCAGAAGAGACTGAGAGGCTGGTTAGAAAGGAGCTTAAATGTCAATACAAGGATATTCCTAATACATGAGATTGTATTGCTCCACTCTTTAAAGTAATGGGGGAAAGCCTTCTGAAAATGAGAAAAACCATTGATATGGCACAGTCTAGTTTTTATAGACGCATAGTTTGTGAGGAAAAATGGTACACACAGGCATGAGAAAGTGTAGGTAGTGGTCAAGCTGACTCTCGTGTCCCTGTAGCTCAAACATTCTCAACCTATGGGTCCTGGAGATTGAATGACCCTTTCACAAGGGCTGCATATCAGATATCCTGTATATCAGATACTTACATTATGATTCATAATAGTCACAAAATTATAGTTACAAAGTAGCAACAAGAATAATTTTACGATTGAGGGTCACCGCCACATAAGGAACTATATTAAAGGGTCACAGCATTAGAAAGGTTGAGAAGCACTACTCTAGCTGTTTCTAGAACAGATGAGTATTGGTTTGATCTAAAGATTTCCACTACTGGGGCAGAAAAAATTGCCTGGTTACTAAGAGCTCTTGCTGCTCATGCAGAGGACATAGATTTGGTTCCCATCTCCTACATTGGGCACCTCACAGCCTATTCTAGCCTCCACAAGCACATGCACACATTTGGTGCACAAAAATATGTGCAGATAACATAGTCACAGTAGTAAATCTTCTAAAAGTATTCTTTTATGGGTGCTGCAAGCGGTTATAGAGGAATTAATTGTTCAAGAGATGCCATTTGCTGTTACCTTTGTTGAATACTGAGGTTACAGGTTTTAATCTTCCACAATTGAGAAATATGTCTTCTTGTGTATATTCTAATTTTGGTAGTGATACTATTTGGTGCTAGATCATGTCTGAGCCAGGACCTACTTCACATAATACCATCAGCTCAGGAAATTGATAGGTCTTAAGCCAGTCCTTAATCATCAGTAGTTGGTCTCCCTGCTTGGGTCTCTCTGGACATTGCATTCACTGCCTCTCTGCCGACTTCTGTCACCTCCTGCCACATGCCTTTTCTACTCCATTCACTGTCCACTCCTGGTGGCTCCCTGTGCCATAGGATAGTCATGTATAACTACTGTAGTTCTGCCCCTTTGCTAAGCCATTCTTACCACGATTCTCTACTAAAATGATCTCAGACCACTGTTAGCACAGGTACCAGTTCTGGTCAGGAATTCTTTATATGCTATTATATACTATTATATTTCAAATGAAGTTAGTGATGGTTGCTGCATTTGAAGCAGCCAAACTCAGTAGATTTATGGGTAAAGAAGAAATAAAACTGATGTCTGATGAGCAACTGTTAAATGTAGTGTTCTGGTGTTTAAGTGAATTTCTTTAGAATTAAAAGCACTGTGTTTGAGGTAAATCTGTTTTCATAGATGAGAAAAAGGCACACTTAAGAGAATAGTTTACTTAACCAAGATACAACATGCTTATACAGTGCACCATGGCTGGGGTCTGCAAAGATAGAACTGTCCTGTATCTCCCCTGACTTAGGGTGATAGACAGGACTCCTGTCCAGCATTTGATATCACCTCCTTGGTTTTCATGCTTGCTTTATTCACCTATTGTCTTGGCACCTGTGTCTTATTTATAGCATAGAACTCATAATAATTTCTTAGTAAATGATGAATTCTAGATGAATATATGTAAAATGCATGTGTTGGAAAACTAGCCAGAAATTGCTTCAAGTTTGTTTCTATGATATATGCCTTTGCCTTTTAGGTAAGTTGGAAATAATACCAACTTAGAAATTTGAATAGTCAATGAAATGTATATGATATGTCATATATCATACAAATGCTGTGTAATATTATTGTACATCTTTTCTATGAACAGCACTTTCTATAAATACCTCAATAGCATTATGATCTTTCACTGTTTTTTTTCAGAGTGACTACAAGAATCACTCCCACTTCAATTAGCATACTACCTAATATGATGTCAAGTATATACGTATTTTAATAAGTATTTTGGATGTTGAATACTTGATACTAACGTATTGACCAATTTCCACAGTATTCTCCAAATTCTTAGATTAGAGCATGTCGCTTTCTTACAAATAGAATGGGAGGGATAATGGTTTAAGTGCACTGGTCACATTCTATAAGTACTTGTGCTGAAATCTTTCTTTTTTGCATATACAAAGTACGGTGTTAAGTATGTGAGGGATGTTCAGCACTCATTGCTAATTGATAATACATTTTCTAATGACATTGCTGAATTGTACCAAAAAATTCTATGTTTTATGTATATTTAGCTTTAAACAGTCAATTGAAAATACTAAATGTGATATGAAAAAACCTGAAATAAAATGACACTTTCTGTCATATATAATTTCTGAATATAAAATAATTTCTTTTAAAAATTTTAGTCATTCACTTTTAAAGTTACATTGAATTTAAACTGAATTTAAATACTGGTCAAACACTGTGTGCCAATTTCTTATTTTAAGAAATTTAAGATATTTTATTGTCTCATTATTTCCATGTAATATTAGACAATTTCAAAGTTAAACCCTTAACACTTAATCCTAATGTATACATTTTAATTTTGAAAACAGTGAGCCCGGCTGGAGTGCGAGCCCAGCACCTTTCTACGTGATAGAATTGCTATTGATTTATGACAAACGCCTGTGCGAGCGGGCAGGGTAGGTTGTTGCTGTCAGATGAGAACTGAGAGCAGGCAGGTTTTGTTATCAATCACTGGGTGTCGGTGTAAGACAGCAGCGCCTGCTATAATTGATTTGATGGCTCTGAATGGCGTGAGCTCCAGTAGCCGAGGCGGACTGTGGCAACCCAGCCATGCATGACATGGACATGAAGAGGAGGTGACATGAGTCCTCGGAGGCACAGTTAGACAATTTAAAGGGGCAAATTACTCACCAATTCAATAATTCATAAACCTGAACTTCTGATATGAGATGATGTGGAAGAGGGAAGGGGAAGGAAGTTTTCATTTTGTTGTGGCTCATGTTGGGGTGGTATTTGCTGAATTAGGCTGGCTTTCATACTTCTGTTATCCATAAATAATACTTACTTCCTTATAAAGAACACAGATTATTTATTACTTCCATTACTGAGCCACTCGATGGGAATGGGGGTGTCTGCAAAGAACTCTGATATCCACCCTCTGTATGTGACTTTACTTACCTAGTCTGAAGAATACAAACTGAGTTTTGTTATCAAGTAATATAAGAAACTAATACAATGAAAGTTCAGTTGCCAACTCTGTCATGGTGAATTAGAGTCTAAGTCAACGAGATGCCGGATTTCCGTCTGTACGAGCAGGCTGGACATGCTTTGGGTATTGGGGGCAATGCAGCAGCCGGAGTTGCAGCAGGACCTAACCATGTGAGGGTGTTCTATTGGAGAGAGACTCTGGTGTACACACTGCCTTGGTCTTAGGCAGACAGCCCCAGCCTCTGCGACTACAGTGGCCCTGTCCTGTCCAGATGCTATTTTGCTCCAATGCTTCCCTAATCTCTGGCTCTTCCCATAGTTCCTCTTGGTAGGAGCTGAGATATCTGTGTTTCATTTCGGCTGAACACTCCCCCATCATTCATTCTCTGTGTACTAACCAAGTGCTAGTTTCTGTTAGCTGCCATCCATTGCACAAAGAGACTCTCTGGATGAGGGCTGAGAGCTGCATTAATCTGTGGATAAAGAGATAAGAATTTAAAGGACAATTTGATTCTACGCCCATTTGTGCTATAGTAGTAGTATTCCCTGAGGACCGTGAGCTCCCAAACATGGGCTCTCGGCCAGACTTTAATACCAGTCATGTGTTTCTTCCTATGGAAAGCAACTTAAACCCAATTAGAAAGTGTTTGCTTACCCGTCACGTTTGCCACTATGGCACCATGAGCCTCTCTTGCCCGGCCAGTCATTATTGCGCTTTGCGGGATTCACAGCTGAGTGAATGATGACCTCAGACCCAGCAGCCTGCAGTGCTAGTCAGGAGGGAGGAGGAAGTTTCCTGCCATGTCATGTGACTGATGTGGAGTGACTGGTCTTTTTTTTTTTTTTAAACCTGGAACTTTATAAGTATAATGAAGCAAAGTTACCTACGAGTTTATTAAGAACAGTTTTGGTTTTTTAACAGATACCCTAACTGAGGTATTTTCATTTGAAAAGTGTTAAGAAATTAATTTCTAATTCATTTTTAGAAACCTGCTAGAAATCTATTTCTTGTGAATTTCTCATGATAATGAGCATTCTATATTCAGTAATGACTTAATTTCTTAATAGTCTCATTTGTATAAAATTGTCTATAACTCAGTAATTCTCTTCAATGAGCAATGATGTAAGAAGAAAAATTAGCATATAGAATTACATCCATAAGAATTGCATAGTCTAAATATTAGAGAGATCTAAAGATCTTCTTCACTGACTGTAGTGGAAACCCACGTGCAGAAGACATGGTACATTATGGTTATTGTGATCTCCTAGACACATGCACACAGCCTACGTAAAAACTATAAAGCAGGAGTATAACTTTTCTGTAATTTACTATATTCCCTGAAAACGAAACTGTACTATGTGATGCCAGACTTGGTGCTCGGAGGTCTAAAGTGCAGAATGCTCTGCTCTATTTCTAAAGAAAGCACCCGAACCTGAGAGGTGCCTATGTCAGAAATAGCATGGGAACAGTGATGATAGCAGTGATAAGTGCTAGGGACTGATCTGAGAGAGCTATGGGATTATTCAAATGTACAAGAACAGTTAACATGTAACAACCCCTGAGGTCAACATCTTAAAACATGTGAAGCTGAGTGTAGTGGTGTCCACCTTTAATCCCAGCTCGGGAGATACAGGCAGGCACATCTCTGGGTTCAGGCCAGCCTAGACTACAAGTGGGATCCTGTCACACTTTACAGGATAGTGAGTGCCAAGGTTGAAGATCATTAACTCAATCTGGCTTTATTATGCTGTTCTCAATTATTCAAATATCCTCCAAAGATTTGGCTTTTTTGAACCCTGTGGGTCATTGCTCATAATAAAAATTTTTTTAAATATTACAAATGATATAGTCACCTGTATTATACAGTTAATCTGCTAAGACCACCTACATGTTTTTAAAGTCTCCAAAGTTAGGTGGTGAAACCAAGGAAAAATCTGCAAAAGATCTTTCTATGTTCAGGTATAAGCCTTGTTCGTAGGAGCTGTGAGCACGCTAAGCTCCTGACTTTGGTTCCTCTTGTGCTTCCCCATGCCCCATAATAACTGTATTGGACTGTAGATAACGAGCAGCCTCACGTGATCTTTGAATGTGGCAATTATGTCTTTTATGTTGATTTACTGGCTCGTTCTGTTTCTAAGCTTTTTAGCCATGGTGATTGGTGTAATTACAGAGCTGCCTTCATGGTGTGGAGGCACAATTTACAGGTCAAAAATGTTATACAGAAGTCGGTATGGTGGCCGTCTAATTAGATTGCTTAATATTTATCAAAATGACATTCTTTTTTGCTGTGCTGCAGCTTGTCTTTGTGTCCCAAATATTCTTTCTTAATATAATTATATGATTGGATTTTCTTGTGAACTTTATGGGATATTAATCAGAATTAAACATTTAAGCTCAAAATGTTACTTGCTGTTGGACATAAAATCTCCATTTCTTCCTGACCAGGGTTATATAAAGCCGTGAAATCCATCCAATCCATGTTCATTCTGAGGCTCCCAGGAACATCCAGTGTAGATGCAGGGGCTCTAAGTGTTTCTGGTTTGGGCACTTAGTGAAGTCTACCTTCTCCTTCCACAGCAAGTCAACAAGGCCAAGGCAGTACTATCTTACAGCTGAAAATAGGGTAAAGAGCAGATTTTCTTAGGCAGCGACATTTCAGCTACAGTGCAAAATGAAGTGCAAGAGCAAGAAGGAACAGTGTCCCAGCTTTAACACAGGAAGGGCGTGGCTGGTTAGGGAACCATGGTAGCCATGTTGGCAGGGTGGCGACTGCGTGGGAGGCATAAGAAGGTTTGGAGGTGGCGACTGCAACCATACAGCATGATCTTTACAAATGAGGTATGGAGTCTGGATTTTTGCTAATAGCACTGAACACTCACTTGGTGCCGAATTGTGTCCTTTAGTATAACAAAGATAAGTGATACAGAGTGGCCTCAGATTCCAGTAGTAAGATTGCTGACCCCACCTTCTCAGCTGCAGTGTTAAACTTTTCATACCGCCTTTATTGTATGTTTAACTGGTTTTACATGTACCCTGCTGTTGATTTGTTTTTCTAGCATGAGTGATTCTCTCCCGGTAGCAGAGTGTATGAGCAAAAGGACAGCCGACTGTACCGTGTTGCATTTTCCTTTTACAATCAGAACAGTTTAAAAGCTATTCACTCTTCCCAGCTTCTTATATATCTGTTTATTTTATTTGCTCTTATATAATCAAATTCATCCCATTTTTCCTTTGTAATTTTTAAGCTTTGTAATGTTCAGGTTTATATAGTGTGAGGTTATACAGTTATCCTACGGCTAGAATGGGTCTAAAATCCAAAATAGTGCTGGAGCCTGGGCATTTCATGGAAGAGGGCTTGGCCAGCATGGCTCCAGGAAACCTGGGGACACATGCTCCGTTGAGAGATGGAGCTTGCTGGTCCCAACAGCCATGTGGTCCTGTTGTGCTGTTTTTTCAGTTTTCTATAAATACTGAGTGGTATTACTCTGTAAAACACATTTGGTTCTACTTATTAAAAGTACTCTGACCAATGAAACAATATAACACTTCTCAATAGCCCAATAGAATTTTTCTCTAAAACTAACACTTTTCCATTTTTCTACAATGCTATTTAATCTGGATTTTATTGACATTCATAGTATTAAGTATAAATCTTTTTTTAATTTCCATGTTGAAATAATTAAATTTGCAGGAAGCTGCTAGACTTCAGGAGAGAGATCATGGACACAGCCACCCCACCCCACCCCCGAAGGCCATATCTAGTGTGTAGCAAGGAATGAGTAGCTTGAAATTGGCATATTCCACCCATGGTACACAGATGCGCTCATTTGTATATGTATGTGGGATGTATATTAATGTGTAAAACTCACCACACTCTTGTAAGCTCCACTACAGCAAGTGATCTCTATAACCACCCGCCTGTTCTTCTAGGTAAATTATTTTGCATAGTCCCTCAACTACCACCTAACACAGACACACAGTTCCCAGGGCCCATCATAGTACATGCTATCATCTCATTCTCATCTAATGTATTTAATCCTTGGCTCATTATATGTTAAAGCCATTCCTGGTTGTCCAAGAAGTCTTCCATTTCTTAAGCTCTTTGACTTCTCTGGGTTACCATAATCTTAAACATACCAGAGATGATATACATTCTCAAAACACTTAATGTGAATGTTCTAAGTGACTGGATTTTATGTAGAGCCTTGCTCAATCTAATGTCATATGAATCCTGCACATGTGTGTATTTGAGCCAGTTCACTGGCTGTCATGAAGATTCCCAGATTGCATTAGTGAAATTTGAAAGTCAGGACCCTGCTGGGAATAGCGATAACTCCTTACCACAGTCATATCTTGACCACACTCTTCTGCCATATTTGACCACATACACATACAAGAACCTGAGCATCTTGTAATTGGTGAAGTCATTCTGGGAGTTCATCTCCCCATAACTAGAAAACATAACCAACTTTTTACAGTCCTTCCATAGAGTATCCACCTCTTAAAATATACCTACCTTAGCGAAACCATTTTCTGTCCTTCTATTTCCACATATATATACCCTTTTACAAATACTGAAAATTATATCTCCAGTAAGTACATTGGCTTTTAATTCCCCATTATAAAAGTGGAATAATTAAATATATTTTACAATATTGGCCACTTTTTTCAATACCACGTATAACTTTCTCTTGTTACATGACATAGTTACTAGCATTTATACATTTTTGTCTCAGTCCAATTAGCTATGATTTTTGTTATAACTAGTTAATGTAGAGAACCCATTTATTGCTTAAAAGTTAAAGATGTGTATTGAGGCACAAAACTGTAATCCCACTACTTGACAAGTAAAGGCAGGATAATCTGGAGTTCAAGGCCAGCCTCTGCTACATAACCAGTTCAGAGCCAACCTGTGTTTTATGGGAATCTGTCTCAAAACAGTTACTCAAAAGAAATGGCTTTCTACTTGGGCTCCACTTTTGAATACACCATTTCAGTTCAGAGTCAGTATTTCCATCATTCTACGTTTTTGTTTTGGTTGTTTTGATTTTGGTTTTTGTTGTTGTTTTGTTTTGTTTGATTTTTTTGGTAAAAAGTTTACTGTCCTTCCTATTGGCATAGAGCCTGTGATAAAGGGGCTTTCGTAGCAGCAGGAGACAGCTGATCACATTGTGTCCACAGGCAGCAGAAAAGATGAGTGCTGAAGTCCACCAAATGTCTCTATTTTATTTAGTCCAGAAACCTAGCCAATGGAATTGTGCTGCCCACGTTGACGGTTTTCCTTCACACCTCAGCACCAATCTGGTCTCACTGTGCATCCTTTGTCTACTATCCTGAGCTTATTTCCAGCCTTCTTATTTGTGAACTGAACAAAATGTCCACTACACTTTGGAAACCAGGCAGCCTTTTCGGTGTTGGTTGGTTGGTTGGTTGGTTGGTTGGTGGGTTGGTTTATAAGAAGTCTTTATGTGTAGTTCAGTATCTCACCCTTTCTGTACATCACAAAACTCTCACCAGGTATTGGGTATTTTTCACAGAAAGGTAAGGAATGACATAACCAGAAAATGGAGCAATTTGACCAAAGGTGAATTGCCCAAAGTGAGATAGCAGAGAAGAAAACTCAAACACATGTGCCTGTCCTTAGTCTTTACTTGAGAAAGAAGGCTCAGTGCTGATCAAGACGACTGCTTGGCTGTTCAAATGCTCTGGCTCCTTTGAGAGATTATGTGGGAAGGGGGGACACTGGCTCAGCCCAGAGTTTCAAGTCTTCATGCTTGGATGTCTTAGATTTCTACTCCTTTCTCTAGCACTTTAGAGATATGCGGCCTAATTATTATCTCGATCTCCTGAGGAAGCACCTGCACCTTCTGAGTAACACTGGCCTGGAATGGGCACCAGCTGTGTTCAGGGCAGAGTAAATACCCACTTGTTACTAGAGCTCACAATGAACCTGCAAAAGTCTACAGACGTTTGCTTTGTTTTTTGAAGAGGCTTCTTCAGACAGAACTAATTCATTGCCCCCGTTGAGAAATATGGAAAGGAACAAAACGTTCAGTGTAGAAGAGACTGTTGCTGTTTCTTTGAAGTTCTTTAATCTCTTTACAGAAAAGATAACATATGAAAGGGCTTTGTAACTGAACACTCTCTATTATCATCATTGATTTCTAACCTCTCTTCTCTATTCCATTCACTGACTGCTCTTAGCCCAAGCCTTAAACACTTTTATTTTTAATGTTGGTATGTGCTGCATTGTTCCTAAGGTTAATTTTTTTTATTCCATTGAATTTTAACACCATTTGCTTATTTCTTTTAACCGCTGAGTGAGAAGTTAAAACTTTTAATTGGAAATTAAAGTATCATAGCAAGAAGAGTCTTAACATATCAGCACCCCTGTAAAGGAAGTTTGTCTAGGTCAGGCGCCTGAGCCTTGATGTAGCTAGGCTGGGAGGAGCGAGACTAGCAATGGTCCCACATATAAAGAAAGGCATGCGAGAGGAAGATTAAAATGCCTGAGAGAACTACGCTGCTTTACTAGACCTAGTAGCTTAGTCATCTTAAGAAAATAAAGCCCTGGGGTGGGTAAGGAACTAGAGACAGCACGAAGCCAGGAGAGGGAAGGGTCAGGATAATAAGAACAGATAGATGATAAGACCTGGCCATTGCCTGGGGCTGCTGATAGCCTCTCCAGAATTGTTAGAGTCACAGGAACTAATTCCACCCCTGAAAAGGACAGTCACACAATTGAGAATTATTTGGCTCAGTGGTTTCCTGATTTATTATAGGCACACGTAGGAGAAAGCGTCAGTTAACATATTAAAGAACTGCAAATGGGCACTGTTGGCAGCCGTATCACCCCGCTCGCTGCTTAGAGCAATGTGATAAACTTTTCTTTTTATTAAAAAAAACTATCCATATTTCCATTCACATTACTTATCTAAAAGTGGAATAGCTAGTTTTGTACCAAATGCTTTCTGTAAATTTCGTTAAATAATATGTGTAAATCTATATATCAGGTATATATACTCAAGAACAATACTCCTGTAATATGAAATTCTAATTTATCTGATAGAATAGAAATTACAGTTAGCTAAATATAAACTGTGTTTTCAAGAGTTCTGACCAAGCTAATTGTTAAGTTTGAATCTTTATAATTAATTGTAAATTTTCAGTAGAAAAAAGGCATCAGTCATCAAAGCAGATAATGCTGATTTTCTGTCTTTTCGTTTTGTAGTAAAGCCTTCTCATTAAGTTACTTTCTGCTATTTAAAGTGGTCATGTTCGTGTTCTAGCGGTAATTGTAGAGGTTTGAGCTATTAGAAACTCTGAATATCAGATCCTCCCTTTCTGTGACAGTTCTACCACTAGGGAAGTCAGGCTTGAGACATCTAATTACTGCCGCGTTTTTATATCCCTGGCTACAACATTGGCATGAGTTTAAGCCATGGTAGAACTCATTGGTGACATTGTTGTAACTAAAAGGCACAGAATGTAGAACTCAGCGTTGGATGGTGTCAGATAGTCTTGCTGCAAGTTCAGAAGTGCCTTGGATGGTTCTAATGCGAACTGCTAATTATTTGCAATGGAATGTAAATAAGGTGGCACTAAGTCCTGTTTGCAGTGACTAATAAAAGCTGTTGTGCTGTAATCACTGAGATACAGAGCAGCAGGGCAATTCATTAGGAAAACCATCGCTGACAAGCAGCTAATGCACGCCGGTCTGGACCTTCGCCTCGCTTCTGTTTATTTCCTTTTGTTGATAATGATACGTCTCATATGGAAACATATAACAAGGATAAAAAGAACCTAGCAGCCAGGCTTGCCGAGCAGTGTCGAATATGTAGACTCTCTGTATTCTTTAACTTTTCTTTGCCTATGAAAAATGCCTGCCATATTAGGCTGTTTGAAAATACAGTGTTTTTCTAGTCAGCAAATTGCGAGTCTGAGAATTTTTCACGTTCTCTCTCCAGACTTGAGCAAAACTTGTCTATGCTGAAGAGTATTTTGCTTTCGGTATTGTATTATATTTCCAGGCTTAGCCACATTTTCAGTCTTCACACTTTAGCAGGAGAATGCCTTTAACAAATAAAAACCACTAAATTGCTTGGTACCACTCTCCCTGTGTGTTACAGAGTACATGCTTTGGTAAATAAAAGTTGAAACTCTAGAATAGCTTTTCTTCTCTGGGGCATTCATTCATCACAGCATCAACAGTGTAAGCTCTGCTCCTGCTTTAAGTGTGTACAGCCAAATCCGTAGCTTACAGAAGTGTTCAAGTCAACACTGTCATTGCTCCTAGTCCCCAAAGATGCAAAACCACAAAAGCTAACCCCAGCATGTGTGTTATCACAAGTATGACTTTCACTGACTATGACAACCCAAGGCCAGATCTCTTGATGACTTATGACCCATTTAAAAGTACTTTATATGAATCGTGTATCTGTAAGGGATAAAGTAGAAATCTGAGATTCAGTACTCTGACTGGTAACCCAGGACAGAAGGAGGCAGAGCTGGTTATAGAGTGCCAAGAGTCAACAAGTCTGGGCATGAATCTGGAGTCAGAGAAGTAAATCCAAGAAACACTGTGATTCTGAGGCCAGTAAGAGCTTGTGGCCTTTAGCTTCCCCGTTGCTTTTAGTTCCCTAAACACTCCCACTAAACATGGTTCTTCTATACGAACGTTGTATCTTCAGGCCATTAGTATGAGGTTCTGAAAACAGAACATGATATCCACTGTTCCATAGCAAGGTATCCTAAGGCTCTTCTACAACTTAGAAATGAAGGACACGGCTGAAGTTCGATTTTACCAACACAATGAATAACTTTTACGGTAAATGTGTCATATATGAGGACACCTAAATTAACAAAATTATGTGTTCTTTATCGGAAATTCAAACTTCAGTTGCTTCAGTTTTCATTTTGTTTTTGCTAAATCTGGCAGTGCAACCTATAGCCTGCAGGTAAACCTTATGGTATATCTTGGAGGCCTATGGTATCATGAACCTAGGTATGGGCAGAAATACCAGTGTTATTTCAAAAAACCCTTTAGATAGTATATAATACCCAAACAGAAATAGCTTTTATTGCTGCTACACTTGAATATTTCAAATGAGCAGATGTTGTGAAAAGCACACAGTACCCACACACACCATTCAGACATGGACATACATATTCTAGTTTAGGTTTCCAAGTTAACCACTGACATAATATTCTTTGCAGAGTTAGTGGGCTTCATGGCAGGTATGGATGTAGCACACTGCATGAACCTGGTCATCAGTGTCTGTGGCTACTAGGACAGGTCTTACGAACTCTCTGTATGTTATTTCTTTCAGTGCCCATTCCCATTTGTACATGGAGTTTAAATGTTAGATGTTATTCTGGAAGTGCCCAAGCTAAGAATCTGGATGCTCATTATACTTACATTGGGACTCTTATAATCCTGAAACATATCCTAATGTCACCAAAGACACATCTTTATTCATAGGCAGAAAGAGCAGAGGTAGCCTCTGAGGTGGCCAACTTTGCTCAGTGCTGTGGCAGAATTTGTGGACTAAATGAGGAAAGATCGACTTTGTTCACAGTGTCATGGGTATCAGTGCAGTTACTGGCCCCATGTGCTTGCGCGGGACATACACCTGAAGGACCTGTGAATGCTGTGTTTCACTTCTCAGGGGGTAGCCGGCAGATGGGAAAGTAGGAGAAGACATACAGAAAGGCGAGGGCATGCCTCTGTGAAGACTTTCCTCCAAAGGCACTGCCTGTGCCTTTCACCACCTCCCAGTGGCTTCATATTGTCAACCCATCTAAAAATTAATCCACTGATTGGCAGAGCCTATCTGATCTCAGTGTCTGAAAATCCTCTCATATACACACCCATATACACACCCAGTAGTGTGCTGCACTAATCTTTTAAGAGTTTCTCAGTCTAATGCAGCTGACAGCTAGGATGAACCATCACTTGCTCCTTATACTACTAAACACTCTGGCATACCCTTCCCAGTCAATCTTAGAGTCTGCATTGCCCTTCCTCTCCACTGTAAGATATAAAACTGATGTCTGAGAGATGTATGTAGGTGCTGATAGGTCAGGGTTCTGTTGCATAGACCAAGATCTAAAACAGAAAAATATTATAAGGTCATACTAAATAGATGCCATTATAATGCTAAGGACTAGCAGTGAGATTGAAATTTAATAAGCTATAGCCAAAGCTGTAATATAAGCAACCAAAGCCATTGCATCCTCTTCTGGTACAGAAAAATAGCCTGCCAAATTACCCGTCTGCTTGCCAAAGTCTCAGGGCCATTCCTTGACATGAAGTCCTCATGACGAGAAAGCTACTACGATTACAGCTAACTACAGGACCGTGTGTACCTAGAACAGCCCATACCAGGAGAGTGAACCACTGCCTCCCTTTCTTAGAGTCCTCTCAAAGCTACTATCCCAGTGTGGGGTCTGTTGATGCTGTGAGAGGTAAACCCTTCTAAACCCCATCAGCGAAAACATGTCCTCTCCTTCACTTCTCCAGTCTTGACCAGTTTGGAGACTTCAGCAAAGTCACATCTAAACTACAAGAGAGTTTTGATGTGTTTTCTATGTTCTGGCAACATAGCAGGTTTCAGTTGGACATTTGAGTGTCTGTCATAGCCAGGATATATTACCCTGTTCTTAAGTAATAGTTTTTATTAATTCTTCTGAACCTAGTGGGAAGGAAAAGTTGCTGAAGAATGGCAAGCTATTTTCGGGATTCAAGTTTCAAAGGATCCTGAATGTAGAACTTCTGACAAGGGTAGTATATGCCTTATAGACAGAATTATAGGAGCAATTTTGTCTCAGCTATAAAAGCTTCTGCATGGAGCTGTAACTTGATTTTAAGATGAAAAAAGTTTGCATTGCTTTTGCTGCCACGTAGAGCCCATCTACTAAAAGCGTATGCAGTTGCTCCATTGTGGGCATCACTTCATGGTGCTGATTTCAGATGAAATCTGATGTCTGCCTTAATTCTCTCTGCTCTGAGCCTGGTTACCCAGCAAGCCACTCACTAGAGCTGCCATGTCCTTGCACCTGTCGGCGTCACAGTATTGAAGCCAACAGAAGCGTACTCAAACCCACTACAAACTATGGTGATTCTTTCCCAATATCATCACCATCGTTTTGTAAGATGATTGTAAAGTAAATGGTTCCTTGGGAAAATGGCATAGAAGCAGTGGCACTCTAGACGCTTTCGTAATGCCTTTACACTGATTTTCTCCATGAGATTTGTGTGCATACAAGTGGGGAAATGCACGTCAATTCACCTGCGTCTAATGATTCTAAGATGTACAGATGTTGACGAGTAACTCTAAGAGAAGCATGAGTCAGCAGCTTGAGCACTTCTCATATTACTTGAGGAATCCTTATTGTATACAAGTTACAGCATAATAAATGTGATAAAACATCTTTATTTATCAAAATAACATTCATTACCGAGACATGAAAAATGAAACTGACAAGGTAAGCCACATATTTCTATCCATCTTTTGGAGGGTCCATATATTTGTTTAGTAAAAAGGCCTCCCTTGCAAAATTCATTTGAGCTATTCTAATCAAATTTTCACATAAGTTTGTTATAATTGTTAACAATCTCTTTGGTAAAAGAGTTTGTGTTTTTAATAGAACAAAACTGTGGTATCATAGTAAACATGTAAAAATGAGCCGGGGTTGTTGGTATATGTAATGTAGACAAATACATTTATAGAAGTTTCCAGTAAGAAAATTTACCTAATTAAATAAATATATTTATTTAATACATTAAATATAGTATCACGTTAAAAAAAGAGAAAGAGATTAAGGGGACCTTCCCACAATGCGTCTTCCATAACTCTACACAGTGCCTGTGTGCTATGGTTTGGATTTGGCTTGTGCCTCAGCAATCCACAGGAGGAAAACTTGACTCAGAGGTTAATGTCTGATGGAGGGTGGTATGCTCCCCCCAGCAGACACACACACACACACACACACACACACACACACACACACACACACTCACACATATGCAAATGCTTCTCTCACTCTCACATCTGCTCTCTCTCTCTCTCTGCTTCTCTCTCTCTCTCTCTCTCTCTGTCTAGAGATGTGATATCTCCATGCATCTCCCTTCCTCTCATCCCACTCTGCCTTTCTCCCTTTAGCTTCTCTTCTCTCCTGTTCCTATCAATGCTACTGCATTTATGTGCAGGGTATAAAAGTACAGGTCAATAAACTTTTAAAGAACCAGCCCCAGATATTTGTAACTTTTACTTAAGGAATATTATATATGTTGCTTAGTTGCAAAGGAAAATGAGATAGAGGACAGAAGCATGAATGGTTTGTAATGTTTGCTTACTAATTTAAATAACTGCCAATCATCTGTTCAGAAACTTGACCATTACTCCCTAAAACCTTCCTCAGTCATCTTATAAGTGATTAAAGCACACAAAGAAGCAAGCTCTTTGTAGCAATGATGTGTTTTATTTACTTAACCAGCATTTGCAAACCCCAGCCACATGCAGAACACTGAACTAGACACTCTGATTGTAATGAACATTGGTTTTTAATTTGGGGTGGTCTTTTTTTGAATTCTGATTAATAAATACACAGGGATCGCAGTTTACTTTCTTGACAAAAAGAAAGATCTAGGGGAAAGTACTTTCCCTATTGGTTTTTAATCTTCCTGTTTGTCCTCCCTACAATAATCTCTATTGCATAGGACTAGACTCAATGGTGTGCAAGAGAAAACTCACATCACATTTACATTCTTTCTTTATGTATAGAAATTCATAGGCATTCAGCCTAATGTTTGTGATAACATTCTACAATGTCTTCATGTACACACACACACACTTTGCTTCCCTCTGTTGTAAACCATTTTAAAATACCATAATAGTATACCACAGAGTAAGTAATTTATATGAACCCAAGTTATTTTGCTCATAGTTCTAGAGGATGTAAGTCTAAAGTCAAGGTGTGTAGGCCCAGACAAGGGCCTTCTTGCTAAATTATAACAGAAGAACACTCTCAAAGGAGTGTTCTAACCTAGAGCTCACGGTACTCCCACAATAAGGACATTACCTAATGGTGCATAAGACATGAGCAGTCATGTCTTAGCTATCTGGCCTGTCATCACTGTTACATGGGGACCAAGAGTTTAGCACATAAACTTGGTGAGGTGGGGGGTGGGGGCGGATTTAAACCGCAAAACTGTCATCACTCTTCAACTTCTAGTTCTTAAGCTGCCTCCAGGTTCCTGGTGGTTACTGGAGTGCCACCATCTGTCATTTCTGAGTTTACTGAGGAGAAACAAGACTAAATGACCCAAAAGGCATGGCTCTTTAAAGACAGAACCCTCACATGAAAGGGACGCCCTGAGCACAAGCCACGTGGCCTACAGTGCAGTCACCAGGAACAACAGCTGCCAATGGCAAGCTTCATTTATTTCACTGTTTTGCCCAGAAACATAGCATGGGCTATGCTAATCCATTCTTCATTAAATCACAGGGTTTTACTTGTTGACTAAAACTACCTCGAAATAGAACTAATATTAAGGATAAGGATTTTGTTGGATAATTATCTTCCCAAAGTAAAAATGCAGCTCTTTATTTCATGTGCTTTAATTCTACTCAAATCATGTGAGGACATTTGTCCTACTTCACTAATATACTGTTTTTCAAGGAAAGCATCTTATTTTATAGCTTAATTTCAATGGGAAAAATATTCTGAAAAGAAACCATTGTGTAGTGTGTCACAAGAAAAAGGGCAATCTCCTAGTTTTTATGCTAAAGGGAAGTGTGAATGCTTTTTAGAAAGATGCATTTTCTTATCAGAGGCAGACCATGAGCTAAATGTCAAGGAAAGAAATAGACCATCAGTCGTCATTACCTCTGCTTATTTCTGGGCTGTATTCCGAATACATTTTCTTTTAAGTTACCAGTGAATTAGTTCAGGGGTGGAAAACTTAAAGCTGACACTGTCATTAAAATACCCAAATGCGAAGGAGCTATTACTTCTTACATAAGCCTTACTAAAATATACAGAAAGCTACTTTGTAATCTTTATGGTGTTTGAAAACAAGCTCAAAATATTACTCTTAGAATACAGCCTACCAAAGCATTTAGCAAATAAGGATACTGCTGCTTCTTCTTTCTTCTTCTTCTTCTTCTTCTTCTTCTTCTTCTTCTTCTTCTTCTTCTTCTTCTTCTTCTTCTTCTTCTTCTTCTTCTTCTTCTTTTCTTCTTCTTCCTCCTCCTCCTCCTTCTTCTTCTTTTCTTCTTCTCCTCCTTCTTTTCTTCTTCTCCTCCTCTTCCTCCTCCTCTTCCCCCTCCTCCTCCTCCTCCTCCTCCTCCTCTTCTTCCTTCTTCTCCTTCTTTCTTCTTCTCCTGCTGCTGCTGCTACTTTTTTAAAAGTGGGTTTGCCCTCCCCTGCCTTTTTCAAAATCCCACCATTGAAAAGGCTCAATTGCACCTATTGAATAGTACATGTATTCATATTTGTTTCTAAGGTGTGTTATTAGAAGGCATTGCAGTGTGGCTTGAGAAACTAGCTTTTGGTAGTATTCCCCCTTGTCTAATATCTTATTAGAAACATTATTTGAATTCATTACACCTTTCATATTCAGGAGCTCTGAGTGCGACTAGATAGTATATTTTACTTAGGCCAATAACATTTTGTAATTTATCATCTACAGGCCTTTTCCATGGCACTTGCTCTAAATGATTAGGACATTATTTTGGTGGTTTATGTTCTGTGGTAGGCCTTTTGAAGGGGAGAAAGTTAAGCATGTGGTTTTGACTAGCTGAAGACAGTATGGTTTCACAGAGGTAGCCCAGAATATGGTATTTGGCCTTTCACAGTGTGTCCTCACCTGCAAAACAGGATAAGTAAATCAACCATGAAAGGCTCTTGCAAGTCTTGAAATGTATTAATCTGAAAATCGAGAGTGAGTATTGCCTGCTATGAGCCGACTCAGGAAGCATTTCTCTTTGTGTCTGTCTGTTGTTGAAATTCTACTTTGTTTTCATTGTGGAAACATTCAAAATAGAAACTTAGGTATAGTTGATGGCACCAGAGATTGTGACTCAGTGCTGGGATTCAGACATGTGCCACCAGACCTGGGGGGGTGGTTAATTCCAAGGGTTCCACCTTTGAATGCTCATTTCCCTGTACCCACTGTTCCCTTTGTTTCCCTAGTATTTGGTATGGTTAAAAGGACACTCATTTTAGTTCTACAAATATGGTGTTTTTGTCGTGAAGTCATTTGTAATCTAATAGCAAGCACAGGGCTACTGCAAGTCCCCAAGTCCTCAGAACTGCATGCTAGGCCTTGGTTAGTGCAGGAGAAGTAAGATACTAAACTGCTAATCCTCGAACTTAAGGGGGTTCCGGCCACCATGCAGTGCTGGACAGCACTAAAGGTGACAGGCTCGTAGATAGCTGCGCTGTGAGCACTTGCACTTAAAGCGGTGATGATTATGTGTAGATAGTGATCTGTTTAAAACTATGGCTCACGTGATAAGCATTGGAAGAACATTGGCTGCTCTTCCAGTGAACCTTAGCTCCTTTCCCAGCACCCACATGACAGCTCACAACCATTTACGTCCAGTCCCAGGGATTCAGTGATCTCCTCTGGCCTGCACTGGCACCAAGCATCCACATGATGCACAGAGATACATGCAAACAAAACACCCATACAAATAAATAAAACTCAAAACTAAACTAGTAACATTTAATGTTTTAACACTGACAGATTTTTTTTTAAGAATTATTTATTTAATGTTTATAAGTACACTGTAGCTGTCTTCAGACACACCAGAAGAGGACATCAGATCCCATTACAGATGGTTGTGAGCCACTATGCGGTTGCTGGGATTCAAACTCAGGACCTCTGGAAGAGCAGCTGAGCCATCTCTCCACCCACCCCCAAGAAATTTTTAATTATTTAATAAGCTCAGTATAAATATAAGGTTAACCAAGTTCGGCTTCTTTTCAAGAGTGTCAATGCTTCTAAACGTTTATACTGCAGATTGAGAGTGTGTGTGTGTGTGTGTGTGTGTGTGTGTGTGTATGTATCTGTGTAGGCTAGAAGAGAGCACGACATATCCTGAAACTAGAGTTAAATGCAGTTGTGAGCTGCCCCCTATGGGTGCTGAGACCCAAACCTGTGCTCTACAAGAGTAGCAAGTGCTCTTAACTGCTTAGGTATTTCCCAGGGCAAATGTCTTTAACAGATCTTCTCTGTTTTTAAGTTTTCAGGTACATACATTATGCTGTACTAATGTGGGTTTGATTGTGATAGTTGCTGATATGAAACAAGTAAAAGTTCAATGAGAGTATTTTATTATTCTGAGTCCTTTTTTAGTACTTCTGTCCCTGGAGCAGGAAAGTTTGTAAAGGGAGCTAACTGAATCATGTGCATCTGTCCCTGGACCAGGAAAGTTTGTAAAGAGGAGCTGACTGAATCGTGCATTGCCAAAGATTCAGGGCTGCCTTGCTTGATATCTCGTTTAAAAAAAATTCAGTAAGTAAATTTATTTCACAATAAATAAATCCATCAGACCATTCACAGCACAATCTAGTCTTCAAAAGCAACCTGTGCTGTGGCCCTAGGGCAGGCCCCTGAGCTTTTGTTGTTGTTGACAGTAGTGACCTTTCTCTTTTGTTTAAATGTTCACTGGATGTTACCTGCTCACAGCATCATGTCTGTGAGTGTTAGAAAACTGGATCCATTGTTTTAATTTTAAAATCACCGTCGGCAATTTACTGTGTCCATATTCAACTGTTAATAATGTATAGCCAAGGTTACTGTTAAATTCTATAATTGCACAGTAAGATGTGAGCTGCTTTGTCTCTAATTCACCGCTATACTTGAGACTGTTCTTCCTGTAACCTTATTCTCACCCATTGCAAAGCCCTCACCAGCACCAGTGTTCAGAGACTTTATTTTTTATTGGATTTTTTTATTTACATTTCAAATGTTACCCCTCTCCTAGTTTTCCTTCTGGCAGCCCCCACCCATCTCCTCTCCCCCTGCTTCTATGAGGGTGTTCACCCACCCGCCCACCCCCTCTGTCAGCTTACTTGTAACGCTCATCAGTGGTTATGAGACGTGGTGCTGCTGCTGCTGGAGTTGCTGGCGCAGCAGTGAAGTAAAGGGAAAGCCGGCGAGGCTACGGGAAGGGTTATCTAAGTTATTGGTGGTGGCAGTTGTTCGGTGATGATAGTATATTACACACGAAAAAGGCTCTCCCCTGCTCTTCTGAGCAGAGCTGTGGAGAAGAAAAGTCCCTCAGAGCTTCAAGGACTGTCCAGTACAAAGGAGTTTTTAAATTAAGTTAAGCTCCATTGTTAGGAAACAAATCACTGTGAGCACTTAAACTTGGACCTTGGAGACTATGTTTTATGAGTTCACCATTGAGTTACTTTCACAGTTCAGGAATACTGACAAAGAGACTTCAGTGTACAACAATTATCTGGCTATTTCAGAAAATCAGTTTGGGAGTAGCAAGTTTATGTTGAAATCCCAAAAGCATATATCCAAAAAATATATCCTGTAAAGAGCACGATAATCAGGGTATATGATGATCATTCAGTTACTTGAAGTTTTGTGGGGGAGTTTTTTTGTTTGTTTCTTTTGTTGTTGTTGTTGTTTTTGGTTTTGGTTTTTTTTGGGAAACAAAACTGATTTCAAAGTATAGTTTTATTCAGTAATAAATTGTCTTATTTTAAAGTTTTTAGGCGGAAGGTAGTGCTTGGTATTCTTCTCTTGGCTTTAATTTCTTTCTTTCTTTCTTTTTTTTTTTTATTTACTTGCTCCTTTAAGTAGCTTTTGTGGAAAAACATGAGAAAAAGATAGTAAGGTCATAAGCAATTAATAAAACTATAATAGCCAGCATCCATTAAACCCATAGTTTACTGGCCCAGCACTACACTCAGATATTTACATATGTTATCACACTTAACTAATCACAACAGTTATGGGATGGAAGGCAGTGCTTTCATTGTGGAAATGGAATTAACCCTTTAACCCCTCATCTCACGCACACGATGAACCACTCTGCTGCCAGAACCCTGTTTTTACCAACTAATTAGAAGAAATTAATTTCTTCTCCCTGATCGCTTTAGCAGTAAGTGATTTGAGTCACCATTTTATTAATATTCTTAATACCTTCCTATATTTTTATTTTCTAAAACTCATGCCTTCTTCAGCTCGCAAGAGAGATGATTTTGGTTTGATTGTACATTGTTTGGATTTGGTTTACTCTGAATTTTTTGAGACATTCTCATTGCAGAGCCAAACTTGGCCTCTGATTTCTTATCCTTGTACCTAGATGTTCTGAATACTGAGATCATAGGTATACCAAACAGAAATCATGCTTTTGATTATCATTTCTTTTGCCCTTTTAAAACTACCCTTAAATATTTGAAATAACAGTCAAAATTGACCCTTCATTATCCAAAAATATTTAGCTCGTAATAATATCAACGTGTTGAACACTGACATAACATGAGAAGGAACACTTCACAAGCACCAGGATGTGACAGGTTTCAGTGAAATCACAGGTACACGGAAACTGCAATATAAAACTACTTTTGGTTCATATAAGTGAACCCTGTGGTCCATTTTCAGTACGCTGCATAGTCAGAGTCATCAGAGAGCCTCAGTTGAGCAGGAGCCACGCGGTTTCCGGGTTTCCCTTTTGGCAGCTAATGCCTGCTTGTCTACATCATCTCAATTCACCCCTCCATATCAGGAAAAGAAGAAGCCTGTATTTGCATCCGGAACCAATCGGATGCTTAATTTGGGAAGGGGATACTGCTGGACAATGAGATTATACTTCCCTGACCAACTCCCAGAGAGGGCCTTCAGAGGCAAGGAAATGTGATTTAGTAGACTGCTCCCTTGCACCACCAGCACCCTTTCCCTAAGCTGCTGCCTGACTTCGCAAAGTCGTTAAATCGGCTGCTTTGGTCAGCAATTCCACATCTCCAGCTCATTGTTCCTCACGTGTGCGGAAGCTGTGTTTGCACTTGATCATCCCTATGCTGCCACACTGTATGGAGGCAAACCTCCAAAGCCCTGGGAAGAGAATTCCGAATTCTAAACATAACACGTGTAGTTCAGATATAACATGTATGGTTCAGATAAGGGATAATTTCATTACAGGTTTGTAATGAAACATTTTCTATTCTAGTGTTCCCTACTTAAAGTTTGTTATAAAAAGCTGGGGTTTTTTTATTTTATTTTATTTTTAAAAAGCTGTTATGTAAACATTTATATAAAAAACTGATATGTAAACATATCTTGGCATTTTTTAGCACAAATTTTCTACCTTAGTTATCACCAGTCTGTTATTTTGCAAGATCAAGATAATAAAAGTTCTGTTAATCTTAAGATTCTACAGACATATAGACTTGCCGAAAACTGATGTTAGTGACATTAGTTAAACATTTGTAATGGGCAGACATGTCTTCAGAGAACACGGATCTGCATTTTCTCTTAGATTTTGATGAGCTTATGTGCATCAAGTAGTTACCTCTTGGAAATTGATGAAAAATAGACACCAAAGTTTAGCTGTTTGGTAATTATAATTTTTCAATAGTTTTTATTGTCTATGAAGAATATGGTCTTCTGCATGTGAGGTATGTGTCTGTAAAATCTTTTTCTTGAAAATATTTCTGTACAATGTATTACGGTTGCAGTTTCCCCTTTCTCAACTCCTCCCAGATGCTCCCCACTTCCCCACCCACCCAGATTCACACCCTGTGGTTTTCTAATTTGAATACAAATAAGCATATACTAATTAAAATCACAACAACAAACAAAGCAGAATAAAACTCCCCACCCCAAAAAGAAAACATGATAAAAGTTCCAAAGAACTAGCAAAGGAAACACATACAAAGAGACATGCACACTCACATACCAGACCTGTAAAAACAAAACCAGAAGCCATAATATCTAAGCCAAACAAACGAACAAAAACAAAAAATGCCCACACAAAACATATGAGGCCAAAATTACCGGTGGGTTTGTGTTGTACTGGCCATCTACTCCCTGCTGGCCACCAGCCTGCCGTTAAGTGTGCTTTGTCTACCTTGTAAGACTCCAACGGAGAAAACTAGGTTTTCCTTTGCAAGTGGTTATCAACTGGAAATAGGTTCTAGCTAAGGGATGTGGGCCTCTATCCACTTCCCTCTCAGCACTGGGATCCCATCTGCTCTAGACCTGTGTGAGCCCGGTGCTTGCTACCTTGAGTTCCTATGTCTATCGATTAGTTGTGTTTAAAAGACCTGTCTATCTTGGTGTCCTCCACCTCCTCTGGCTATTAAATCTTTCTTTCTCCTCTTCCGCAGAGCTCCCTAAACACTGAAGTAAGGGGTTTGATGAGATACCCATTTAGGTCTGAATGTTCCAGAGTCTCTCATTCTCCACATATCCTCTGGCTAGGAGTCTGGGTACTGTAACCATCTGCTACAGGAAGGAGCTTCTCTGATGATGGCTGAGCAAGGCACTGCTCTATGAGCAGAACAGAATGTCATTTGGAGTCGTTTTATTGTGACATTCCTTTAGCAGAACAGTAGTGTTTCATTTTCCCCTCGGTCCCTCGCCAATGGGGTTTCAGGTTGTTGGCCAGCCCAGCAGTGTTAGAAATGTGCTCCATTGCACAGAGTAGACCTTAAATCCAAGCAGATGGTTACCCCACCAGCTTTGTGCTGCCATGGCACCAGTGTATCTCGAAGGCAGGTCATCATTGTATAAAGGGTTTGTAGCTGGGTTAGTATTTACATTTCTCCTCTGCTACCTGACTGTTGGATTTAGTCCTGCCTTAGCTACTGGGATCTTTACAGAAGCTGTACGCCATGGATGAAGAAATATTACAATGTAATGAGCTCAAGAGAGAATAAAAGAAATCAGAAACATGTTACAAATGTAGGCTTTGAGAAAGTGAAACACAGAGAGACAGGAATTAGCAATTTGACTTGGAATTAAAGTCAAGAACAAGAAACAGAGAAGTGCTAGTGCGTTCACTAAACAGAATCATGGAGCAATTGCTATTAGGAAGGCGTGAGTGAAGGAGTGGGCGGTTGTCCACTCTGAGCACTGGCTCCTGCAGTGTGGAGGGAAGGAGGAGTCGAGGGCCATGGCCTTAGCTGCGCAGTAGTCGGGCCAGCAGGGAAGGGAGCAGACAGAACCCCTGTTCTCAGGACAGTAGTAATTAGTTCTTCCCCTCTAGCTGAAGCGCTCAATCACAGTTCTTACCAATTGTAGAGTTTATTTAAAGCACCGTGGTAGAAACATTAAACCTTGTTAGGAAATGTGTCATCAACTCTTCTAAGTTAGAAATTTGAGGAATTTAAACTTGCCAGAAATACCAGATTTAATACTTAAATCCCTCTGATTCCTATTGTCTTTAAAATGTCACCCAATTTTCACTTTCCAGAACTTTAATCTGCAGTTGTCTCCTGAAGGGTTGAAACTCTGGGGAAGTCCATTTTATGTCTCCAAGCACTCTCTCTCTCTTTTAACTCCAGGCCTTGTTTTCCAGACCTTTAACCAGCCTCTAAATCACATAGCCAGGTACAGGCACACTACCTTTAATGTACCGAGTAATGGTTACTGATTGCTGGTCACTCTGTATTCTAATTGCTTTTCTCTTCAAGGTACTCTCCTTTTGGAAAAATTGTCTGCTATTCAATGTTTTGAAGCCAAAAACATTTAAAAAAATGCTTGAAAACTTAAACTCAAAGCTTCCTTACACAGTCGGCTGGCTTTAATACTAAGGTTTAATCGCTTCTTTCGTGTAATGAATATGACTTCATTTGGTGTTAAAAGTCTGTTTTCTCAGACAGGTGGATATAACCATTCTCTGAAATTATTACTACAATAACTGCTAATAATATAATCATAATTACTTCCTTCAATTTCTTTGCATGTGTCATTTCTAACCAAACTATTTCCATGGAAAACATTATTATGAATGTCAATGTAGTTTGCTAGTCGCTTCAATTTGAAGAAATCAATTTGTCTTTATTGTTCAGAAATGCTAAAGTAACTCATCTGAGTTATTAAAAGCAATCTGAGGATGGCTAACAGGAAGAAATAAAAGGGAAACGGAAAGGAGACTAGGAAAGAGACCTTTCATAATTGAAGCTGATTTTGTTCAGGAATGTTAAGAGAGAGAAGGGGAGGGAGGGAAGGAAAGAGAGGAGATAGTGTGGAAAACAATGGCTAGTGGGTTAGAAATACTTTAAAGTTTCTGATTCAGGATCCTGTGATTGCTTATGCAAATACTCACAACCTGGTGAGTGTTTATTAAGACAGAGCAACTTAATCACCGTTATCTGTAGCCAGCTTTCAGTTTCATAACTCATCTTATTTATATTCTTAAATTTTCTCTCCTCTTCCCTTCTTGACCTAGTTCCCCTCAAGTGAAAATGGGGGGGGTAGTTTTTCCCCTCCTGTTTCATATTTTATGTATTCTTACTTTACATTTGATAGTGAATCAAAAATTATACAATGACCGAGAGAGGTGCTGCATACCTGAAATCCAAACACAGAAGATGGTAGCAGGAAGATTAAGAATAGCAGACCATGGGCTGGGGATTTAGCTCAGCGGTAGAGCGCTTACCTAGGAAGCGCAAGGCCCTGGGTTCGGTCCCCAGCTCCGGAAAAAAAAGAACCAAAAAAAAAAAAAAAAAAAAGAATAGCAGACCATCCTGAGCTGCAGAAAACCTTGTTTCAAACAATAAGCAAAAATGATATAATATATAAAGTGTTTAAACCTAATAGATATGAATAGTGGGGGGAAACCAAACCTTTGTGGACATGGTTTAATATTGTGAGACAAACCAAACCAGAAAGGCTGGAGAAATGGCTCAGCCATTAAATACACTGGCTGCTCCTCCAAAGAACCTGGGTTCAATTCACAGCACCCACAAGTTTTCTTTTGGCTCCCATGGGCACTATACCTATGTAGCACATCAACAGACAGCAGGCAAATCACCCCACTACACACACACACACACACACACACACACACACACACACACACACACCACACACACACACACACACACACACACACACACACACACAATAAAGGGAGCTTGTGTTTAAGAACTGTCTTTAACATTATTAACAAGGAAAGTGTTCTATCATAAGCTATGAAATACAGGATCTGATAAACTTAGTGTTATTTACCAAAATAATTACTAATATATTTCTCTATGAATTGACTATTCCTCCCTGTATTCTTTTTGTAATTTTTCTGTCTCCTTCCCTTCCCCCCTCTTGCTTGCTTGGCTGCTTCCACTCATGCTTTTTCTCAAGCTCTGTGTGTGTAGGACAGAAGACAGCCCGGGTCTGCATGTTTGCCCTTTATCATTTGGAAACAGGGCCTCTTGTTCCGATTGCCAAGTATGCTTCTGGAGAGTCTCCTGTCCCTGTTTCTCTTCTGACTTGAGCACTGGGATAATAGCTGTGTACTCCATTTGACTTTGTATATTCTAGGGGTTAAGTTCGGATCCTGTCACAGCAAACAGTACCTACTGAACTGTTCCCAGCTTTCCCTGTATTCTTTAATTAGTATCTTTCATTAGGGTTTTATATACTCTGAAAGTTATGCATTCCACCACAACATTAAATACTGGGAAAAAAAATATACTTAGAGCATTGAGAGTAACTTCAAATTCCCTTCAGAATAAGTCTACCAAACACACTGATATCCCACTCACTCAGTTTCCCCTCCTTGATTAGAAATAAATTTTAGTATTTTATCTAGTCATCCTAATGATCTCATGATTATTTCTCATGTTATACCAACTTTTAAGGGGAAAATATTCATCACTGTGAGAATACAGATGCTGCAGGACACGAAGGGTGTTCTAGGAAGTGAGTAATTCTTCTAGCAGATTCTGAGAAAGAAACCTGAGGGTAGGAATATCCTTCCTTTAGAGGGCATCTGTTACAAGTGAGGGT
Organism: Rattus rattus; assembly: GCF_011064425.1. Taxonomy (NCBI): domain Eukaryota; kingdom Metazoa; phylum Chordata; class Mammalia; order Rodentia; family Muridae; genus Rattus; species Rattus rattus. Next base: position 37,852,138 of record NC_046165.1, read on the forward strand.
CCTGATATTTTCAAAGCCCCTTCACTGTGCCCATTGTTAAGGAAATTGATGATGGCATTATTTTGTTGTTGTTTGTTGTCTGTTTTGTTTTGCTTTGCTTTTCATGTCTGTTTTCCTGGTCTCCCTGTTTAGGGTGCAGACTATGCTATGTTCATTCCTGAGTGTGCAACCTTAACACATAAGAGGACCTGGAAAATTACAGAATAAATCTCCCTCCTTGGTCTGAGACTAAGAAGACAAATTGTTCATTGTTATTTAAAAATCATATTTACTCAGGTTTCTCTTTTCTTGCCAGTTATACAGTGCAATGGATTCATTCTTTCTATATTTTTTAAAAGCGAATTGTAACAGCCTCAGGAAGGAACATGATAAACTAAATAAATAAAATACATGTTGTTCTAGATGGTTGAAAGGTGCTGAAAGATTCTGCTGTCTCTAAATGAGGGTGGAATTGACGGAAGATCAACTTTCCTGCCAAGAACAAGTAGAATGCCAGACAAAACAAATAATCATCTCGTGGTTTGGAAGCAAAAATGAGAAAGAAGTGAAGTTTTAATGGCATTGCAGACACCAGATCACGTGTTTGAAACCTGGTTGGGCTGAACATTAAAAAGAAGAAACCAACCAAGTTCAGACAGTTATGTGAGGCTTCCCTGATAAGACAGAAGACTTGAAGGGCCCAAGCATAAACTTGAGTTTATTCTCAATGAAATGATAGCCTGCCAGGCCATTAGTGGGAAACCCCAGAGGGCTGTGCCATAGGAAAAGTACAGATCAATGAAGCCCGAGTCCTATGAAAGCTGTGGCTTAGCCCAGGGTTAACTCATCTCTACTCAATTAAAATGGTACCACCTGCCCTTTGTTCCTGGAATAGAAAGTTGAGTCCTCTGACGGAAGAATTGTCATGTTCTTGCTTTGGTATATCAATTAACGTTATATACATTGATATTATTTCAACTCCAAATTTTGAGGCATGCCAAAAGTTAGGACATATGAACACACTATACTCAAACACTCATGTATACAAGAAATGGGTATATAGATAGATAGATGCTCATAGATAGATGCTCAAGATACAGCAGTATGGACTAAGGGCTGAGATTAAAATATTCCAGAAAACAGAGGAAAAGAAAGATAAAATACATGAATGATGGTGTGTTTCACAAAAGAACTAGAATCCATTAAGGGAAGCTAATGGAAACGAATAAAATGGGAGTGTAAGGTATGAAAATAAAGGTTACTAATAAGAAAAGTGGCACTTCAACCAAGTAAAAGACCAGAGTGTGAAGTAGAAGATCATTAGGAATGATCTAGCCAGAAGTGCAGAGAGAGAGAGAAAGGGAATTTACAGGGGAAAACTGAGTATACATGGGAGGTCACGAAAAGGCTTTAGTACAGTCATGTCCACGAGTTACAGTGTGCGACAGTTCTGTGCCTTAAACAGATGAAACGAACTCAATGGCTTTATTTAACTCAATCTATTTAAAGTATTATTTAATTTGTAAATAATAGGAAAGCTATTACTAACCAGGTTCTTTCCTTTCTCTTATTTAATCTTCAAAATCAGTGGACATTTTGCATCTTATGGTGGGCAGTGATGTCCTCCATCCTTGAAAATGAGATGTATGTGTATATGAGAACTACAGAAGGAACAGAGGTGATTCCTTTTATAAAGTACTTATTGTGACTCTCAACAACCAAGTGCAAAGCCAAGAGTGGTTATGCACATGGATACTCCCGTGCTATAGACCGGTCGACAGCTCCCGGTGCTCACCAGCCAGCCAGTCTATCTGGGGTGTCAGCTCTATTCACTGACCCTAACTCGGAAAAAAATGAAGGTAGAAAATGAATGAGAAAGATCCCTGTCTTCAACTTCGGGCCTCCACATGCACACACATGTTCACATGTTTGCTCACAAATGGATATGAGATACAGATACCACAGACGAGGAAGAAGGGAGGAAGGAAGACCTGTTTGTTGAAGACCAATAGTAAAGCTAGAGTGTGCCAAGCACTGGGGTTGGGGAGGAGCCTGGGAGTTCACATGGGTTTCGGGGGTGAGATGAGGAAAAGCCTTTTGAGCCTTTGAGTTAGTTTTTCTGTCAACTCGACACAAACCCAGACATAACTGGGAAGAGAGGATCTCAACTGATGAATTGTCTCCGTCATATTGTCCCGTGGGCCTGACTGTCGACATGGTTTCCTATCTGCTGGAAGAGTTCTCAGCCTTCTGTGGGCCGTGCTGTTCCTGAGCAGTGGGCGGGTCGTAGAACCGTAGCTGGGTAATCCCATAAGCAGGGTCCCTCAGTGGTCTGGGCTTCAGTTTCCGCCTCCAGGTGCCTGCCCGGAGTCTCTGTCCTAGCTTACCCTAAGGACGGATTATAAATTGTAAACCAAATAAGCCCTTTCCTCCCCTCGAAGATGAGAACCTGAAACAGAAATGCAGGAGACTAGTAAATTGAGGGAGAGAACCTGTGTGTGTGTGTGTGTGTGTGTGTGTGTGTGTGTGTGTGTGTGTGTGTGTGTGTGCACGCGATAAATACAACAGAGGAAGGAAGAGTTTGTTTTATTTGAACTTTCTGGGTAGAGGGATAAGAGTCCATCCTGGCAGCGAGGCACAGTGGCAAGTAGTAGGCATGACAGCATGGATAGCATGCATAGAGGCTGAGAGCTCACTTCCTTAACCACACGCCTGAAGGAGAGAGAACAAACTGGGAGCAAGGTTGGCCGTCAGTGCCTGCTCCTGTTGACATGCTGCTCATCAGGCTCTACCTCCTAAATCTCGCAAACAGTACCACTTGGGGCCTGAGTATTCAAAACCCAAACCTATGGATGATTCTCATTTAAACCATCAAAGAAGCAAAAGTCAGGTCCTACAAAGCTGTGGTCAGCTTTTTGAAATATTTGGAGATATTATATGTGTATTTTCATGTCTGGTTTATATTGTTTTGAAAATAAGAAACATTTGGGGCACAAAGATTGTCTTTAGCTTTTCTACTGTTGACACACTGTGCACTTTCAGTGCAGGATATCTCTGTATGGACCTGGATGTCCTGGAACTCTACAGGGTAGTAGATAATGACAGTTAAAGTGGCCCTGGGGCAAAAGGGGCAGGAAGGAGAAGGACCATGTAATCATGGGACTTCACAATTATATATAATTGTATGTATGTGTGTAAACTTTGAAGATGATTTTCAGATTTCTATTATGTTAATTTGTATGTTTGCATGCACATGTTGTGTGTGTGCATGTGATGATTCACATGGGAGTTGAGACAACAACTTTTTTTTTTAAAGAAATGTGTTTATTTTGATTTTTAGTTTCCAAGGGAGTATTCATTATAGTAGGGAAAGCAGAGCAGTAAAAAGTTGGAGTTCAAAACAGAGATTCAGAAGCACATAGGGAACAGAGACCAAAAGATCTATTTCCTCCATCAAGATGAACTTCTTAAAGCTTCCATACCTTCTAGAATAGCCCCTTCCAGCCCTCCCCCATTACCACCCTCCCCCGACAGTCTAGTTCACTGGGGTTCAGTCTTAGCAGGACCCAGGGCTTCCCCTTCCACTGGTGCTCTTACTAGGATATTCATTGCTACCTATGAGGTCAGAGTCCAGGGTCAGTCCATGTATAGTCTTTAGGTAGTGGCTTAGTCCCTGGAAGCTCTGGTTGCTTGGCATTGAGACAACAACTTTTACATGTCTCTTCTTCCCTTTACTGAAGCAGGGCCTCTCTTCCTGATGCTTATATGAGCTTCAAGTCAACTCTCCTGTCTCTGCTTCTCCCTCCCATCCCACACAAAAGTGCTGGGATTATGGGGGCACATCAATGTATCTGGCTTTTGTCTTTTCTAAATGTATGTTCTAGATATTGAACTCAGGCTTCTGTGCTAACTGATTTTATCCACTGAACCAACTTACAATCCCAATTGAGATTTTGACGCTATAGCACAAGCCGGCTTGTGGACTGAATACTTGTGAAGATCCTGCCTGTCTACCAAAATCCAGTGTCACAATTATAAGCATGCAAAACCACCTCAGCAGAAGAACCTCCCACCCTTGTATTCCCAGCTTTATTAGGATGAAATAGCTTAAATAACAGCTCTTTGACACCAAATATAATATCAAGCAAGATCAACTAGTTATTTTAAATGTTTTTACATTGTGTTTTCTTCTTTAAAGATTAAAAATAGCCACATTCATGGTCCTCTAGTGGCGAGTACTTGAGTATTTGTGACACTGTATGTTGGGCAATAAGGAGATAGTATTTCTTCGTGTGACAAAAAAAGATCTCAAAAGTGGGGATGAAAAGGCATTGTATATCCTATTTCTATTCTCAAAGTGTGAAAAACACAGTTCCTATAGCCAAGTTTGAGAAAAATAAATAGTAAATCCTCCTTCTTTGAGGTTGGATGAGCATTTGATCGTGGTAAAAGAACTGTCTTAGGGAAGGAAAACAAACGATGAGGAGAAAAGGTTGAGAAGTTTAAGGACTAGGTTTCTTCAGGGATTGACATTAGCTCTGGGCTTACTTAACACTTCTACAAATAATCTGGAGAAAGGCAGGACTCTGTCAAATATCAGAGGGCTTAGAGAACGCTAAACTTTCTAGTAGGAAAGAATAAATTGGTGAGTGTCCACAGGGAAGGCCTTGCAGTTCTGTGCAGTCCAGCAGAGAATGCCTGTTAAAGTGGGCAGCAGGGGAGGGGAGAGGGAGGTAGACCTTAGACCCATGGGACTTCAAAGCAGTGGCTTTTAAACGTTTTACATGATATACAGATCTCTACGAGTTTAACATTCTGAGTTCTTTTCCAAGGAAATGTGCTCATAAGCTACACAGTAGGAAATCACACTTCAGAGGGGTCTCAAATTGCAAATAAAAATTCTAACTATATATTCCTGTCTGTTCATTTAGTAAAAAACAAATATTGAGCACTAGGTATAATCTTGGGCCAATGTTAGTTAGCTACTGCAGAAGTACAGAGAGACCAAGACAAACCTGACCTCTGACTTGAAGCTGACCTAGACCACATGGGGAAAGATAACAAGCATTTATTCTATGAGGTAGTAAGTGTTCTACTTCCCATCCTAAGCAGTTATGGATGTCTCTGAGGGCTGTCCACCCATTGCAGCTACAGTTAGAAAGAAAGAATGTCACAGATGTCTGTAAGGAGACATCTAACTGATGACCATATAGATGATCTTCAGTTAAATTACACAAAAGGCAGACACACTATTTTATGCTGTAGTTCAAACATTTATTTTCTGTGGGTTGGGTATACATCAGGATAAGGCGTAGTGGAACTGGAACAAAGCTACCAAATTGAACACTGGGATAGGAGCATCTTCTAAATACATGACATTTTAGACTTGCTGAGGAAAATTCAGAGAACACTATACTTTATATATACACATTAATATATATGTCGATATACAGAGTCTGTTCTGTAAGTAAATTGTATTTATCATATTTCAAATACTGAAAGACAAATACCTTTGAAACTTGATCTGACTAACTTTCTTTTTTACCAAGTAAATAAATTACTGAACAAATTATATCAAATATGGTACTGGAAATACCAAATTTCTAAATATTATTTGGAAATGGGTTTCTAAGATACTTAAATTCTGGAAATACTAAAATAATCTTCTAATCAACATTTATTGCTGTTGTTTAGCAAAGTTACCCACGTAGTCTTTATCAGTTGTAAGTAAGTAAGTAAGGCTTTCTCTCATAGAAGACAAATCTTGGAATATCTGTACTTCAATATGATAGCAGTTCATTTCTTTCTAATGTGTACACATTCACATGTATGCACACTTATAAAATGTATATACTATATATACATGTACAAATACATATGCATACTTATACATATAAGTACATACATATATATAGTTGTGGCCAAATGAAAGAATGTGTGCGTCATTTGAGGGCCCTCTAACAGGGTAAATTCCATCAGAGAAGGATTTGACTACCATTATCACCAAGGTTTCTGGCTGAGTAATTGCTGGGTAAAAGAAAAGAGGGTAATTAGGTGTTATATTGTAGGATGATGAGCTATTATTAGAATTACTATTCCTTCCCCGTGATAAAAATAATGAGATAAATCAGAAGATGATGGTACCACTAATTAAAACGGTGAAAGTAAAGGAAAGAAGTGAGGTTTTTGTGTGTGTGTACAAGGAAGAAAGCATGTGTATTTGAATATGAGGAATTTGAAGAATACACACACACACACACACACACACACACACACACACACACACACAAACTGAGTTTCTTAGATTTTGACCTTGAAGTCAGAATCTCAAGGTTGAAAGACCTAGAAAGTGATGAGCCCTTCAGAAGTAGCCACACTTGGGCCTACCAGAGAATTTGCGGTTGGATCATCATGAATATCATAGGAGCAAATGAGTGCACAGCGCTACTCTAGAGCTGTCCAAGGTACACAAAGAAGTTCGGAGGAAAAGCAGTTGCTCACTCTAACCTGCCAACTCACGGGAAGCCCAGTTTTTGCTATGATTTAACTCTTGTTTTCATGATTCCAGCCGGCTTCAGGTCAAAAACCACCAGTGTGCCCAGTGCGTTCTGGTTTGACACTGTTCTAAGATCCTGGACTGATAAGATCTGGAGCAAATCCAGCTATAAAACAGAGTGAATTACTAAAACTACTTCCAAAAGTAGAAGGGAATAATAAAGACCTGACATTGCTCAGACGAGTTTCTGAAAGGAATATAGCATGGGGAAATCTACCCACAGCTGTCTGTATTATCAGTGTTGAATCAACAGCTCACATTTTCCTCTGGATCCCTTAAATAGTACAAATCTGGCGGCAGCATCTCACGTACAGTGTACAGATTTGAAGGAACCCCTGCCTCCCTGTTCTGAGCACAGTTAGGGAATATCTGATTGGCTGATTCTTCTCGAAAACCCTCCATGGGATTAGAGACCTATAAGGGCAAATGTCTGTCACCTCCTGGACACATTGCTGCCATTCTCACCTTGACTTCTGTTTCAGCCACCATTCCTAGACCATGTGGCTCTTAGTGCTTATTCCTTCTACCTGGAACTCTTTATTCTCTGAAATATGCACACAGCCATTCTAGCCAGCCCCTCAAGTCTCCAGCAATGCCAGTGTCCAAATGCAACAGCTTGGCAGGGAAGGCTCATTGTTACCACATTTGTTTATTTATTTATTTACTCACTTGTTCATTCATTCGTTCATTCATTCACTCTTTTGTGACAATAGCATCATTTCCTCTTCCAGAGTGACTTCATTTTACCTCCCTGATAAGGCCACAGTTTACCACAGAGAATCACAAACTATAAACAGTATAAGACTTTGAAACCCTGTATTGGGCTCAAAGTGTAATTGTAATCAGACAACCAATTACTTAATTTTAATAAAGATGCCCTTTATAAAAGTCAGTGTAATAACCTGAAGAAAAATAAACTAAAAAGGCATAAAATATATTGATAAGTATTGGAAGCAAGAGATACTTGAAAGGTTTTAAGATGAAATAAAGTAAGCATTCTGTGCATATTTGGGCATATGTATTTTTGGACTGCATATTTTATTCTTTATAATATATAACTTAGAGTTTAAAATAAATTTTAAATAAAAGATTCAGAAACATTATCTCCCTGAACAAAATTTTAGAAATAAGTAGCCACTTTTTTCATGCATATTTAGTATTTTTAAATGAAAGCACGAGTGTCCACAATCTCTAACCCTCTTCTTGAGCATCTAAAACAAGTAGCACCAAGAACCAGTAGCCAATAATAGTGTGAATTTCAGGCTGTTTTGAGCTGAAGTTGAACTCCTGCCATTTACTTACTTGGGATCCATTTTTCATGACTGTGTAGAAGGAAACACCCAACTTCAGCCCTTAGATCTCATTGTTTGGCAAGCCTCAAACAGGCATTTAGTGCCACTGAAGGGCTGATTCTCGGATCTGTAACTCTCCATTTATTACCTTAACAGGTAGGTGGAGACCAAAGAATATCTCAGCATCCTGGTAGCTATGATGACTGCTGGCCATGGTTGATATTGAGATTTAATACCAATATCCATATATGAGCCCCAGGCCGCCTTTTACAAATTCTTCTTCTCTCATATCCTCCCCACCATCATTGTGTGCAGTAGTTTGAGATCAAATTTTAGTCAAACAAATGACACAGAGGTTTTAAGCAGCTATCCCAAGTCCATGAAGAACTATCTCAATTCATTTCAGATAATATTGGGTTTATTTTTATTTTAAAATAATTAATATAAATTACAAGTTGATGGTTTTTCTGAAAATGGAAACTAATTTCAGGTAATAAAATGAGCTGTTTTGGATTTTTATTAATGGTTGACATAAAATTGGGAGCCTATTTAATCACATACGAACAGGGAAAACAGAGCACTGTAAAAATTTCAATTTAGCCTTTCAGAGATTACCGTAGCACAGCACCGTATCTATACTACTGTATAAAAACACTCCTAACTGTGCATCAATTCCCACAGCCATTTAGTAGATTAGAAGGCAACTGTAAACAGTGCAGAGCCCACATTAACTCCTGTCAGCATCCTGCCTTTCGCTCAGCTATAGATTTGTTTGAAATAACAGTGAGATCCAAAGTGATTGCATCGACATCACGGATCATATCATAAATATGAATGAAGCCAACGTAATGGGATGCATAGCACTGTGTAGCAAGCAGTTTCCCTCCTCTCATGGTAACAGGTCTATACCACAAGGAAGCATGCAGCTCTCTCTAGGAATTAACTCATGTGCTCATGTGGCAATCATAACAACTGACAGGTTTTCAGATTGCCCTAAATTTTATATTCTAATATTGAACCATTAATAACCACCTGTTCTTTAATGTTCAAAAATAAATCTAGATAATATGAAATCCATTGAGCTATTTTAAAGTGATTATTAATTTTAATAGCATGCCTTTTGATTTTAGTAGATTATCTTGATTGATAGCTGCCTAAAAGCATAGCATGGTAGCAAGTAAGTCATCTCCGTTGAAAATTGTGAGAGCCGTTGAGAGCAGTTAGCATGTAAATTCTATTGAATGAGAGATTTCTTTTATTCAAGTTTCTTCCGTAAAGAGTTAGGAAGCTGCAGATGTCCTTTGTTTGGAAGATGAGAGCGCATATTTGAATTTGTTTTGAGTGGTGGCTGTGGCATTTTTAATGCTGACTACAATGAGAGGTTTGGGTAGTAGAACAAAGAAATTCTGAAAAGACCTTTTTTATACTATTGCATTAGAAGAAAGGGTACCAGTGCATATCTTTTTAATTGCTAGCCTCAGCTGCAATTGTCATTCTTTCTTAGATAAGGGTCACTTTATTTTACTGCTTAGTGTCCTTTGTGGGAAAACATTTAACACTGTAAACCTTACAGTACTGATTCATTACATATATCATAACCTTCAGAAAGAGTATACCTTTCAGAGTTCAACATGGGGAGGTAGTTCGGTTGTGTGTAAGTCGCTTACCAGTGGAGCATTACCTGGCCGCCGATGGCTCCGTGCAGCTGCTGTCCTCGCTTTCTTGAGTGTACCTGAAGAGGCGAATAGCCACCCAGTGAAATGAATGCTACTGAGTGGGTGGGTTTGTTTGTTTGTTTGCATGTGATTTACTGTGCTTTCCACTTTACACACAATATAGCATCTTATTTAATACATCTTCCTCTTTTCTTATAAATCTGGCCTTTTAATTGACAAAAACCCATTATACATAGTGTTGTTGGGGTTTATAAAGACAGTTTTGTTTAAGTGTGTGACATACCCTGACCAGATTCATCCCCACATACCCACGCTTGCTCATTTCTCTTTACCCATTCCCACTTTCTCTGTCCCCTACTCTCTGTATTTTTATGCCTTATATGTAAATATATAATCACATAGCTCTTTTGTCATATATATGGGTTATGTATCTACATAAAAATTGAAGGGCTGGGGAGATAATTTCCATGAATGCATTGCTTGACCCACGAGTTAGAAAACTGTGGTTCACTGTTATTTCCTAACCATTTCCAAATTTCAGGTAATACATTAAGGTGTTTAATCCATTTGAATTGACTTTTATACAGAGTAAGAGAATGATCTAATTCCTTCCTGCTACATCTGAATATCCAGTTTTTCCAGCTCCATTTGTTGAAGAAACTCTTTTCTCCAATATATACTTTGGCTTTCTCTTTCAAAAGTCAAGTGACTGTAGTCATCTGCCTTGTCCTCTTTTCTATTGCAGTGCCATACTGTTTACTACTGCTGAACTATAATAGATCTTGAAACCAGATATCGGGATACCTATAGCACTTTCCCCTTGCTTAAGTATGCAGGCTTATCTTTGGGTCTTCAATTCTATTCCATTGATCATCCTGCCTGTTTCTGTATCAATACGTATGGGTTGTTTTTTTTTTTTTTTTTTTTTTTTTTTTTTTTTTTTTTTTTTGTTTGTTTTTTTTTTTTTTTTGGGTTTTTTTTTTTTTATCACTATTGCTCTGTAGTACAGCACAAGGTCAGGGATAGTGATTCCCCCAGACGTTTTTATTGCTGAGAATTGTTTTGGCTGTCCTGGGTTTTTTGTTTTTCCATATAAAGTTGAGAATTGCTCTGTGAATATCTGTAAGAATATCATGTTGGAATTTTGGTGCAGATTGAATTGAATCCATAGATTGACTTTGGTAAGATGGCCATTTCGCTATGTTAATCCTACCGATACATAAGCATGGGAGACCTTTCCATCTTCTGAGGTCTTCTTCAATTGATATGTACAAAAGCTTACTGATTTTCATATATTGGCTTTTGTATCTTACTACTCTGCTATAGAGTTTATCAGTTCTAAGACTTTGCTAATAGAGTAGCTTGATAGACAGGCTCATATCTACAAGAATGATTTGCCTACTTTCTTTCCTAGTTGTCTCTCTTTTCTTTCTCTTAATGTGCTAGCTAAGACTTCATCAGAGGGGTAGATGTTGGGATGGGTCAACTCAGAGCCCTGGATGTAGGCCTAAGAGGTTTTAGCGTTTGTCTTGTAAAATTCAGCATCATTCTCTCAGAGCTTGACTTGGCTTTTTTATGAAGAATATTTGTTACTGCTTCAATCATATTGTTTTACACCTAAGTTGCTTATGTGTTATTGGTTTAGTTCTGAAAGATCTTACATGTCTAGAAATTTGTCCATTTCTTATACAGTTTTTTCCTAATTTATCTGAATGTGGTTTTCAAAGTATGCTTTAATGATCTTCTAAATTCCTTTGATGCCTATTACAAATTTCATTGATTCACTTAGTGCTATTTTCATTTTCATTTCATTAATTCTTACCCTGATCATTTTTTTCTGTCTACTAATTTTGTTCATGTGTTTATGATCTTGAAGTACGTGCTGGTAGATTTAATGTCAACTTAACATAGACTAGAGTCATCTGAAAGAAAGGGTCCCCAGTTGAGAAAATGCCTCTATAAGATCAGGCTGTAAGGAAGCCTCTGGAGCACTTTTTTCAATTAATGGTAGAGGACCCTGTCCATTTTGGGTGGTAAAATTCCTGGACTGGTGGTCCTGGGTTTTATAAGAAAGCAGGCTGAGCAAGCAAGCCAGTAAGCAGCACCCCTCCATGGCCACTGCATCAGCTCCTGTCTCCAGCTCCTGTACTGTTTGAGTTCCTGTTCTAACTCTCTTCCATGACGAGCAGTGATATGAAAGTGTAAGACAAATACACCCTTTCCTGCCCAGTTTGCTTTTAGTCATAGAATTTCATCATTGTAGTAACTCTAAGAAAAAGACGCATCCATAAACCATTTCCTTGAGATTCACATGATTTATTCTTACATTTACCTAACTGTGTGTGAATGTACACATGACATCTCACATTTTGGAAGTCAGAGGACAACGTATAGGCTTAAGGGAGTCAGGTTTTTCTTCCATCCTGTGTTTTGCAGGGATCAGACTGAGGTTACCCTGAATCAGATTTCCGTGGTTTGTACTCGATGAGCCATCTTGCCGCTCCTTATCTTGTTTGTTTGTTTTGCTTTTGGTTTTAATGTAGGCATTTTTACCTATAAACTTCCTGACTAGCTTGAGTTACATTCCATAGGTTCTAGTAGGTTATGTTTTCATTTTTATTCCGTTCTGAGAAGTGTTTCGGGTTTTTGGTTGGTTGGTTGTTTGGTTGGTTGGTTGGTTGGTTGGTTGATTGGTTTGGGTTGGGTTTGGGGTTTTGGTTTTTGGATTTTTTTTGTTTAGTTTTGGTAACTTATTCATACTTCAGTATTAAGATTTTAGGTTTCCAGATATTTGTGTAGGTTCTTTAGTTTCTCTCTCTGTAATTTCTTGGTTTCTTTCACTGTGGTCCGATGAAATTTCAGTTGTCTTTTACTCATTAAGACTTGCTTTGTATCCTAATATCTGTCTATTTTAGAAAAGTTGAAGAGCATACACACAGGCTGGTCAAGCTCCCCTGCACATGTGTAGCAGAGGACTTCCACTGGCTGAGTGAGAGAGGATGAGCTGAATCCTGCAGAGACTTGATGCGTGAGGATGGAGGGATACCAGAGTGGGTTCTGCCTTCTCAGAGTCAAAAGGGATGGAGGATGAAGGGCAGAACTTGGTTAGAGGGGACCAGGAGGGGAACAGGATTTGGAATGTAAATTAATTAATTATGTACATATTATTTTAATATTATTTGTCCATGGTTTACTTCATACCATTTTTAGTATGAGGTACATTTTATGTATGTAAACAACTAATAATTAAATAAAAAATAAAAATGCCATGGACTCTTGAGAATGTATATTGTAGCACAGAGTTTCCCCAGAATAATCTGTAGATATTAAGTTCATTTGTTCTCCAATGTCACTTGCCAACGATTTTTTGAAGAATGTCAGTGTGCCCTGTCTATTGTCATGGGCCAGTTACTCAGATCGTCTACTACTGTAGTGTTGAGGGCTCTCTGAATCTTTACACACAGTAGTGGGATTGTTTGGCTTTGATTTGGTTTTGGTATCCTCTGCCGTATGGTATGCTGGTAAGGCCTGCTTAGCTACTGTGCAAATAGATTGGTATTAGTTTTTAATCTGCTGACCTTTGCCATTTGACTAGAGGATGGAGATAGTTGAGATTCATGATTATTAATATATCCCTGTCACCGTATTCTGTGATATTTTGTACTTTCCCATTCCTCATTTGCTTCCTTATTTTTTTCTAGTGTGCCAGAGTCTTTCCTGTGACCTCACAGACCTGCTTAGCTTTCTCATCAGAATACGTGATTCCTTCAAATCTCTCCTCCCATTATCCTTCAAGTATCTTCTGTGCTGCCTTACTAGTTGTGTCTTCTGTCATCTGGTGTTCATCATGGAAAGCGTCTCTTTCTCCTGCAGTTATGAAGGGTGGCTCTGATGAATGTTGTAATCTGGTCAGGAGTTATTATCTTTCAGAACTTGAAATACATTCTTTCAGGCCATCTTAGCTTTCAGAGTCCCTGTTGAAAACTCTACTGTTATATGGATTTACCTCTGTCTGTAATTTGATTCTTCTCTCCTGCAGCTTTCAATATTCCTTCTTTGTTCTTTATGCTTAGTGTAATAACTTTGTTATGTAAAGAATTTCTCTTCTAATCATGTCTGTTTGACATTCTCAGTCTCTCCTAATCTAATTTATTTTTGTGTTTACTTATCTCCTCTTATCTGTCTCCTCCTCCTCTTCCATTTATTATTTATTTATTTATTTATTTATTTATCTAATTGTTTTTGTTGTTCATAATACATAGTCTCATTATGTAGTACCGTCTGTCCAGAAACTTATTATGTGCACCAGGCAGACCTTTAACTCCCATTTGAGTTGGAATTTGAACACTTTTGCTTTTTCATCACCAAATCCAGCTTTAGAGAATTTCATTTCCTGAATTGTGTGTTTGTTTTTGTTAGTTTGCTGTAGAGGCCTTGTTAATTTGAAGCAAGTGTTCTACCACTGAACTGTCCCATCTCCTTCCCTAGATTTAGACAACTATCATCTGAGGATTGGCTGACTATATTTTCTATGCTTCAATGTGAACCTCTCATTCTCCGTGCATTTGGCTCACTGACTTGGCGTTTAATAATACTCCACAGGCGTCCTGGATTCTCCTGCACTTGGTGTTATCGTGTCATTATCTGGTTGCTCTCATTCACCCCCTTGTCAGTCACTGCTGATCTGTCTGCCATTTCATCCATTCTACTCAAGACTGTTTCGACTGAGTTTTTTATTTGATTTGTTGAGCCTTTCATTTCCAAAATTTCTTTTATTTTTTTCCAGTATTTCTTGTCAAACTCTTCTTAGCCTGCATTAACTTGCATGCTTCATTGAACTATTTGTTCCTGGTCTCTTTATATCATTCACAAGTTTATTTTTCATTTCCTTACTTTCACTGAACTGTATTATAATCATTCTTTTTTAATTCCATAGAACTTCATTTAGCTCTCATTCTGTTGATGTGAATTAGAAATTTTTGTGAGAGTTCTCTTGCTTTTCTGTTTGTTTTATTTCTTCTTGCTATGCAGTCTTCGGTTATATTTTTATTCACCTGTATTCTTTCGGTGGACATATTTGCAATGGCGTGGTAGGACTAGGCTGTGGTAGGTCTAATGCCTTTTCTCTCTGAACTGCAGGGATATGTCAGCTAAACCCTCAGCGCTTCTCCAAGTATACAATAGGAAGTGCAAAAGAAATGCAGTGAGAAGCAATCGCCCCCTCAACTTCAATCTTGGAGTAATAGAGAAAGGATTGTACAGTGCATAGTAAGACATTTAAAAAGGAGTGTAGAACAGAAAGGAAGCAAACAGAGAAAGACTGGCAGTTATATTAGAGCAGCCGAAGAAAATGAACACTGAAGAGCAAATAGAAAGGGAGAAATAAAGGGGGGAGGAGTAAGGCAGCTCTTGACAAAAGTGAAGTGTAAGAAGTAAGGAAATGTCAACTAGCCTAGGCTATCCCAGCAGTCTGCAGACTGAGGCACAGGGGGCCTCTGCCAACTAATTGCAGGCCGATCCATTCAGAGGAGAGTTAGATATTAGATATATCTAGTATAAAGATGAAGGGAAGCAGACTGGGATTTCATATTCTATATGTGGGTTCCCTGTCTGGGCTAGCCTCTCTGTGCTCCTAATATGTGTATAGATTCTGGTCTGCCTGGTTCCTAGCACTAGCATGGTGCTGAGTTTCCAGCTGTGGTCGCTGTCATGTGGGCAGATGCTAGCCTGACTGAGTCTACACTAGTCTATAGCCCTATAGTCTATAGTTGACAGACTAACTATATCCTCCTTACAGAGCACTGCGTATTTCACATGTGGCTTTGGCTCCTGGTTTGTTTTTGTTGTTGTTGCTTTGGGGAGGGATTTTTTTGTTTGTTTGTTTGTTTGCTCTTAAGCTGCAGCTGTTGCCCATGACAGTTGCTCTGGGTACCTCTTTCTGTGGTTTTGAAAGTACCTTCTCTAGTTAAGTGTAGAGAAGAAAGCATTTTTTCAGCGCTGCCCCTTCTTCTGGTGTAGCTACTATGCAGGGCCTGTCTCTCTCTCTCTCTCTCTCTCTCTCTCTCTCTCTCTCTCTCTCTCTCTCTCTCTCTCTCTCTCTGCCCCCCTCTCTCAATATTATTTGCTGACACAGAGTACAATTTATCCAAGACTCTCTCTCTCTCTGCCTTCCCCTGTGATTACTGCCTTCTGGGGTTCCACACACAGTAGACGAGCATTCTGTTTAAGGCTGCTCCTTCTAGAACATATTGGACACCCTGTCCTGTTCAGTTTGCCTGTTTTCCTTCTTCCCTTCTCTACTACTGAAGCCGCTGTTTATCCTGTGTTGCCCATCCTGCAGGGCCGGTGACCCACTTTCTAGCAACCACTGCTCTACTCCTTCTGAATCCTAGCGATCCAAGCTTGAGGTCTGTCTGCCACCTCCCAAAAATCCTTTTAAATGTTTACAAAAGGTTCACCTGAATCTGCCCTTACAGTAAAGCCTTTCAAAAGCACACATGTTCTGGGAGAGGAGAGAAATTTACCATTATTCTCCCAGCTCTCCCATCCCAGCCAGCTCTGTCCATCACTGGGGTCCCAGTGTTGGAAATGATGCTGAGGACAATGTGGTACCCAGCTCTGGGGCAAAGTCCTGCATGTGTGACTTTGCATAAATACATCAGTCTCATTCCTTTGTTCCTAAAAGTAGGTAAGCCAAGTGGCCTCATTATATCTGCAGGAATCTAGCTTTTCAAGCACAATGTAGCTGACTAGTAACCCACAGAATGTATTCACTGGAAGCATGGCCGAGGTTCAAAGTTAGAGATGATTAGTGTATTCATTTTTATCGACTGTAGCACTTTATGATGCTTATGGAAATATTCTTAGTAAATTATTCAATCAAATAAATTTTGCATGAGGGTTTTACTAACAAGTCTAAAAAATTATTTTCAACTAAATTCAGTCAGACAGATGGATTTTGTCCTCCAGGTGGTTGCGTATTTTTTGCTTGATAACCTATTTGGCAGCACTGTTTTGAACCTGTGAATATTTATACTGCAGGTCCTTTCAATAATTAAGAAATCCACATTCTGTACCAGATGTTTCTGATGACTAAACAACTTTGTTCCGTTCCAGAGCTGTAACACTTTTTTAAACTTTGTTTTTGTTTTCAGTAATGTTTTTCCAAGAACAAAGAACAAAGCAAGCATTTACTGAAGTCACGTGTTCACCATGAAGCTACGGCTAATTTACTTTATTAAGCAGAAATGTAGACATCCCTGGAGTCTTATTTATTTTAGCCATCGAGGATTTTAGAAGCAATAAAAATTAGCTAGTTTACAATGCTTTCTGCTACTTTTCTCAGATTGTTAAAGAACTTAAGAAACAAATTGGACTTTGGAAACTATGCAGTTATACTGTCTGAATAAGCTATTATCTAACTTCATAAATCTTTACATTTTTCTACCAAGACATGTACTGCAAATGAATATTTATATTATACCTTAATAAAAAACCACATTAAAACCAAGTAAACCTCATTTGCTTGCTCTTTAATAAGCCCTATCCTGGCAAGAGTTTGCATTTTCAGCCAACAATCTCGGAGGTTGGAAGGAAGAGTCATTTTCAACTCTTGGGCTTTTACCCCTAACATATTTAACCTTGATTTCAGTCATTCATAGAGCTACCCTCTTAGCATTGTTGACTTACTAAGATTAATTTAAAGCCTAACATAATACTTAATGATCTCTCACTTATATCCCACTTTCATAATGATGGGCCTATTTCATAAAGCTGGACTATTTGGTGACTTTAGTTTACATGTAGCTCCATGAGAATTAATTCATAGTTACTGACACAAGACGTTTGTAAGTCACATTTCAGGGTATTCCTAAGGAATATTTCTTTCTGGTTGCTTAATGTTCTATGTACCAGACAAGTTACTATCTCATTTGTTTAAAGAACTATTTCATGGAAATTTTATTTTTTAAAATATGACTCATAAGAATCATTTACCATTCAGTTAAAAATTCTAAATTAAAGTTCAGATTTTCTTCTACAAGTTAAGCCAGAATCTGCTACAATTTTGTGGTCACCCCCTCTGTTATGTTTTTCAAACAGCATTTCTATCACGTTATCTTAAAGACATCCGGATCAAATGGGCAAAAATGTTACCGAAACTTTGTTTCAAGTAACTTTTAGATGTTGGTGGCGACCCTCTGTAGCCTTTGCTTTCTCTTGCGTCTGTGGGTGGGAAAGAAGGATGGGCACTGGCCTCTCCGTTCCTCAGAAGACTCACGTGACTTATGAAGCTTTGTTATGTTCTAGTATCACCCACCAGCCTTAGAGAAGCACATCTGGTGAGCTGTCTAGCTGCCCTTCTTTTTGTGACTTCACAGCCATGGTTCTTTGAGTGAAATTTTAGTTCTTATGTTCCAAGGACCTGCTCACTCCTAAGACCCAGGGAACCCCTCCCTCCTGTGTCAATCTAAGCTCTCACCCCATGGCTATCACTTCTGTAAAGACCCACAGAGGCCCTGCTGCCCTTCCAGCTGACTGACTGGTCACACTCTTTGTAATTCTGGTTTCAAATACAACTTTTCACCAAAACTTTCCAGTAATAATTTACTAAAACCTTCCCTCTACATGTTATAATTACATCCTTCTCTTTTCCTTCATTGCATTTACAAGTAATAATTACGTATTGGATTATTTATGTAATGCCTGCCTCTCCCAATAGCATGTAAGTTCTGTGGTTTTCAAAGTTGAAGTCAGAGGAAAGACTTTATTGTAATCAGCATTTCACACTGTTGACAGGTAAATTAGAGTTAAAATAGCTCCCAACCAGCAAAGCACAGCCTGAAACCTGAGATCAAGGAGTGGTTGTGGGTTATGATAGAGAAAGTACCCCAGCGTGAGTGGCAGGGCCTGAGAAAGCAGGCAGTGGTCGTGTAGAGGCTGGATTTTACATGGAGGAAGCACTCACTATTTCATCACATCATCCTGGGACCCTGTCAGCTCCTGTGAGCCTCAGACTTCTTTGTATATGAAAGGTCCCCTAAAATCCTATAACTAGTGTAGGTGCAGATGGGAGACACAGGTTCTCACTTTGGTCTGCAGGGTTCCTTGAGCTTCAGTTAAAAGATTAGAGTTGCAAACTTTGCTGGGAAGTCCAAACACAGACAAGACTGTGGGATGGGACAAGGAGAGAGAGGAAAGGCTAAAGGTGCGTACAAGAAGAAACAGTTTACTTCAGTGATCCCTTCACCATGTCATTAACCATTGACATCGTCTACTGATTGTTTTGCTGCTGCTGCTGTTGCTGCTACTCCTGCTTCTCCTCCCCCTCCTCCTCCTCTTCCTCCTCCCCCTCCTCCCCCTCCCCCTCTCTTTCACTCTAATTTCTGAAATCCCTTAGGTTTGTAAAAGTCTGTTCAAAAACTCAAGGACTCATTTCTTTAGTAAGAGAGTGAAAAAAGACGTGCAAGCAATTTGTCACAACTCTTTAGGAATCTCTACCCAGTGATATTGAAAGAAAATAAATTTCATATTCTTTTCCTCACAATAATTCTAAAACATAGGATGCAGTTCTACATTTTAGACTTGACTTTTCAAAATCCTTGTTGAATTGTGTTAGAATAAGAGTGCTTAGACCTAACACAGACACTGCGTAACCTTGACACTGAAGGGTCAGGGTTATTTATAACTAATGTGTGCAAAGGCTAGTAATCCATCCTTTTGCTTCTACACATACATGGAGGAAATGCAGTCTGTATTGTCCTAAACAGTCTCCATAGCCATCTAATGCAAATGATGCGTACTCACGTACAAAGGCCTCTTTACAAGTTTAAAATGCTCTGGAACCGGAATATTTCCACCTTATATTGCTCTCCTCCTTTCTCTAGCATTGCCACTTCCTTTCCTTGCCTAGGTTTTGTTACTTCTACCAGACTTAATGAGCATTGGCCAGCACATATGAAATGTCACATGAACTTCTATGCTGAATATCCCTGAGTCATGCTAATACGATTGATTCTTACACTGAAAGATCGTAGTTTTGCTAATATGAAGCATGTTAGCTTTACAAAAGCAATCATGTGGGAATGGCTGAAATCTTCCAACTTTTACTTTCACTTTTACCATATTTCCTAACACAGTAGATTAGAAAAGCTTTTATACTCCCTCCCATGGTATCCTAGTTCAGACAAAGATTGCTGAAGATTGGCAATGGAACCCTTAATGCAGTTGAAGTTGAAGCACTGCCGTTGAGATGAAGATTAGTCACAAACAGCACTGTGACTCGTGTGCAGTGTTTCACATTACAGTAAGTAAGTACAGTTCTTCTACTGTGTGGAAAGTACAATCAGGGCACATTATGCCTAGCGACCACGTAGAACAAGATGAATGAAGTAACCGAACAGACATTCTAAGTTTCATGTAAGGCAAGGCCTGCATCATTTCCTCAGTCTAGAGCTGGGACAAAGGGTCCAAGGAAAGCATGAGTACTTGGGGTAAGAGAATCTTATTCTAATGACCTTCTTTAGGAAATCCAACAAGAGCTTAGAATAATAGAAGAGGTTCTTCATGTGGAATAGCTCCTTATACATTAGGTTCTTATTATTAGTCATCCTTTCCCCCAAAATTACTTTTTTTTTTAAGATAGTGTTTCATCATGTTTTACAAGTTTACTTTCTATCCATTCTTGGTCCCAACCTTTCCTTGAACACGTGGTTGTCCCCCTGCCTCACTCTCTTTGTAAGTAGCTGTGGTGACTGGCCTATACAACTAAGCCTAGCTCACTTTTTTCCTGTGATTTAAAGTCTGCCTCCATTTCCCAGAAAGCACTGCACACACGTCAGTCTGCACCTTCCTTAGATACCCCGTTTGATGGCCTACTATGTTCAAGACGATATTGTTGCTTCCATAGTCAATCTTTGAGAATCAACCAGAAGTTGTTGCTTTAAATCCGTGGGAAGACTAGTCCAATGTGCTCTTAGCTCCAACATCATTTTCTAAAGGTCTGCTTTAGAACTGGCTTATAATTTATTTGCTTTAATAATGCACTTCTCTTTTCTAGACCTGAGTGCCTCAAGGTTTAAGAGCTCTCTCATATTTATGTTCCCTATCACAACCCAAATGTCTGGCCTGTGCAAGATAGGCTTTCCATTGTTACTTCAGTGTATGAATTAAACACTTGGAAATTACATGCAGTGTCTGACAGGCTGGCCTCTACTTTGAAACTGGTTGTATTCCCAAAGTTAATTTTTAAATCAGTTGTTTTGGAACTCTCACCAAGCAATTTCCCATGGAAACAATGTTATAAATGTTATAAATGGTGGTTAGGTTCCCAGGCTAACCCCCAAGAGTCTATTTAACCCATAATGTAGCTGAAGCCCTATGCAGTTGTAATGAAAAATAGCCACATACAGCACTGTTACCCGTGTGCAGTGTTTTCATTATATTAAGTAAATACAATTCTTCTATTGTGGAGAAGGTGCAATGGGGGCAGATTACACCAAGCACCCGGCAGCGTAACACACCTATAAGAGCAGCCATGTCTCTGAGTCCACATAAGCTCTTCCCCTGAATTGTACATAATTTCTTTAATGTTGCTTCTCTGTCCCTCTGCCTCACCATCTCCCATGGTGCATCCTTGGGAAGCAACCAGAAGTTGCTGCTTGCGTAGTTAATCCTTGGAAAGATAATGTCCTCCTTGTGCCTGTATCATTCTCTAAATGGCTGCTTTAGAACTTGCTTTCAGGGGCGAAGCAGGAAGATGCTCACCCAGAGAACTAGCACTTGGTGGTGTATATTAAAACACAGTGAAGCCTCCAAAGTTCTCCAGAAACTAGGAGTGTGTCATGACATGGAGGAGTGGTAAATTACAACTCACTGAGTTAAGAGCTCTTCAGGGAGGTAAGATTTAGAAGTTTCTGAGTAGAGGCTTGAACCTCATCTGGCCTGCTCCAGCACTGCAAGCTGAGTTGTGCACGTGACCAACTCTCTTCCTCCATGGGTCACTCTAGCACGTGAACATTGGTCTCTTGGCCTTACTTTCCTCCTGGATCAAATATTTATAATGCTAATGACGTTATTTCTTTTCCTCTAAATTCTATATTTACCATTATGTCAGCAGAAAGGGAATCCTTGTGGCATCAAAACTGTGCTAGAGGGGTTATGGTCACATTTCTAAGATGAGATGCATCAAACACCTCATGTGTACATCATACCTGTTTTGACAGTGTTTGTTTTGTTCCAGGGTGTTGGATGTGCTTAAACCCAGTTTTCTCCCCAGCGTCTGCCTTTAAACTCTGTAAAACAGCTAACTTCCGTCATATATGTCTGCATCCAAATCTGAGTAACAACAATCCCAGAACTCTGTTTCTTCCCATGACAAAGGAAGTTTTTCTTCATGACTTGCCTTAGAATTTTCATTTGATTCTAATGCAGCAAATATATGCTCCGGCAAACTGCTAATCAAATTTTATTTCCTATTAGGAGCCATCTGTTGGCCGATGACTATTCTGTTGGTTTTTCTTTATTTTTATTGCTATTCATTTTACTCTGTTCATGTTTTACCATGCCTCTTCCACTCCCTGTTTTTCTCTGTGCTTTCCTTCCATGCTGCCTCTCCTGGGTGAGGGAGGGAACAGGGAGTAGATCTCAGGGAATCTACTGTTCTTCAGAAAAATACTTGGGTCTCAAAGCCTTCTTTCTGACTTCTCCTCAGCCTTTCAAAGTGCTCTTTATTCTCTGCCCTCTTTAAGTGTCCCCAGCTGCCTTTCAGAAGACTTCCCTAGAACAAAAGAAAGGAATTGCTAAGGTTTTTGCTGTCTTTGACTTCCAGAGCAAGAGACTGGCCTTGGTTTCCTCCTCAGTCATTGCTTTCCTTCTGAGGCTGTAAAAGACAAGCAGCCCTCCTTTTCCACATCACTGCTCTCACAGAGGAATGTTTGTGTGGGACGTTCCCGACAAAATTCGATACCTACAAAAATGTTAAAATTCAGCCACCAACTTATAATACATGATTTTTCCCTCGTCTATGTTTGTTTGCATAAAGTTCCGCTTATCCTGAGTCATGGTTGTCTATTAAAATGAGACCTTTGTAGGCTTTTTAGTAGATTTCCCCTCAGGTAGAATTCCCTGCAAGCTATCTTTGACCTGACTCGGTTCCACTGCTACTTCAGAGCTCAAGTGAAACCTTGCCACAATGATGTCTGCCTGACAGACACCTAGGTGGACCTCACTGCTCTGAAGTCTGCTCTCTGTCTTCGGTGCACATTTGGCAGGTCAGTAAAACTAAAACTCACCCAACCAAGTTCTTCTCCTATCTCTGCTTCCTTTCAGACCAACCACAGCATCCCAAAGCATCCTAAATGTTTAGTGGCTCCTAGCTCTGTAACTTATATGTATAGGTGCTCAATAAACGTGTATTGATTTATTACTCAGTTATATATGAACTTATGTTTTAGGTTGAATTTTTCAATCACTCTTTTTTTCACCGTTTCAGTTACTGTTGTCGTTTTGTCAGTGGTCTTAATTACCTGGTGCAGGTTTACCGTCAATGGTTACATCTCAACAGAAATGCAGAGGCGTTTCCTAAGAATTCAGGAAAGATTTGAATAAAATTCATATTTTAAACTTGCAGACGAATGTTGTACTAATGATTAACTGTAGCAAACATATTTTGAAACCGTTCATCTGGCAGAGGAAAAGACAATAGCCCTATCCCTTGTGACCAGAGTTTCAATGGCTTCCTTCAAAATAGTCATTTGAAGTTTTTGTTTCCTCCTCCCTTTTAATCTCTCATATTATGAATAATATTTAGTTAGACTCCCAAAGCAACTGGGGGAGGAAAATCTTTGGTGTTTATTTTTGATAAAATATGAGACATTTACTCTTGTAAATGTTAGTCTCAGAAGGCTTCAGTACATGCACTCTTTTGTTCTCTGGATTCTGGTGTCAAATATGGAAATTTAAGTGTTAGTATGCTTTTGGTCACCAGAAAACTCTATGCAACACCCACATGTGTAAGTTTATTTTAATATCTGTAGCACTCTATAATCTTAATTACCATAAAATAATGGCATGTGGTTGTCATGGCTATGGGCAGTTCGTTAAAGAAGCTGTTACTTTGTAGTTCATTCTTTAAACTTTTTATTTTATCCATATTTGCTTAGCCAGTAAGTTGGAGAACTTTTTTTTTTTAATTATTCTGATCACTCTATGTACCAAGTCCTCTCAGGTCATAATTTCAAAATGCCAAGAGGAGGGATCAGCTTTTATCCTGACTTCTTGCCAAAATAGTGAATATTGTACTTCCTGTGTGTTTGACTTTATAATATCCTTCCAATAAACTTCTGGTCACTAAGCTAATTAATAGACCTAAAGTGACTGTTAATACGTGTATGCATGCATATGTGTGTGTGTGCATGCATGTGTATATGTGACATGTATGTATG
This sequence comes from Rattus rattus, assembly GCF_011064425.1. Classification (NCBI taxonomy): domain Eukaryota; kingdom Metazoa; phylum Chordata; class Mammalia; order Rodentia; family Muridae; genus Rattus; species Rattus rattus. Next base: position 37,876,082 of record NC_046165.1, read on the forward strand.
TTTAGGACAAATGCTTATATCCGAGTTGTATCAGCTGTAATTCCTTTGAAGTCAGATCTGAATTACTTCTTTCTGGTTGAATCATGTTGGCTGATTTTCAGACTTGGATGAGTTTCACTGTAAATTGCTGTCGATGTGACTGGAGCACCCAGGAGCTGTCAGGATGGCTCGATGATTTAACACTGGTGTCCTGCAGCTTTGCCTGTAATCAGCAGATGCTGCAGTATTACCATAAATGTTTTCCTAACTGCTTCTGTCAAAAAGAGAAAATTCTTCCTGCCCTGAGTCTGCCGCTTCTGATTAAATTCAGTTTGGCTTCTTTTGCATAATTAATGTCCCATGATGATCTCTAACCTTTTGTTTTTAATATTGCCTCTTGGTCTAGACTCACTCTTTACAGGGAAGCTCAACCAGGAGAAGACAAAGAGAAAGGACTGGTGCTTTTGCACGGACCCCCAGCATCTTCTTGCTCTAAATTGATAATTGTTGTATTCACAGTCACTTGTTCTCGATTGTGGAAGGTTTGGAGGTTTGGTCTTGCTGTGTTTGTCACTGCTGTGTGGTGCCTGCCTGTTCTACTTCAGAAGGCTGTTTCTGCAGCTCTTTGTTTGCACCACACGCTTGCCTGACACCCAGTGAAGACAAGATCTGCTTTAAGCTATGCTTACCCGGTCTGTAAAGTAAACTCTTAGACGTGAGCCAGGCCAAAGACTTCCTGATCACCGACAGAGCTTTCTGTATCTCTAGCCCAAAGGAACTCAGAGATTATCTTTATTACAATAAAGTAAATGTGTGAATAAGATGAATACATTAAAACTGAAGACCCTGTTTGTCAGTGAGTATATTTTAATACATTTTCTCAGGGGGAAAAGATTCTTAAGTTTATTAAATACTATTAAACCATGAAAAGCCTGAAGTGCTTCTCTGCCTGTTCCTTCAGAGCCCAACATTCTTTGGCGTGACAGCCACCTGTGCACTCTACTTCTTAAATGGAGTGTGGATGCTAATAGATACAGTTGGTGTTGTTATTCTTACACCGTAAGATATTTTTAAAGAGCTGTATGGCATCTCCTAGATCCTAAATAAAGCCTAGAGTTTAGAAAGAACTGCCCTGCTACCATAATTGTATGAAATTATATTAGTGACATTTTCCTGTGTTTCAAAAGAAAGATCTAGTAGTTGAGCTTCATGTTTAGGGGATGATACTTTATCTTCTATAAAAACTTTTAACCAGTAAATGTTTATCACAAAATAACAAATGTTTGTTATTTTTATATTCAAACACAGAACTTCAGAACAGACAAGAGTTTAGACATCACAAAGCCTTTCTTTTAGTTTTCTCTATTCCCCCGACAATCAGCCACCATGAAATAAAACAAGAGTGCTACAAACAGTTTGGGGATTTTCAACTTTTGGGTACTAAGGTGTTAACTTTGAATACAAGGAACAAAAGCACAAAGGAGACACTTACTTTAACATCTCTGGGTTCATCGCCCCTCAGACAGATTCCATATAAAAATGAGGTTTATAATTTTAAAAAAAAAATGCATTTCTTGACCCTCTTCATACTTATACTACAAATGACTGAGCCTAATGCTACTTGGGCCTCCAGGACGTTGTTCTGTATAGCCAACAACATTGTCATCTTCCCATCATAGTTGACAATCACATTGTATTAACTACTTCTAGAATAGTCATGGCACCCTTTGAATAGAACAATTGTCCCTCACTCAGATAATGGCAAGGTGCCACTTGAAATTGAGACTGAATTTTCCTTGGTCTTCTGCTATTTCCCACAGCTGTCACTAGAGTAATCCGCATAGCTTCATGGACTCAATTTTCTTGTTGGTCACCACCTCTGAGGAGGATTCACCTGGCACTAAATGTGCTGCTGTATCCACACCTGCTCCCATGTTTAGTGAGCAGCAACATTAGAGAAACATCTGGAACTAGCAAGAATAGAACAAGGGGGCTGTGGTTTACCCAAACAAAAGATTTCTAGGAATCATTTTTATCACTTTCTTTCATTTCTACTTTATTCATGAATATGTGTTCACCACCACCACCACCACCACCACCACCACCACCACCACCACCACCCCAATAAAGAAAGGAAGGAAGGAAGGAAAGAATGAAAGAAAAGACACAAATGTGTCTCACTTGCTCAAAATATTAGAAGGTGAGAATGGAAGGAAATTGTTTACAAATGACCAACATTTTAGGAAAATGGGAACTGTGCCTCTGTCAAAGAAAAGAAAGTTTCCTTCTCCTCTTACAGGTCCCCCAAAAAACTTTCCATGGTTCTTTTTTCCTGAAATAATTCTAGACCCTCGAAATTGTCAAGCTTGGTATTTCTGTAATTGTGCTTTCTCAGGAAGCTGTCAGATAACTTCAAATGATGATGAGCTGTAATTCATAAGCACTACAGCTGCCATTCCCACCGTCTCTGTCATTCAGAGTTTGGAGAGCCACCCACCTTATTCCTATCAAATTAGCACATAAATACACACCACAGGAGCTGTTCCCACAGCTATGAATCTACTGATAATATATGTAAGCGTATACCAGTTCTCCGAAGGAATACTGCATTGAAAGACTGCATGGAAATGAAATGTTCTTCCTTTTTTTTTTTTACACTTAGAAATGCATCCTGATTGAATGTTGTCACAGAGTAGGTAGTTCAGCGTCAACTTAAAGCTTCCCTTCTTTCAGAACACCTCTTACTGTCTGTTGTACCAACAGAGGCCTAAGGGGGTGGCCTTCAAGGTTTACGTGAAGATCCCCAGCAGGACTTTATATTCCCGTGGTGGGTGGGTGCTCTGTACCTTGTCCAAGAGCTTTTACGCAGAAACTCTTTGAATTACATGATTAGGTTTTAGAGGTTTTGTCGTTGTTGTCGTCACTTGTTTATGTGTTTCTTTATTTGATTTGGTTGGTTGGGTGTTGTCATCATTGTTGTTGTTGTTGTTGTTGTTGTTGTTGTTGTTAAAAACGAAAGGAGAAGGAGAAATGGGAGAGTCTGAAAGGAAGAGAATTCTCGAAGGAGATATAAAGTAAATGTCCTAGCTGAAAGGAAGCCAAAGGCCTACCATGTCTCCTGTCCTTTTGCCTGGAACCTCTGCTTCTGATCTAGTCACAGGTGTACAGTTTGCACCTCAGCAGAGGAGCAGGAGGAAGTGGTTTTTTGGTTCTCTTTCATGCAAAACCAAAGCACAAACAAATCAATAAGCATACTGCTTGATAAATGAAAAGGTTGTTCCAAGGCTGTAAGCTCAGTTAAAACTAAATCTGTGTAGGCAGCAGGGGGTGAGATAAAGCTAACCTTGCCTCCAGGGAAAGGCTTTCAATTTGCAGAAGATTCTCAGAGCCCTCTGAACCAGGAGACTCAAGTCAACCCCAGCGTCAAACCAAGAATGCTGTCTGTGGTCTCACAAAGAGTAGCTAGACTACTAGTCTTGTTGTTGTTGTTGTTGTTTGTTTGTTTGTTTGTCTGTCTGTCCATGTTGTTGTTGTTACTGCTGGTTTTTGGATTTCTTTGGTTTGGAGTTTTGGGTTATTTGTTTGTTTTTTCTTTTTCCTGTATCATGGGAATGTTAGCCTCACGTAGTCTGTGAAACGAACTGGGAGATGTAATGGAAAGTTCTTGTCATGCCCAGTGCACAGAGAGCATAGCCAGGAGATCAGAGCGAGAGTGCACTAGAGAAGGCATTTAAATATATCTCATCTGGGGTTTATTAGGACAGAGATGAACGAGATGCTTGAGAATGAGAGCCTGCAGTTGACGAGGCTTTCTTCCTGCTGATGTGCTAAAGTACTTCTCCCCTAGTCCTAGCTATGAAGGAGTGGGCAACTGGCCTCTCTCTGGAGAGAAAGTCAAGGCAAATGATCAGTTTGAGTTGAGCGCTGCTTCGTTTTGTTTTGTTTGTCTTTTACTATCTGTGTGGTACCAACAGTAGGAGAGGAAGAAGGAGGACCTCATCGAAACATAGTTCTCACCAAGTTTGGAGCTCGGAGTCAAGACTTTGGAGCATAAACTCAGTTCATTCCATGTTCTTCCAATGGAGTCCAGTTTATGCTGTCTGAGCTGGTCTAGATTTAGATATCGCATACCTGCATTTCTTTCCTTCTCTGTTTCAGTGAAGGATGTACTAGTTCATTCGACCCTCAGTTCCCTCTAACTAATCCCCTCACTCACTCACTCACCACTTACCTCTGCAAATGTCTTGGGCCTGTACATTTTTTTGTGAACTCTAACATAGTCATAGTACTTAAGCTTTTAGCTTTATTGTTCAAGAAATGTGGATCCTGACTTTTGTAACATAAATCACATTTAATAAAGCATATTTTATAATTAGAGGCACAAAGCCAAGTATGGTGGCTTATACCAGGAGGCAGAGAGGGTCATATGGGCTTTGAGAAATGTGGGGCTACATAGAAAACTCCTATCTCAGAAAGGAAAAAGGCATGAGCCACACTTAAAACCCTATTCTGTTCTGTTCTAGTTGTTCCTCTGTTGAATGCTGCAAGGCATAAGCAAGTAGCTTGGTACCCATGCCATGCAGATGCGGTTAGATTGGAAGCTTGCTGGAGGCGAGGACCATGCCCCATGCTGGTTGTTATACAATGTGCTCCTGGTACCAGCATCAGCTGCATAGGCTCTGTATACTCCAGTAAATGAGCAAAGTCATATGGCCCCTGTTGCATTCTTAACTATAGCAGAACCATGAAAACTTGGGATAAAATGGACACTGATGGCTTTAATACCACAAGGGACAGAAAGAGCACAGACTCTCAATAGCTTATGTTCTTGTTACTAGAGGAACATGGGTCAGGCAGATCAGGTCATGAACTTGAAAGAGAAATCTGGTGATGGGTGGCATCATGACCATCAGGAGAGAATATCGATGAGATGTTTTTAGAGATACTAGATTTTCAGAAACAAGAAAGCCTATAGGATAAACATAGATAAAACCATTTAAGAAATCCTATCATCTCCTAAAGGAATTTCATCCAGCGTTGTCAAGGCCTTTGCGATGATCTCGCTTTATTTGAAAACTTAAAAAGTGATTTTAAAACTCTGAACCTGCCGTTTGACACAAGTACTGCTTATTAAAATAGGAAGCACTATGTGCCCTACAGTCACCAACGGAATATTTTCTCAGGCATTAGCGAGTCTGAACCGAGGGTTTACTGCTCCTGTGAATAACTAGTTACATAGCAGCAGGTATAGGAACAGACAGGACCTGACACAGTCTGAGCACAGACCCTGGAAATAGATCTCCTGGTTGTCTCTCACTGGAGAGCTCAATAAGGCATTTGTCAGAAAGAGTGTGGGTAAACATGCAGTCTCATAGTTTTCTCTTGCATCCTAGCACTAACGCCATGGTGCTGCGTGCCTCCCCTTCTGCATTAGGTGTTATTTAAACTGCAGCATTATGGTTTGGAGCCAGGTACTGAGTCTTCCCCAAGCATGGGAAAGTGTCTACACACGTCAAAACCTCCTCCCTCAGACTTTATTCAGCCATGTAGGGATCCAAGTAAGGCAACAAGCACGTGTGTCCCCACCTGGCACCGAATATGTAATTTGGTTGGTTAACATCATTTTCATTGCCTGCCCTTTTTTGAGAGCCTGAAATGGAGGAAAGTGCTTGTAGTTGCTTTGTTGAGAGATACTGAGAACGTGGATAGAATTGTGTTAGAGGTGTACTTTGTTATATCTAAGCTCTCTGTGAGCTGTTACAGGTCATAATTATGTCACTGACACATATCTAGCATATTACTAGACAGACAATGACTTCACTCATTATAATTAATCTGTACTCTCATATATAGGTCTGTAAATGCATACGATTTGTCTGTACAAGGAGAAAATGCACACGGTATTCAAGCACTGAGTGTGCGGGTTCACTAAAGTTCTGTCACCAAGATGGACTTGGTAAAACTTCAGACTTTACTTCCCTGTTCAGTTCTTGCAGCCTTCCTAGATCATAAGATCCCATTAATTGCAAAGACCTACTCACCACAATGGATTCTTTCCTCTTCCGAATACAATGTGAACCCATCTAGGAAGGAAGTACCAGTCTTGAAAGGCTTTAAAAGCCAAATAGTTCTCAAGTATGCTGCTGTATGTAATGGTTGTAAAGGAACGTTCGTTCCATGTTTTTAAAATCACTAAAAGTTATTCAGGCTACAATATTGTTCACTAAAATCTATTAGTGACGGGGGTAACTGGCTGACCTCTAGTGGCTATAACTGTAGCTACATCTTAGTTTCCTGGGGGCCATTAGGAAGTCTCCTGCCTGCCTCCCTAAGGAGTACTGGGTGTTTTAAAAAGAGAGAGAAATAGGGAAGGAAGGAACTCTGAGTTTCTAAAGTAAGAGTTCTACAAGCAAGATCGGCTTCCCCGAAGTTCCATTAGTCTATGTTAGAGGGTGGTTTGAGAGGATGGACTCTTGGTCCACTGTGAGGGTAGGTGCTGGAAATGGAGCATCCGGCCAGCCGGCCGCCCTGTGCAGTAATCTCCATGCCTCTTCAGGACGCCCCATTCTCACAGCCAGCTTCCAGGAGCAGTGCAAAGCAGTGTTATATAATCTTGCATGAAGTGTTTTGAAGGTATTCAGAGTGTACTTATTAGATGTCAGTGTGAATGTCTCTCATAACATGTAAATGTGGAGGCTTCTTGAATATTCTTATATTGATTTCATTAAGGCTCCTCATATATATTGTCCTGTTTCAGAGGCAAACTTTAGAGATGCTGTCTGGGGCCAGAAACAGATTGGCATTGTCCAATTATTTATGGATCTGGGCCTTCTAATTATTCGGGAATGATGAAATTATAGGCGTACATTTATCACAGTGCCCTGCACCAGGAGACATAGAGATGACTGAGAGAGATGTTATACTGCGACAAATAAAAAAGAGGATTCTGCCATATGCTGTTTATCTCTCTCTTTTACCTTATTTTTACAGTATATCATACTGGAATATTCTGTATAGTGTTCTTCTTGTTATGATTGTCTCTTGACCCTTTAACAAGACCTTGTATGATATCTTAAGCAAAAATATTTACAGGTATAAAATAAGAGGAAATATAACAGAAAATACCATCCTTAAAGTCAGAGAAATGCTCAACAGCTTTAAGTCATCTGAGATATCAAGGGAGAGCATGACTGAGGGTAAATTATGGCCATTTCTAGAACCTTGTATATAGATCAATGACTCTTGGTGCTGGCTGCGGGGTAGTTGGAAGTATTTAGAATGTTTCTATAAATGTCGATGTGAATGTCTTTCATAATGTGTAAATTTGGGGGCTTATTTGACAGAGTACTTATTTCTCTCAGTGGTTAAATGAACTGTGAATTCCTAGACATAGATGGCTATTGTGGCTCTCTGGCACATTCTTCTTAATTTCAAATACTATGTGGATCATACAGCTCCAGAGACAGACTGCAAGGTCTCCTCTGTGATGACACGTGTAGCTCTTGAAGACTGTCTGACTGAATGAACAAGGGACAGTTACCCATTCTTCCTCCTTGTCTGTCTGCCTGCTGTCAGCACCTTCTTCAGCTTTACCCAGAGAGCTGTACTCTGGTTTTTTCCTACCCACTGTATGGTACATTTCTAGTGCTTTGTGTTTTGTGTTACCATAGAGACGGGAGGTATTCCAAAGCCCCAGGAAGAGAGTGGAAGCAAGTCTTTGAGTTAACAGTCCCTGCTGGCAAGAAAAGCCTGAGGCAGGAATCTATAGCAGTAAACGGAAGGAGGGAATTGTGTGGTCCGAACTGTTTGTGTGTCCATGGAGTCTTAGAAAGCACGGACTCAGCCAAGGCAGCATTAAAAATGAGCTGTTTACAGAAACCAATTTTTCAGAGATCCCAGTGCAGCCTGGGGTTTCACAGAAACCAAACTGGGTGTTTTATTTGCAAGAAAATAACTGAAGTGACATTGATGTTTTCCTCATTAAAAAGGGACAGCTTGGAAGAGAGACCCTCCTTGCCTCAGTTATATTGCTTATCAAAATATCTCACCTTGAAAATGGAGGTCGATCATTCTCAACTTAGCCAAAACAATGAGAAGTCAGATTGTAGCTTCAGCACCAGGGACACAGCCAGCACCCAGAGCCTTGGCTCTATATATGACAGTTGTAGCAATGAGCACACATTTCCCAGTTACGCTCTCTCACCATATTGCACATGACCTAAGCTGTTGTGGTTTTCTGTATTCAGTGATTATACATTCTATTGTATTACCTATTTCATACCTGTTAATGTTCCTGCATAAAGGTATTACACAGGTCCTGTTAAGGGGAGATAACAATGAAACTTTACAGCAAAAAACAAGAAGTGAGTTTTTAGAAGAACAGACGCCATCAGATACCTTTAAAAATCAGTCTCTCTGGAAGAGACTACAATCTGTGACTAAGGTGTTTGCTAGATTTCTTTTTTCCTTTTAGGTCACAGATAGGGCAGTCTGCGTGGGGTATGAGCACAGATAAAGCCCAAACCATATCAGCACTTCTTCCCAGATTGCCCATACAAATCTGTCCTTGAAAGAAGGGCAGTACTGTAATAGCCGAAGCTGAGGAGGGTAGACTGTGGAACTTACTGTTGTCACCCTGGCACTAGGAGGTGGAAGTGGACTGGCCTAAGGTGCTCCCTTTCAGGTAATATCTACCAGTCACGTCAGATTCTGTATCCCATCCCCTTTAAAGAAGTATACAAGTCTAAACTCTTGGAAACACATACCAGACTTTATAATCAATCCTGGTATCGTCAATCCAGGGCAAGATAACAAACACTGTTGAGCTCTGTAGGAGACCATCAAATCAGGCCAGTCTATCAGCCTTGATCCACCGCCACCAGTCCACACCCTGACGCACTAGTCCTGCTCTGACAAAAAGAATGTCAAGCAAGAAAAGCCAACTTCATTTGCAAACATGGAGAGTCATATTTACTAAGTTAAGTGTTTCTGACTTTCGTGGTATACACAACTACTAAGTAAAACAAAAATCCCTAAATGACAGCATAGTCTCCCTGTGCTTAGGAGGCTAGATTAAAATATCGGAGCAGTAGATGGGTAAGCATTAGAATTTGAGTTTTCCGAGGATGAGTTTAATGTCTGCCTTCTGTCTATTATCCCTTATCACATTCACATAATCCAAGTTTCCAAGAATGTGTAATTTGTTTGTCTGCACACAAAACAAGGTCAGAGTGAAATGTTGCACACTGAAGCACTGCTTTATTTCACCCCATTGTTTTTCTTTTATAATGTTACTATGGATAATAACAGATACATTAAAATAGCTGCAGGGGCTTTGAAATGCACTGGCACCACATTCCGGAATGAAAACCAAGCACTTCCTCCTGGATTACTCTGACCCCCAAATTTCAGTATGCATGTTCCACTCCTCCTTGTCTCTCCCATTGGGCTGTAGGTAGAGGTTACTGGCCTAACTGCCTGCTTGTTTTCCGTCAATCTCACACTTTGACTGTCCCTTCATAAAGCGCTTTGCTGTATTTATTGGACAACCCAGAAAGCATATGGGAATGGAGTGAAATACATTACAGAAAAATTTACCAGAGTTCTTTCCCAAGGAATGAGATTATTTTCCTGACCCAGAACAGTTTAAAAAAAACAAAACTGCAGAAGACACCATCAACTTGCATCTGCATGTTTCTCGCAGGATTTATGGTAGACTTGTATTGTAAGATTTTTCCCTACCTGTTGACTGTTTACAGCAAGTGGCTGCCACAGCATACTTATATTACTCTGGGTTAGTGGCATGGAAGACTGTATAATTTAACATTAAAGCTGCATTTTACCTTAGGGTGTGCAAACTGATTGCAGGGAAAATCCAAAGCATAGTAAGGCTGGCTGTTACGCTGTTCTCTTTCCGGTAGGTTCAACATTAAAAGGCTGAGTACACAGTACGAATGCAGGCTGTCTTAAGTGATCTCAAGGTATATTATTAACTTGGCTATGCCGTCCAGCAAAAGTTCAATCTGCTAGAATAATAAAAAGACTTTCATAAAATTGTATCCTACAGTAATACCTGATTCCATCAGTAGGTCTCCTTCTTTATTGATGATTCTCAAGAACTTGTGTATTAGGGAAATTTATCTTCTCAATATTAAGAAAATATTGGTATCTTTAATCTATTTTATATGAAGATTGAATGATACATTTCTGTTTGATATTGTACTATGATCAGTATAAAATATGTGAACATATAACAAAGCTACATGTACTTGTCCATGCAGAAGTGAGCAAAAAATCTTGGTTTGAGTGACTTTTTCTTTAGCCACCTAAACTAGCATTTCTATATAGGGACACAATAGTTATAGAGCCATTCTTAGGAAGCCTGGAGAAATGAGCAGTATTGATCCTTTGGCTTATGGATTATTACAATTTGAGCTTTATAGTTTACAAATTGCTCTTGTTATTGCTACTAATTTTATAATAGCAATGATTATAACTTTCTCCCACCCAAATTCTAACCAGGCACAATCCTGTTAATCTGTTAATCACAATCTGAAAGATCAGATACTTTCTGGTGGGATGACTGTAGACAGCGATTAGCTTTCTTCCAGCAAAACTCCAACTTGACAATGTTGCACACAGAAACTTTCTGTAGAAACCTTCAAGCCCCAGAACACAGCAAGTCTATCAACTCCACTTCTGTGTTATTATCATGTTTCTGTGAACATGGATTGTTTTATAATATACAACCTCCCCCTAGTTGACTGTTCTTTCATTCAGAATTTTGAACTGTTAAGTAGATGCAGTTCCATGGAGAAAGAACAGAGTCTTAAATACATCAAAGAATTAACAGCTTGCATGGAGAGCTGGCTATCCATTGAGTTAACGAAAGAACTCTCTTATTCATATTCCAGCGTATGGTCAGCACAAGATGCAGTGAGGAAACTATAGCTGTTTGGCATAATGAGGAGATAATTTAGATTGGCTTTGTTTTGTTTTTCGAATACTTGGCAGACTGGTGAATAGAAAAGAAATTGCCTTTATGTAATATAGTCCCAACTGAGGGGGGAGGGGCAAGGAGGAAGTAGGTAGAGCCAGTGACAAAAAAATGTCCTGAGAACCAAAGCTGAAAAAAGGAATGTGTGGTCTCTTAATGCTGCCCACAGGACATGTTGTCATATTACCTAATGACTATGAGATTTTCAGAATCTGACTGAAGGATTTCACATCTAAGCAAACTATTTTTGAAATTGAGCAAATAGAATAAACTTTGGGTAGATGGTTCTGCCAAGTAACTAAAATCTTTCCAATCCAAAGATGTTCTACATTACATGATTCTATAAATCAAAATGAAACAGAGTAGAAATGCCCAAGATACCCATTCAGAAAAAACATCTGTGCATTTGATGTATCTGAGGTGGAATTGGAAAGTATATAAATGTAAACAAAAGAAGCTACTTAAAAGCACACTATCAGATACGGCTTATAAATGGCTTCAGAGAAATATCTTCCTAAGCATTTATTTAACTGCTTATTTTCCATTGTGGTACCCAAGTGATTCCCACTGAGAATCAAGCTCCCCAGACACCCTACAGCTTCCTAAGTGTTCTTTCCATTTCTGATTGTGTGTTTGCTGTGGCCTCCATAAAGATAAAGTCCTAAGATTTAGATGGAATTCTTCCAAAGCAAATGGCAAGAACTACGTGGGTTGGGCAGTCCATGGACTTCCCTAAACTCCCATGGTATAGGGTTAAGACACTCTCTCTCTCTCTCTCTCTCTCTCTCTCTCTCTCTCTCTCTCTCTCTCTCTCTCTCTCTCTCGTCTCTCCCTCTCGAGAGAGAGACAAGAGAAAGAGACAAAGAGATCGAAATCTAAACAATTTTTCAAATGTATATTTTTTTACTTAGTACCTATATTGTTCAAATTCATCCCTACTATTTCCCAGACTTTTCTTCATAAAACACAAGTGCAATTGATGAAATTGTTACCTTTCTACTACCTGACAGGAAGGCTTAGAAATACACTGTGCCCTCTAAGCCACGTATCAGTGATCACAAGCATGCTGGCCCTGGATAGCCGTGAGTGCAGAGCTAGTTAACAGACGGTGGTTGTGCTCAGTGGGCTAGAAGGAAGAGGATGATGCTTTGCATTTGTGAGTTCTGTGTCAATGTGTTTTCTCAGATGAGAAATTGTGGTAGACTGCTTACACTGAAATGTTTAAAGGTGCCTTGATAGGCAGTGCTGAAGCTCTGTGGTCAACGATGGAAATAAAAATCTGTAGTCTTCTGAAAAGAGTTGGTTGAGCCAGAACCTTGTCTGAGGGAAGGCAGGAGGAGCAGGAAAGAAACCCAAGGATCTGATTGGGAGAAATGGATAAAGAGATTTGGTCGCTTAAAAGAGTTCACTGGAGAATGTGAAATAAATAGCTAAAGAAGGCCAAAATACAGATCATCAAAATCCAGAATGCCGAGCTCGGTCATGCACACCTGTTAGTTACCCCAGTGTGCAGGAGTCAGAAGCAAGAGGATAAATCAGTCAATAAATAAAGGGGCCCTATCACAGGAGACTTTGTTAACCAGACTGTGATGGTGTGAGTTCTCTAGTCCTGCCTGCAATCAGCTTCTGCTTCCTCATCTTCACGTGTAAACTGGGGTGAACAGACACGCACACACACACACACACACCTCACCTCTGTCCCAGGGTTTTTAGAAGACTCACATGAATGCATCTGTGCACAGAACATAAGGCACCTGCTGCCCAATTCAGTGCCCTATGTGTAAGGCCCAGAACCCACATAAGAATGGGAAGAGACACTCAAATCCCAAAAGTCATCCTCTGACCTCCACACATAGTCCATGGTTTGTGTATACACAGAATGTATATAACACAATACTAAATAAAATTTTAAGGGAATCAAATACAAATATATGTCAGGAAAATGTTTGCAAATTATATAAGGACCATGTGATTCTTTGATATTATAATATTATAATAATAATGCAAGCTATAAGAAGTATCTTGCAGTGACTGCTGACACCAGTTGCCTGTATTAAAATTGCATAAGTCATAATCCTTCAAAAAATACTGCCTCGTTTTGGACACCAGGTACTAGGATGGGGTACCCAGACCACTGTTACCTTCTGACCAGATGAATACAAATTTAGTGATTCCTGAAATTTCCTCAGTTTTGTTACTTTGCCAGATGAGGGGATTCATGCTAGCATAATTCAAATAAGCATAACCCCATTACAGTTCAATCATAGCAAGGAGATGTAAATAAGAACCTGACACAGAGCATATAGAAAATATATATATACATATATATGATGTAATCTAGAGATGATTTAAAACACATGGGAGGGTGTGTATAGATTATAGGAAACACTAAACCATTTTACATAAAAGACGAGCATTTACAGATTTTGGTATCCAAGGCAAACCAAATTTTCCATTGATATGTAAGGGAAAATATAGTGCCAAACAAGAAATTCACCTGAAGTTAAGTGTCCTCCACACAAACTAAGACTTCATTATTTACATATAACTGATGCAATCATTGACCACAAACCTGAATTTTTTTTTTTTTTAACTTTGAGTATTTCTTATATACATTTTGAGTGTTATTCCCTTTCCTGTTTCCGGGCAAACATCCCCCCCCCTCCCCTTCCTTATGAGTGTTCCCTCCCCACCTCCCCCATTGCCACCCTCCCCCAACAGTCTAGTTCACTGGGGTTCAGTCTTAGCAAGACCCAGGGCTTCCCTTCCACTGGTGCTCTTACTAGGATATTCATTGCTACCTATGAGGTCAGAGTCCAGGGTCAGTCCATGTATAGTCTTTAGGTAGTGGCTTAGTCCCTGGAAGCTCTGGTTGCTTGGCATTGTTGTACATATGGGGTCTCGAGCCTTCAAGCTCTTCCAGTTCTTTTCTCTGATTCCTTCAACGGGGTCCTATTCTCAGTTCAGTGGTTTGCTGCTGCATTCGCCTCTGTATTTGCTGTATTCTGGTTGTGTCTCTCGAGGAGCGAGCTACATCCGCTCCTGTCGGTCTGCAGTTCTTTGCTTCATCCATCTTGTTAATTGGGTGGTGTATATGTATGGGCCACATGTGGGGCAGGCTCTGAATGGGTGTTCCTTCAGTCTCTGTTTTAATCTTTGGCCTCTCTTCCCTGCCAAGGGTATTTTTGTTCCCCTTTTAAAGAAGGAGTGAAGCCTTCACATTTTGATCATCCATCTTGAGTTTCATTTGTTCTAGGCATCTAGGGTAATTCAAGCATTTGGGCTAATAGCCACTTATCAATGAGTGCATACCATGTATGTCTTTCTGTGATTGGGTTAGCTCACTCAGGATGATATTTTCCCAGTTCCAACCATTTGCCCTTAATTTCCTAGTAAAGTCAAAGTTTTTGATAGCTGAGTAATATTCCATTGTGTAGATGTACCACATTTTCTGTATCCATTCCTCTGTTGAAGGGCATCTGGGTTCTTTCCAGCTTCTGGCTATTATAAATAAGGCTGCAGGAACATATAGAGCACGTGTCTTTTTTTATATGTTGGGGCATCTTTTGGGTATATGCCCAAGAGAGGGTATAGCTGGATCCTCAGGCAGTTCAATGTCCAATTTTCTGAGGATCCTCCAGACTGATTTCCAGAATGGCTGTACCTGTCTGCAATCCCACCAACAATGGAGGAGTGTTCCTCTTTCTCCACATCCTCGCCAGCATCTGCTGTCACCTGAGTTTTTGATCTTAGCCATTCTCACTGGTGTGAGGTGCAATCTCAGGGTTGTTTTGATTTGCATTTCCCTGATGACTAAAGATGTTGAACATTTCTTTAGGTGTTTCTCAGCCATTCGGCATTCCTCAGCTGTTAATTCTTTGTTTAGCTCTGAACCCTATTTTTTAATAGGGTTATTTGTTTCCCTTCGGTCTAACTTCTTGAATTCTTTGTATATTTTGGATATAAGGCCTCTATCTGTTGTATGATTGGTAAAGATCTTTTCCCAATCTGTTGGTTGCCGTTTTGTCCTAACCACAGTGTCCTTTGCCTTACAGAAGCTTTGCAGTTTTATGAGATCCCATTTGTCGATTCTTGATCTTAGAGCGTAAGCCATTGGTATTTTGTTTAGGAAATTTTTTCCAGTGCCCATGTGTTCCAGATGCTTCCCTAGTTTTTCTTCTATTAGTTTGAGTGTGTCTGGTTTGATGTGGAGGTCCTTGATCCACTTGGACTTAAGCTTTGTACAGGGTGATAAGCATGGATCGATCTGCATTCTTCTACATGTTGACCTCCAGTTGAAGCCAGCACCATTTGCTGAAAATGCTATCTTTTTTCCATTGGATGGTTTTGGCTCCTTTGTCAAAAATCAACTGACTATAGTTGTGTGGGTTCATTTCTGGATCTTCAATTCTATTCCATTGGTCTATCTGTCTGTCTCTGTACCAATACCATGCAGTTTTTATCACTATTGCTCTGTAATACTGCTTGAGTTCAGGGATAGTGATTCCCCCTGAAGTCCTTTTATTGTTGAGGATGGCTTTAGCTATCCTGGGTTTTTTGTTATTCCAGATGAATTTGCAAATTGATCTGTCTAACTCTTTGAAGAATTGGGTTGGTATTTTGATGGGGATTGCATTGAATCTGTAGATCGCTTTTGGTAAAATGGCCATTTTTACTATATTAATCCTGCCAATCCATGAGCATGGGAGATCTTTCCACCTTCTGAGGTCTTCTTCAGTTTCTTTCTTCAGTGTCTTGAAGTTCTTATTGTACAGATCTTTTACTTGCTTGGTTAAAGTCACACCGAGGTACTTTATATTATTTGGGTCTATTATGAAGGCTGTGGTTTCCCTAATTTCTTTCTCGGCTTGTTTCTCTTTTGTATAGAGGAAGGCTACTGATTTATTTGAGTTAATTTTATACCCAGCCACTTTGCTGAAGTTGTTTATCAGCTTTAGTAGTTCTCTGGTGGAACTTTTGGGATCACTTAAATATACTATCATATCATCTGCAGATAGTGATATTTTTGGCTTCTTTCTTTCCGACCTGTATCCCTTGACCTCCTTTTGTTGTCTGATTGCTCTGGCTAGAACTTCAAGAACTATATTGAATAAGTAGGAGAGAGTGGGCAGCCTTGTCTAGTCCCTGATTTTAGTGGGATTGCATCAAGCTTCTCTCCATTTAGTTTAATGTTAGCAACTGGTTTGCTGTAAATGGTTTTTACTATGTTTAGGTATGGGCCTTGAATTCCCTATTCTTTCCAGGACTTTTATCATGAAGGGTGTTGAATTTTGTCAAATGCTTTCTCAGCATCTAATGAAATGATCGTGGTTTTGTTCTTTCAGTTTGTTTATATAATGATCCGTTGATGGTTTTCCATTATTAAACCATCCCTGCATGCCTTGAAGCCTGATCATGGTGGATGATTGTTTTGATGTGCTCTTGATTCGGTTTGCCAGGATTTTATTGAGTATTTTTGTCCATGTTCATAAGGGAAATTGGTCTGAAGTTCTCTTTTCTTTGTTGTGTCTTTGTGTGTTTAGGTATAAGAGTAATTGTGGCTTCACAGAAGGAATTCGGTAGTGCTCCATCTGTTTCAATTTTGTGGAATAGTTTGGATAGTATAGGTATGAGGTCTTCTATGAAGGTCTGATAGAATTCTGCACTAAACCTGTCTGGACCTGGGCTCTTTTTGGTTGGGAGACCTTTAATGATTGCTTCTATTTCCTTAGGAGTTATGGGGTTGTTTAACTGGTTTATCTGTTCCTGATTTAACTTCGGTACCTGGTATCTGTCTAGGAAATTGTCCATTTCCTGCAGATTTTCAAGTTTTGTTGAATATAGGTTTTTATAGTAAGATCTGATGATTTTTTGAATTTCCTCTGAATCTGTAGTTATGTCTCCCTTTTCATTTCTGATTTTGTTAATTTGGGCTCTCTGTGTCCTCTATTAGTCTGGCTAAGGGTTTATCTATCTTGTTGATTTTCTCAAAGAACCAACTTTTTGGTTCTGTTGATTCTTTCTATGGTCCTTTTTGTTTCTACTTGGTTGATTTCAGCTCTGAGTTTGATTATTTCCTGCCTTCTACTCCTCCTGGGTGTATTTATGCTTTTTTTGTTCTAGAGCTTTTAGGTGTGCTGTCAAGCTGCTGACATATGCTGTCTCCTGTTTCTTTCTGCAGGCACTCAGCGCTATGAGTTTTCCTCTTAGCACAGCTTTCATTGTGTCCCATAAGTTTGGGTATGTTGTACCTTCATTTTCATTAAATTCTAAAAGTTTTAATTTCTTTCTTTATTTCTTCCTTGACCAGGTTATCATTGAGTAGAGCATTGTTCAATTTCCAAGTATATGTGGGCATTCTTCCTTGATTGTTATTGAAGACCAATTTTAGGCCGTGGTGGTCCGATAGCACGCATGGGATTATTTCTATCTTTCTGTACCTGTTGAGGCCCGACAAACCTGAATTTTAAGTGGTGCTTGCCATTCTTCGTGAATGGGCTAATATCACTCTCCCCAAACCTCACTGTCCCAATCACATTCTGCTGACCTGACTAACCCCATCCTACATCATTCATGTCTGCAAACTGTCCAGGGCACTACCATGAATCACCTAATTAGCGTAATCTATCAGCTGTTTTGACAAACATGTAGGTGTGGGAGTCTTAACATGGGTAAAAAATTGCAGCCACTTAAAGAACACTTTCCAGAAACTGGAACAAAAGCTAGGTCTCAGAGGGAAATGAGGCCGGAGACAGAATGTAAGAACCTTAAGGCTTTGGGCACTTGTAGGGAACAATTTCAGTAAAGAATGAGCAAAACCAAAGATTCTAAGAGGAATGCTAAGACTTGAGCATTAGGAAAGCAGACTTGGAAAGGGTACCTAACCCAGGGCCTGTCAGAAAGGAAAGCAGCAAGATGTGGGCCCTTCCATTTCCTCCGTCTTCAAGGGAAATGGGGCTGGACTTCCTCTTCTGAGCCTGGGCCCTTAACAAGATTCCATGTAGTCATACACTCGATTCCAACCTGCCCAGCACTGACACTGGCAAGGCAGCTGACTCTGCTGCTTTTGAAATTTTATTTATGACAAGGTAAAATGAGAAAGTAACTGTGTATATGAGCTTTACAGAAAACATACTAGCTTGAGAGTTAGTGTCTCCACTAAATCCAGAGGTTTCATTATTTGAATGGGGATCGCATTTTGTTCAGATCTGTTTTTACAGAAATGGTTCCGATGGTTTAGTTGATACTTGTAAAGATGTTAGCCATATAAAATGACCTTTTACAAATCTGTCAGTGTGTGTGTGTGTGTGTGTGTGTGTGTGTGTGTGTGTGCATATGTATGTACATATATATGTGTATGTGTAAGGCAAAGAACAAAATGAAACCAAGAAGACTCTTCATCGTATTGATAAATCAACAGTAAGGAAGCCCGAGAGATATGTACTGCTGGTGGCCAGCACTAACTTCAGTTAGTGCATAGATTAAAAACATATATTTGTCATACACTTTACTATTCTGCATACCCAGAGGTGCCTTAAAAATGATATTTATGGGTTATTCACTCCTTTTCCCTTAATAAAGCTGCTGACAGGGTGAAAGAACACAGCTACTTAGTAGGTCAAAGTAATAGTTAAGAGCAAATGTAAGAAGTTGTAAAAAGACACCAAATTTCCAGAAGAGCGAAAGTCACTGAAGTCACATTAGGGCTCAGATGTTGTACATTCCTTCTCCTGTCAAGCCACAGTCTCGCCATTGGCCACAAAAGGTGGAGGCTCAGTTTCCTTATGCGTCAGAGAGTTGGCATGGCTAAAAAGCCAGTAACCATTAGAACCACCGTGTGATGGAGGAGTGTCTGACTTAAAGGGAGGAAAAGCCCCTGTGAAGCATAACCAGTATTTGCTGCAGTGGGAAGGTTCCTACAGGGGCCGTCAGTCAGGGTGTGGTCCTTGCATTCTGCATGGAAGATACATAGCAACTATTGGCTGACATACTTCGTTCAGATGCCAAAATGTACATGCGTGCATGCATGTGTGGCTGCGTGTGTTGTCAGCCTCTTCCCTAGATTCCTGTGCTGTTGTGTTTCTGGGGAAGCAATGAGAACGCTCTTAGTGCAGAATGGGCGAGGTTTCTGAATGTTGCTGTCATCGAAATCTATATTCTGCTGCACACTATATGGAACCCACACTGGGTACAGTTTAGTCTTTGTTTTTAAATTTATGTCCAGTGGGCTCTCTGCATTTAAGAGCAATTCGACTTTCCAGCAGTCCAACTTTTAATTCACAGAGGGAATAAAGCTCTCTGATTCTGTTCTTACAGTAAGAATCATGGGGAGTTAACTGAAATTAGTGAGTCCTCCTATTTTATAGAAAAATATTGTGTATTCTTATCCTGAATAAGATCTGTTCCACAGATACAGAAATACAGGCTATGTGTATTGGATTCCCTTATGGGTTTGGTACTAAGAATAGAAGCTGTCTCATGGTCTATCTGAGCTGCCATTACCAGTGGGCCTGAGTATTGGCAACACATCAATGGTAATATCTTAAAGGGGAAAAAGGAAAGCCCAAGATTTGATTCATAAAATTGTACAAAAATACTCCCTTTAGAAAATCAAGTAGGCATCCTATTTTGCCTTAGTATCTTTGGTTTCTGTTTTAAAACTGTGCGTTGGCAAAGATTTCTGTGGAGGATAAATAGAAGTGCTTCTCTTTTTATTGCAGCCCCAGCCTTACCTTTCAACCGAGTCCATATGTCCAAGAGTGCCATATTGTATTTCTAACTTGAGATGTGAAGGATGAAGCCTCCCACATCAAATTCTAATTTACTTATGCCTCTGCAAACCCATGCATTCTAATTTACAGAATTGCCAGCCCTGTGTTGTTTGAAAGACAACTATGGAAAATTTAATCCAAATGGAAACTAGGGGCCAGGTGGGTTTGTTGCTATGCAGAGAGGGGAGCTTGGCTTCTGGGAGTGAATAGTTATTGAGAAAGTGTTCACAAGGTTGCAAGCTCTCCCTTTAATGTGCTTTGTACATGTGGCTATTTTTCTAGGGGTCCGTAGAGTGGCATCTTCCTTTTTCACACCAACTTATCAGTTTCTTCCATGAAAGTCTTTCCTTCTGAAACTGCAGAGGACTCAAATACCAGCCATTTCTTTAGCATCGTATCCCAAATGGCAAACCCATGACTATTCTGAGTTTCTCAAAAAGGATCTAAATGTTTTTCCTTGCATCAGCCCACTGGTTATTGCCTGAAGCCTCCAGAGAAGTTCAAACACCAAAGCACTAAAGGAAGCACCCCAAGCTCTGCTGGACACTTCAACTGCTGTCTCGTAGGCAAAGACGTCCAAGTAGCTGGTGGCCTTTTTCTCAACAATTGGTCCACTGGTGACTTTCACAAGAATTGCTGGAGAAGAGTAAAATGTCAAAATCTGGATGAGTGTGGGTTCAAGAGGAATGTAAAAAGGAAAAACAGAGGCAAGAACCTCACTCCTTCAAAGGGTTTTCTTTAAAGGAGCCAAGCATTGAGGGTATAGCCAAGGCAGAAGTGGAAACAAATAAAAATTTCCTTCTCTCTTGAGTTTGATGTTACCACAACAAATGTGTATGCTGAGAATTGTCTCAGTTAGTGTTTCTATTGCTGTAATGAAACACCATGATCAAAACGCAAGCTAGGAAGGAAAGGGTTTGTTTGATCTACACTTTTATGTTGTAGTCCTTCATTGAAAGATCATTTAAGGATGACAAGAACTCAGACAGGGCAGGAACCTAAAGGCAGGAGCTGATGCCGAGGTCATGGAGGGGCACTGATTGCTGGCTTGCTTCTCATGGCTTGCTCCTTGGGGCTTGCTCCAACTGATTTTGTTTAGAACCCAGGAGCACCACCCACAATGTCCTGGGCCCTCCCACATCCATCATTGATTGAGAAAATGCCGTATAGCTGGATCTTATGGAGGCATTTTCTCCATTGAGATTCCCTTCTTTCAAATGACTCTTGTTTGTGTAAAGTTGACATAAAACCAGGACAGGGATGATGACAGGGAGGGCTGCACCTTGACAGTTCAGTGGGGAGAGTGCAGCTGACAACAGGAAGGCAATAGCAAAAGGGAGACCTTAGAACCATCCTAACAGGAAGGAAGGTATAGATAGATGCTAGATGCTAATGGTTGTTGAATGAATGGACCAAATTACAGTGACTTTAAATGTTCACAGTTTGAAAAGAGCAGAAAGAGTATGAACTGTCTATCTAGGAAAATGGAAGGATGGATGGCTTAGGATATTACAATGAATTGAGTTCAACCTTAGAATTCAGTCATCAATGTAATTGAGACCAGGACAGAAAGAGATGATGTAACCTTGAACATAATTGTGCTAAGGTAGATTCTATTTGTCTTTCTGCTTTACAAAGTTTTTGTAAGGGTTCAGGATCATCACTATTATGAATTTACACTTATCTTTGGCAAAAATATTTGTAGCTTTGTCTAAGATAGTTCCAGTGTCTCCTGGCATCTATCTGGCTTCTGCCACTGACTTACTCAGTAACTAATGTAAGCACATGACCAAACCTCTTTTTGCTTTTACTCCTTAGTCTATAACATGATGGTGCTCTTTGAGATGCAACAAATTCTTTGTAAATTAACAGGCTGCTTTATAAATACAGGATGACCATAAAGTGGCATTTCAGCCCTCACTGCTAAGCACTGGCAAGTCACGCCAGAGCCGCCAAGTAAACACTAAGTCCCTGACTGGTGAGCAGCTCCTGTAGTTTTTGAGGGGGGAGGGAAGGTAAGTGTGCTAGCTAATTTTATGTCAACTTGACACACAGGTTAGAGATACTGGAAAGGAGGGGGCCTTGAATGTACTTCCATAAGATCCTGCTGTATAGAGAGCATTTTCTTAGTGGTCAAACGGTAAGGGCCACCCATTGTAGGTGGTTCTTTTCTCCTGAGTTCTGTAAGAAAGACTGAGCAAGCCATGAGGAGCAAGCTGATACCCGTACCCTCCATATCCTCCACATCAGCTCCTACCTCCAGTTTTTTGCCCAGTTTGAGTTCCTCTCCTGGCTTCCTTCAGTGATGAACAACATAAGCCAAGTAAGCCATTTTCTCCCCCAAGTCACTTTGGTCATGGTTTTTCATCGCAGCAATAGTAACCCTAACTAGGACAATAATCACCATATAGGAGCGTGGCTCTTATCCTTTTATCCCCATAGCTACTCTTTGAGATTTATTATTAGAATCTGGGACTCAAAGAGATTGAACCACCCATTAAAGTTCAGATTTCACAGTACGTCTACCTAAAATCCCATGTTATTTTTTCTTTTTATTTTTCCACATACAGAATTGGCCTTGATTTTTATATAGCTATATTGTGGGACTTTATGAATTATTTTCTTGTAGTCCAGATCCATATTCTTGCCAATGTACTCTCAGTAATCCAAGATTTCAATTAGAGTTGCCCAGTAGCAAAATAACCTTGTTTGTTGGCAGTCTCATGATGGAGTAATATACAAGACATCAATGACCCGGAATGGTAGAAAGATTTGGGAATGAGCAGTATGCTGACAGAAAAATCAGCATTTAGCTACAAATGCACTTTCCGCACACCTTTGTGGGGAGGGGGGTAGGTACAAGAAACAATTCATTTCTGTGGCCCTGGGAAATGCAGAACCACCAGTCCGCTGTGTGTTCTTTGCTGTAGGCAGAGTGTGCACCGTACGCTGCAGTACATAAACTCCTCCAAGAAAAAATCACTGCTCTGTTAGATTTTGATTTTTGAGTAACAGTTGCCCACCTGATAGAGAAAGTGATAAGAAAAGTGTATTTATTTTCTTCCAACAGCTAAAAGCTGATCATACTTCTAAAATTTGTAGAGATTGTCCAAGAAACTGTGTAAAATACTCATCCATCACCGGAAGCCCCTGGTCAGGAAGTGACAGTGCAGTAAATATCTTCAGCAGCCGCCTTTTAATGTCCAAGCTGTTTTCGGTTGGAATTTTCAGCGCTCACATAAAACACACTGTCATGAGTGACTGCTTGTGCTCCAAAGTCATTACTGTTGGGATAATGGGACATCTCTCGGCGAATAACCAAAAAACTTTAAATGTCATGTCAAGTGTGTTGGAGCCGTTTTCAAACCCTGTTCAAGGTTACATGAATATTGAAGCAGTCTGCTTTTTAAAAGTCGGAGATCTAGGACAGACTCAGACATGAGGCTGCACAATGTGGGGGTCGGTTAATTAGAAGAAATTTGACGTCTCAGAGAGAATCAGCCAGCACCTCTTAATCACTGCCCATTATGGAGTCAAGACCACAATCTCTTGCCAGTATATATGTGTACATATGTGCAAGCATATATAGGTATAGGTAGATGTGGATATACTACTCAATGTCATTATGACAGAGTTATGTAATTACGGTTTGCTAGAAAATGCAATTTGCCTGACAGCTTCATTATTTTTAAGGGATTTTTTTAAACTTTTAAACTTAAGAGAATCTTCCTTTTTCTTCGAAAAGAAACTCTTAATCTAATTCCCCTGTTTGGTCATAATCTGTACAGACCCAGTGTGTTTACTGAACACGCAGCTTAGCCAGGACTGCTGTAGTTACTGAAACTATATGGTATTTAAAATAAAGCTTTTGCTCTGTGGGATATACATCCTACTGAAAAGACACCCAGTGGACAATAAACAGACATGTGTGTGCATGTGCTTGCTGTGCTGCTCTGAGCCAACGATGAGGGAAAGAAACGGAGTGAGGGGAAACATGAGCTCCTTCTTATGGTTAGAGAGGCCTCTCCATGGCATTGTTGTTTGACCCAAATCCTGAATGAGGAATAGAAGCAGAATAGAAGGAAATAGACCATTGTCTGCTATGATCTAATCGATCCTTAACTGCCACATATTTCCTTTATGTCTATCTTTCTACTGCTATTTCTAGCCTATCGAAGAGGACTTACTTGTTGAGAATGGTTAAAACTATGTTTTATAACATGCCTGGGCCTTGGTTTTCACACTGACAAGTTTCATGTTTCTTTTTTCCTTACTGTAGAAAATCAGAAAATGCAGTTGAGCGAAGGGTCTCGTCCACACCACAGTATCAATTGCAACTCCACCAGGACTCCAGTCGCCAAGGAGCTTAATTGTAATCTAGACACTCATACATCTACGGGAAGGATCAAGGCAGTTGAGAAGGAAGCCTGCAATGCAGAAAGCAACAGAAAAAAGGAAATGGAACTTCTTGGCTCTGTTTCTAAAAGCGAATCAGTTCCTGAGGTTGAAGCCCTGCTGGCGAGATTACGAGCTTTATAAATGAAACTGGTTAAAAAAATGATTAAGCCAAACCCCCAGCCATGCTTTCAGCTGGAACACTTGAAAAGTTGCTTGTATGTAAGTGACTTTATATAGATCTAAATTATGATATATACTAGAAAAAGTAAAGCTAAATACGTGATCACAAGACTTTTCCTATATGCTTTTCCTCCTACATTACTCAAGATTGTAATGGGCTCTAATACTTTTATTTTTGTCTCCCGGTGTTCATTTATTCTGTATTTGCCAATTAAATTATACATGTTGCTTCAGAGAGCTAGGAAGCAGCCATGTGTTCAACTGTGTCCTTAAGAAAATGAAATCTTTCTAAGTAATTTTTACCACTTCAACATTAATGAAAAGACATCAGTCTGAAGACTTGGTGTCTGTCCCTGTGTATATCATATTTGCTATCTGAATAGACCCAAATGTTTCCAATACAGCATCAGAAACATGTGTGTGTGTGTGTGTGTGTGTGTGTGTGTGTGTGTGTGTGTGTGTCCGTCTGTCTGCATGAGCCATGATGATCGGTGTTGACTCACATTAACTAACCCTGGAAGACGCACTTCCAAAAATGATGCAGTAAGAATGTTTGCACTTTCTTTGCAAAGCACACAGGCGTTTTGCAAAGTAGGAATCTAAAGTAGGAATGTATATAGCATCTCGGTACTACCTTGGTCTTAGCCAAGGAGACACTTTTACCCTCAGTATCATGGCTCTGAACTAAAATTACCATTCGGATTTTCCCACAGAATAATTTTTTATTTTTGACAAACTTAGGGTTTCAAATTTTTTAAAACTGACAATCAGTAACTGTGACAACAATCTGATATTTCGAGGACAGTTTCCATATGCAAATGCTTCGATTGTACCTCACTTGGCACCATTCCTTTGTTATTTCCTTATCAAAAATAAATAAACTTGCTGCTTGCACTGAAAGAAGTATGTCTTTCTTTTCTTGCTTATATTCTCTGGATGCCGTGGGGGTAGACTGTGGTCTAAGCATCCCTTCTGCCTTATTACTTGTAACGAGCGAGTGGAACTAGTCCAGCAAGGTCTACTGCATTTTATGCCCTTATCTAAGGTGCCACCTCCTTTCAGCTCCAAGTTAATAAAATTAATTAGTACTATGAGCCAGGCTCTATAGACATTGAACAAGCAGTTACCCGTAGTGTTGTGGGAGGAGCTTTGACCCTGCAGTACTACCATGCGCAGCCTCCACTTGCAATTCCTGTTTTCAAACAATCAGGGCAAATGGAGTTTTCACATTTAATCAGGTAAGCCAAGGCAGCAAAGCACAATTGTTAGGAAAGCAAATAAAGGATTTCCACCTCTGAAGTGATTTTGCTAAGATTTTTCAGAAAGGGAAACTAAGCCAGATAACTCGAACACAGGACTGCAGGTAACGCTGGGCGCCTGAGGGGGCACAAGGGAGAAGCTGGCAAGTAAACAGAAATGAGGATGACAAAAACTCCCAAGGGCAGATGAAGGCAGGGGTGGGGGGAGCATAAAAGGAGCGGCTGCCCCCACAGCATGTCTGTAAGAGCCACAGACAGCCTTGGAACAGACCAGGCTCCCAAGACAGGCAGAGCAGTACAGTAGCTGGGCCGGGAGGTAGAGGCCCAGCACTCTATCCCTTAGTGAGGAGTTTCTAAACAGGCCTTGGGTAGACATGCCGAGGGGTAGAACGAAGAACTCGTGAGGGACTGAATGCCCTCTCAGAGATCATTTTCTAGTGGAGAACGTGACTTTATATGGCACTTCACTAAGGGCTGTGGGAATGATTAGGGTTTTAAATCCATAATACTCCTTTAGCCTAACTGTGCGTGAAAACTCTAGCAGTGGCCTTTAAGATAGATTCTATGGCTCTGTTTCTAAGCATAGGACTGTTCGTTTGAATTAGCAACAATGATAGTTAATATTTGATGCCAGCAAGGAGGAGCCTCCAGATTTCTGGTAAAATATAATTCCTAGGTAGGTCTATGAGAGTCCTTCTGGAGAAGGTTAGCCTTGATAGCAACTGAATAAAGATTGTTCTTCCTGGTATCATGGACAGCATCAGATCTTATGGCACAAACAAGAAAACATTTCATATTCTCCTGTCCTCAACCATTAGCTCCTTTATGCTTAGACCCTTGATCTTGGAGTACAACTGGCAATTTCCGATGCCTCCAGCTTACACAGAGTAGGATTCTCAGCCTCTATAATCATCCAAGCCTTAATATTTTTTTAAAGATTTATTTATTTTATATAAGTACACTGTAGCTGTCTTCAGACACACCAGAAGAGGGCATCAGATCTCATTACAGATGGCTGTGAGCCACCATGTGGTTGCTGGGATTTGAACTCAGAACCTCTGGAAGAGCAGTTGGTGCTCTTAACCACTGAGCCATCTCTCCAGCCCTCCAAGCCTTATTTTAAACAATTTATGTGATATACATATTGAGTATTATATATAATAGATACATAATTATGCAATCATGCATTATATATTATATAATTTTATATAGTATATTGTATACTATACACATGCATGTGGCATTTTATTACATAGTACATATTATATAATATTAGCATATGGTATCTAATATAGTATTTAATTATATACATTTGTACATACTATATTATATAAAGTATGTTGTATATGCGTGTGATATATGTTGCTGTAAAATTATAAAAATGGTTTTCTTTTACCCTGCACTAGATCCAGCACTTTAGTGCCCCGAGATATCAGATATCTTCGTCTTGGTTGCCACCGTGCCAGACATACACATCCCAACTCCAGGGTGGCCTAGTGTCTCCAGCCATCACACACTCTCTTGAATTCAATTAAATCACCACATCAAGAACACACAACACAATAACCTCTGAACCAATTGATATATATAATTGCCCACCTAGACATGCAAAGCCCTGTACACATCCATCCCTTAAGATTATTCATAACAACCTGTAAATGTGCAGAGAGGAATCTTAACATCCACCTCCATGTTCTCTCGGCTGCTTCTCTCTCCTCTCCAATCTCTTTAAAACATTTCTCCCAGCCATCCTTCCTTTTCATCCAATGACAGGCCTCATTCTATCTTGTACCTTCCTACACCTGCATAATGACATCATCCTACAGATATATATATATATATATATATATATATATATATATATATATATATATCCGCATTTCTTTTCCTCATCAGAACCATGAGTAATAGAACACATAGCTATCATCTGATAAAGCTCAGCGTCCTTAGCAATGATGTTGAACCCAGTGATAGACCCAGATAAATTATCTTACTGTCTTAGGTAGGGTTTCTAATGCTGTGAAATGACTGCATAACCATGGCAACTCTTATAAAGGACAACATGTAAGCCGGAGCTGGCTTACACACAGTTCAGAGCTTTAGTCCATTTCCATCATAGCAGGAAGTGTGGCAGCACACAAGTAGTCATTGTACTAGAAAAGAAGCTGAGAATTCCACTTCCAGATCTGAAGGCAGCAGGAAGACAAAGGAACACTGGGCCTGGCTTCAGTATTTGAAACTTCAAAACCTGTGACATACTTCCTCTAACAAGGCCATACCTCCTAACTCTGGCAGTCCCTGTGAGCCATTTTCATTCAGACGACCACACTTCTTATTTTCTTTCAGCAGATAAGTAAGCAATTGTTGAAGCACTCACCTACTGCTAACAAGTATTTCAAAATAAATAAAAAGAATCCCATTATTTATACCTTTTCAAGAAACTTGAATATTTGAACAAAATATCTCCAGCTATCTAGTATTCAGCAGGTACAAGTCACCCTTTGAAAGGGATTGTATCTTGTGACTTGCACAAAACTGAAGGTTATTGGATTTGAGTGAAATGGACCATGCAAAGAAAGAAAAGTACCACATGATCTCATGTGGAAACCTAGAATGATGATTTCAAAGAAGTTGAGAGACTGATGGTTGCCAGAGGCTAGAAAGATTAGAGATGAAAGGGATGGTGTAGGTTGGTCTATAGGTCAATACGTTATAGTTAGACTAGAAGAAATAGTCCTGGCACCATAGCCACAATCATGTGATTACTGTCACTGAAGATGCACGATATGCTCTTTAGAAACAAGAAGAAAGGATTTTGAGTGTTTCCAACATGAAGGACTAAGGTTTCCAGACCAGAGGTATCAATCCCATATTTCCAAAACTATACAATTGGTATAGATGCACTAATGTAGCACATGATGAACTTGTATGATTGTTATGTCAATATAAGAAAAACCTGGTGTTTGGGAAACAATAGAACATTTCAATAATTTATATTTAAAAATTCTAAGAAATCTACCAAGAAATGTCAAGTTGCTCTAAAATTTGTTAGTTACAAAATAGCTAGTCTAAAGCATACTTCAAAGCAACTTTTAAAAATGATTTTTTTCCCAAGTGACTCATTTTTATTTTGAAATACCCAATATAGGTCTGAGTTTACTAATCAACTAAATTATTTTAGCTAGCATGCCCAGCTGCTACATCTGTCATCTCAAGTTCCCTTTATGCATAAACATATGTATACTAGAGACATGTTTGATGACTGGTGCTGTACCAAGCTTGTCTTCACATTATTTGACTTCTGGAACACCATAGGTCTTAATTCATGAACTGCTAACTCGTCAGATTCAAAGTAAGTGGAATTTCACTTTCTTTTCTTTTCATATTAATTATTTAAAGATTCAAGGTCCAGAAATTGTAGCTGGCAGGAACCCAGTATTCATTTTCATCTAGTGAATTGTTAAACGGTAGCTATTACATGTTCTTACCAGGCAGGCGTGTTCTTAAAATACATCCTAGGGCCAAATTGTTCAAGCATTTTGTTCTAAGAGCCACTGTTCAGCAAAACAGGTGGTATTGCCAAAGAACCACAGAGCTTGGAGGGCCCTGCAGGAGCAAATCCAGCTTTCGCCACAAATTGAAAGCAATAGAACCTTACCTCGACAACAGCTTGTTATTTGTAAGCATACCATAGTGGATATGAGGAGACTGTTAACAGTGGGGTCAGAGGCTCAGGTAGAACGAAAAGTCACAGTGTCTCCAATTATAGTTTAACTGTAGATGCCTCTTTTTCTCCTACTCAGCTACTTCACTAAATTATATTTTAGTGACATGTTTTACCTTAGTAGACTTCTGCCAGGCATCTTCAAGAAGCAAGGACTTAAATCTTTGTTTCTTTCAAGAAACCTAAAAATGATAGAAAGCCCAAGCAATGTACAAAAGTGTTGCAAGGACTAAGAAGATGGCTCAGCAGGTAAAACTGATTGTTGCCAAGCCTGTCAACCTGAGGTTCTATCCCCAGAACCCACACTGGGGAAGGAGTTACCCTCTGGCCTCCACATGGATACCATCATGCATGCTCACCCACGGTCTTAGTGTTGTGTTGCTGGGAAGAGACACTGTGACTATGGCAACTCTTACAAAATGTGACTGGGGCTGGCTTACAGGTTCAGAGCTTTAGGCCATTATTGGCATGACAATATACAGGCAGATATAGTAGCTGAGAGCTCTGCATCTGGATCCAAAGGCAGCAGGAAGGGAGAAGTCACATGCCTGGCTTAGACTTTTGTAGTCTCATAACAACACATACACACACACACACACACACACACACACACACACACACACACACCACCACCACCACCACCACCACCACCACCACCACCACCACCACCACCACCACCACCACCACCACCACCACAGTGTATTAGTCAGGGTTTTCTAGAGTCACTGAACGTATGGAACGCCTCTATATATTAAAGGAATTTTTTGTAATGACTCAGTCTGTAGTTCAAGTATAAGTATCCCAACTCTGGCAGCTATGAATAGGAAGACCAAGAATTGAGTAGTTGCTCGAGGCTAGTTGTTTCAGCAGGTCTTCTGTCTAAACTGGAATCCTGAAGAAGTAGGTTCCAACAAGAAGTGCTAGCAAGGGAAGAGAGTGAGTCTTCATTCTTTCCAGTGTCCTTACATCGGCCTCCAGCAGAAGGTGTGGCCCAGACTAAAGGTGTGTACCACCATGCCTGGATCTGGAACTTGCTTTGTCCAGGCTGGCGTTGAATTCAGAGATCTGCTTACCTCAGGCTCCTGAGCTTGCCTTGCCTGGGCCTAACCTTTTCATGGCCACTATGCCTCAAGATCTTCATGTCAAGATCTGGGTAAGAAGCTTCTGTCTTTCAGCCAGCTTATTCCAGATGTAGTCAAGTTGACAACCAGGAATAGCCATGACACACAGTGACACAGTTCCTCCAATAAGGGCACACCTCCTAATCTTTTAGATAGAATCCTATAGGGCCATTCTTATTCAAATTACGACACCCATGCAAAACAAATATAATATTTAAAGAGTATTTTGCAAAGTCCTAGAATAAGTTCTCTTTCAGTTAATATGGCCAACCTTCTCCCTATTCCCACAAATCTATATTAATACAGATTTCTCATTTGAAAGACCTTTCCGAATGAGGGTTGGGAAGCAAATCATTGGATCAGCTTCTCGGGACAGATTATCCCTCATCATCTCTGTAGTTCTTGGAAGTATTTTAGTAAGTATTATGTTACTTAGATTTTTTTTTTTGACAGTACTTAAAGGTTGGGAGTTTGCACTTTTCTCTTGGCATTTTTTTATTCCATGTTATATTTGGACCTATATCTGAAAACTTCTCTTTTCTCCTCCTTTTCTAGTTTTGAGTTACTAAAATGAATGTTAATGATGAATCTCCAGTGAAAATCTATCTGATCATAAGGCAACCTAAGTAGACCTGAGTATTATTCAAATATGAGCCCTATGTGCTAGAAGGATATACAAAAAATAATTAATTTAAACAGATTCTGGTAAATTATTTTTTGAGAGTGGGCCTACATTCTCAACTATATGTACTCCAGTTAATTTCTCCTCCAGGTGTTGGTACACTTTCTCACAGGCATAGCTAAATGATGAAATAAATTTATCTTTTCACAGTAAAAACTGCGACAGTTGACCATAAGTATTAAATAAGCTTCATGTCTTAATCCAATTAGCATCTGTAAATGTGAACTCTGTATATATATATAAGCATATGGAAATATCTTTCTTCATACACTCTAACTGCTTCCTTTTCAACCTCACGATGTTTGTCAAGCCTTCTCTTATCAACATGAGGCAACAAAGACACTTCATGATTAAAGTAGCCAACCAATTAGGGAAGCTTCATTTTTAGATTAAATCTTTCTTTCCTTCCTTCGATTCTGGCACAAATACGAGGCCTTTTCACCATAAACACCTATTAGGTAGCTAATAAAAGCAGGCAGGTGCCTCTCTGGCCTGAAGAGAATGGCATTGTCTTTGGAGGGTCTCATCATGAATGCCTCCCTTCCCTAAAGGACCTTACAAGAGCCCCCTCTGATGACATTGAGTGCCAAGGCTGACATTCCACACCTGTGGCCTAGCCAGAGCATAAGAGTCCAATTTGACTGTGATAATAAATAAAATCTTGTCATACTATTACAGAATGCTTGGCAAGGACAAGAATTAAGGCACCTTTATAACTCCCAAAGGAATCTGGTGATATTTCTAACGTGATCTCGCACATCATTCTGTCCTGCCTGACCTTGCTTGTATCTCCTTCCTGAATTATAGCTTATGTCAGCTACCCTCTCCTCCTTCCACAACCTCTCCCAAGATGAAGTATCGCTGACTTGAAGAAAACAAACCCTTTTTTTATTCTTTGGGGGGAAAAAATGTCGGTTAAAATGTCCTCAAAGTCACACCATATGTTTTCTGTAAAACAGTTACTGCCTCCATTAGGTTAAATGTTGTGTCTCACTTTATGAAGTGAATATTATTATATGATAGGCTGAAGAGATCTATTCACAAAGTGTCTAGCTCCATTCTTTAACACCTAGGGGGCAGAAAGTTGAGGAAGCATTTTGTATTCACCAAGTATACCAACGTACTCTCTACTTCGTCAACAATGAGTTGCTTTCTTTGAGCACCCACTAGAGACAGTTGCCTCTCAAGCACTTCATGAATCTACTGAGAAAGGAGATTCTTTTTCTTTTTCTCTTCTTCTTTTTTTTTCTGCTGTTGTAATAGTGTTGCTTGTCTCTCCAGAGAAGTTTCACAGCTTCTGTCTACAGAGTCAAAGGAGATCACACTTCCATAGCAGCAGGCAAGCTTCAAGGACACTGTTGAGGATGAAAGTATTAGTGGCACATAGGAATAGCAGGCAAGCCTGAAAGACCTCCGAAGGCCATTTTCATGGAGTTATTTGGGGTGACCCATCTCTGTGAATATGTCATTGCTACATATGGAAAGCAATATAGTTGTGGTCTCCTCCAATGTTCTGGGAGCTAGACGTTTTTGGCTGCCCTTTTCTTGATACCAAGTTTATTAATTGAAATGTGACAATGAAGTACGACCCTTCTAAGAAGAGATTTGCATTTGAACTTCTGAAAGCCTCACAGTAAAGAATTAGACAATAGTGACAAACAGAATTTAAGCCCTCGTTAAACTGAGCGCTGAATTACACCTGCCATTGATGTTGTGTGACTTGAATTCCCTTGTCACTAGTTCCCGGGTCTACCTAAGGAGCCACTTCCTCTTCAAGGCTGTGGCCAATATACAGACTTAAAGTTCTTCCAATTTATTTGCAGAGCTGAGGCAGGAAGGTGGTCTCAAAAAACTTTATAACATACTATGTGGAAACAAATGAACAGCAAGATCAAGGAAGAAAAAGACTAAAGCTAAAAGGCTAAGCTAAAAAAGAATTTCTGGCCTCCACAATAACCACGCTGCTCCCATTTTGAAGAAAATCTTGTGTGTACAACTGTCTGGAAACACAGCAGACAACCACCAGGATGGTCTGGTGGCCCCTTTGTGAAGGACAGATCAGACCTTTCATAGCTATGCATGCCCTACGGAATAGCAATTGCTGTTTTGATTTCAGGATTGTACTTCGTGTACCCATGATACTAGAGGAGTTTTGCTGAAAGGCAAACCCTTGCATGTGTTGACTCAAACAACATAGACACACATGTTTGAAAATGTTCCTGGGGAGATATGGGAGACAGGCTGGCTGGCTTCAAGTTCTTCCTCGAATAGAAAAGATAATGAATTTATTCGTTGTGTCCCCAGAGGCTAGCAGAAAGGCCAGTAGATAAAAGGGGGAACATTTATAGGAAAACATTTTGTTTAACTGCCCAGTAATAAGACAGGCTGTCCTTCAAGATTACAAAGCAATTACTTAAGAGAACTCTGAGATACACCTCATAGGAATCCCTCACCCTTCACCTCGGGTGTGATGTGATTTGCCCCTCCTTGGATGCCATGACTTTTTGATCTTCCTACTACATCTCTCTTTACATGGGTACCTTAATGTGCAGAGGCCAGATGTCTGACACTGGGGCGTGATAAAGCAATCTGTTACTTAGGTATGGCATATATGAGCTCTGAAGGATTTTATCCCCCTGAGAATCTGTATTGTGTGGTTTTACAGAATCATAAGTGGGCGCCCCAGCCTCAGGGCTTGTCACCTCCTTCACACCATCGCATTTTCTTCTGGCTTATCTCTTTGAGGCACGCGATAACCGTCTTGCTTTATTCATGTGCCAGCCCGAGGTCTTGTAACGGAAATAAATCATCCCTAATCAAGGAAGGAGTGGTCCAGACAGGGACAAAGCCTCGTAGGAAAGAACACCTGCTGAAGCTCTGGATTGCTTCCTCCTGCGTGTGGGCAGTGAAGGAGCTCTTTCCCAGCATGCACCACAACAGTGAGTGATGTACTAGCATGGCTGCCCACATGCATGCCAGGTGTCGTCCTACGCATGTGGCTGACATTACTAGGTTTATTGCAACCTTCTGACAAGGGGCTGGTACTGGAGCCACATTTTACCAATAAAGACACTCCTGTGGAGAAAAATATATAACACACAGTCGTATATCTAATAGGAACTTAACAGAAAATCTGGGTGCTTCCACTGTGGAGCCTGTGATGGTGAACTGCAGTGTCACTCCACAGAGATGAGCATCCTCCTGAAAAACATGGGGATCGGGACAAAGCAGCTTAAGGGCACAGGCTTGCAGCTACCTTGCTGCTGGGTCTTCATACTTCATTTGTCTATTTTCTTAAAAATCTACATAACAAAGATAAAGGTGGAGAATTACTCATTTTAAGTACTGCCATCTCTGATTCTCATTTATTTTAGTGTTGTCAGATACTGACCCATATAAATTTAAGGTAAATAAATTTAAACATCAATACTTGCTACCATGGTTGGGCTAAACAACCAACTTCTGAGAGGAGCCCAGGGTCCTACGGGCTTGGTTAACGTTCTGGATGCAGCTCCCACCGGGAATGCTTCTCCTGCACCAGTGCCTGGGGTCCTGGAGGGTTGGCGAGCTTTCCCAGTGCAGCTCCCACCGGGAATGCCTCTCCTGCACAGGCAAACGGGTTGTCAGATCCTTCCCATCTGAAGAGCTCAAGAGACTTCCAGAAGCACAGTATGTACCCATTCTGCTAGACTCTGAAAAATAACAGGGTTCATCATGTCTGTTTGCCCCTTGGCTTGCCTCTTCTTCCCTCTCTGAATGTAGGGGAAAACAGAAACTCAATAAATAAGTAGTTACTCTCTTAAAAAAACAATTACTTTTTATCAAAAATGGGCCTTTTAAGAAAAATCTAAACATTTGAGTATACTCATCTTTTTCTTAAGTCATAAACTGCGAAGGACCGCAGGTCCACCTATGGAAGTCCTAGAGGATTAACATTTTGTTAGTAGTAAGCGGTTTGGTTCAGAATGATAGATTTTGAGAACTAGCTGGATTTTGTCATTTGTTTGTATAGGAGGCAATTCCCATTCTTAGCATCCTAAGTAAGAGGTATGCTGTGGTTCAACTGAAGTTCATGTGACCTTGACCCTTCCACCCCAGGGCAATGTTGGAAAGAAATGCGTTTTACAACGGCTGAAAGAGCAGTTTGCCCCCTTACCACTTTAGTAGTCTCCTATCAGGTTTTCATCTTGGTCCTGTAGTTTAACCCTTATAGAATTTTAAGTTGGTTCTATAAGCATGCATATATAATGCCTTATTTGATTTGCTTATTGAAAACAAAAGCTATGTCTTTTTAGTGTGTGTGTGTGTGTGTGTGTGTGTGTGTGTGTGTGTTCATGGGTGTGTAGGCACATCACAAGTATGTGCATATGGAGGCCCAAAGTTGATGGCAGGTGTCCTCTTTGCTCATTCTTCACGGTTTCTCTTGAGGTAGGGTCTCCGATGAGCATAAACCCCAAGCTATAATCACGCCAGCCTACCCCTGAGGGCCCTTGTCTCCTGAGTACCGGGATTGCAGATGGGTGTGAGACCTGCTCACCTTGTATGTGAGCGCTGGGGATTTGGACCCTGATCATCAGGTTTATATAGCAGCCACTGAACCATGTCCCCAGCCCCAGGAGCTATTCTTATTCATCACTAATATCTTAGTGTCCTATATAATACCTGCCATAATGCTTAATAAACTTGCCTTCAACGGTGTCAAAAGTAATTAATGAACAATCTGGCTAATGAAAGATGATCCAGATATCAATCAGAGAATGATCTCTGTTGATTGTTCCAACAATTCTTATCCTTAGTCAACTCCCTGTATATATTTAAAAACAAAATTTCAATTAGATGAAAGAACCTATCATAAGCTGTGCCGGTGTCAGTCTGTAACATAAGCTCATTTATTCTGTGTTAAATACTGCTCATGGAAAGCTCCACAGGCAGGGAAAACCTCTGCCAGAGAGATGTATGATCCACAGCGAGAGGGCAAGCATGGGACACATGTGTTTAGCAGTGGAAGTACACTTTAGAAGAATTTAATAGCAGCCAGTCAAGCTGATCGGGAGTGTGTTCCTGGGAAGTGACGTAATTGAAGCCATAGTATAGGCATGGGTGGGATGATAGAGTTGTGGAGAGCAGGTAGACGTACCAGAGGACAGGAACACACATAAAATTTTGCTTTGGAAACCAACAGGTCTGACATCAAGGTGATAATGCTATTTCTACAACACACGTGTCTTTTTCATAAACCGTAGGAAAATATTAATGTAAGAGGGTGTATCTGTGCTTTGCTAAGCTAACCCTGAAAGTGTCAAACTTGCTAACCTTTATTTGTAACAACCAACATAATTAAATTAGGAGGCCTTGTATTCTTATTATAAGTCCATCAAGATTTCTATATGCAAGATATTCCAAGGTGAGCATCTATTATATTCATTATCACAGGAATTTTTCTGCGCTAAATCATCCAGGAATTTAAGGCCAACTTTCTACTTTATGCAGTCATGTGTAGTTCCATGTGTTTATTTTAGAAAGTAACTAAACGTGTGACATTACGTCTGTCACTTGAATTCTTAACACTGCTGGTACAAAGGTATCCTTAGATTGCCCATGTCACTGTGAATTGTACATTCTCTAGAAATCGTAGGACAAATAAGGGATATGTAAAAATAGCCATTTTGTCTGGCTTTTTCAGAGAACCCTCTTTTTCTCCACAGATGTATACTTTTATGAAAACTACTAGAAGTGATGTTTTGTCTGAGATCCATGCAGGCGAGGTTGTATTCACGAGGGAACTTCCCAGAGAAGTCATTTTCAAACAATAGAGCAAAAATGTACGGATCAGCCAACCAATTTATGCTACATCAATTTTGCATACTCAGAAAGCATGAAACTTTAATGCGATCTCACCAAAGTCAAATAAGCCAAACAGGAGTTACCAAAACAGGCTTGGCCTTTCATCTGAGCAAGCTGATGTCACACTGGGTTTTGTTCTGAAAGGGCAGGGTGGCCCTGCTTCTCAATGCATGCCATGTTAGACAGCACAGAACTACAAAAGGCACTCAATGCTAAGTGTCTAGGAATCCCGGGGTGATTAATGCAGAGCAAGTTTTATTTCATATCAGGGGGAAAGAACCAGAGAGAAAAACCCACAAGCTCATTTGCTGACTGTAAAGGTCACAAAGGAAAACAATGGTGGGTGTGGTGGCTCTGTCAAGGCTCCTAGGTAACTCAGAAAGCTATGGTGGAGGCTCTACGAGGGCCTGCCAACCACAGGAGAGCTTAAAAGGAAATGGGCACAGAAATTTGAGTCCCCCCTCCATTCTCAGTTCCACTCCAGGGCCTTTCTTTCTAATAAGGACATGGAAAGGAACCTCTGGGACTTGAACTCTCGGCTGCTGGCTGAGAGACTTGGATCCTTGACTGTGCCCAGGTCTCAGAAGTGTGTCTGCCTTCATTGCTCATGGAAACCCCAACACAGACCTTCAGGAACAAGAGAACATAGAAACGGTGTTGCCTGGTAATCAGCAGATTCCTCACCAGAAAGCCAAGATAGAGGTAGGGCCCCAGCCATGACTGGGAAAGAGTTTCCAATTTGATTTGCTTCAAGCAAAGCTCTGGCCAAGTAACCCATAGAGAAGTTCCTTGCCCTCAAGAGATGTATGAAGGACAAGCAAGAGTCAACAAACCTCTCTTTCATAAGCTCCACAGCATTAGAATACTGGGTAAAATGGGAATAGTCTGCAGAATTAAAACTTAATGTTTATATCACCGGTTTTTCTCTACAGTCTCAGCTGTGGACTTAAGCATCACCACTGACAGCTAAGAATTGCAATGGATATCAGTAAAAATCAAAACTTTCCCACAATTTCTGAACCTTAACCCTTTCCCCAAACATTCATAGTCCATTCAGTTAAAGGCTACAGGGCTTCTGGGAAAGCAAGTAAAAGAGATTATTGATCAATAATACAGAACCATAAAGCTGAGATTTCATTATGATAAACACAAAAAGGTTAGTACAATCAGTCCTCTTGGCACCCTGAGAGATCGGCTATAGGAACTTCTCAGGAGATGTTAAACCATATAGGCACTAGTGTCCCTTATGTAATATGGGATAGTGTTTGCATAATACAGATACACAGACTCCTGTATGATTAAAATCATCACTAGATTATTTATAGTACTGAATATAGTATAAATATAGTGTAAAGATGAACAGAATTGTTTAGGGAACTGTGACAACTAAAATTAAAGGCCATACATGTTCATTACAAATGCAATTTTCTTTCAGATATTTTAAGAGTAATTGTTTTTGAAATCGTAATGTAATTGCATCATCTCCCCTTTCCCTTTTCTTCTCCCATTCAATCCTCTTTTTCTTTTTAAAAAACTAGTTAAAGCTATGGATGCCGAACCCTAGGATATGGTAGACAGTGCTCAGGAACCCAGGTTACCTCTTTCTTTCTGACCACACATCCTTCTGAATCTTTCTAAAGAGATCAGTGTGTTAAGAGAGGGGTGGAATTATCTGCAGCCTGTAGCAGGATTTGCATAGAAATGAACCAAATGAGATTAGCAAAAAGAGTGAAAAAGAACACACGTGGACTCACTAATAGGTGGATTATTAGGCAAAAAGCTCAACCACATGAAGCTCAAGAAGAAGTTCCAGTCCTCCCCTAGGAGGGGGGAACAAAATAATCATGGGAAGGGACTTAGGAGGGAGAGAGGAGGGGGAGAGAGAGAGGAGGGGAAGGGAAAAGGGGGATAGGATCAGATATGGGATGGGACAGGGGAGATGTACAGAGGGTCAGGAAATTGAACAGAGGTGTGTAGCAATGGGGGATGGGGAACTGGGAGTAGACACCAGAAAGTCCCGGATGCCAGAAAAGCAAGGGGCTCCCAGGACCCATTGGCTGAAATACCCAACAAAGGGGAAAGAGAACCTATAGAGACCATATACAGAGGTTAGGCATGACCCCCATTGAGGGATGGGGCCACCCATTCATCTCAAAAAATTTGAACCCCGAATTGTTCCTGTCTAAAGGAAGTGCAGGGACAAAGAGTGGAGCAGAGACTGAAGGAAAGGCCATCCAGAGTCTGACCCACCTGGGGATCCATCCCATATGCAGCCACCGAACCCAAACACTAGTGCTGATGCCAAGAAGTGCTTGCTGACACAAGCCTGATATAGCTGTCTCCTGAGAGGCTCTGCCAGAGCCTGACCAATACAGATGCAGATGCACACAGCATAAGGACCCCAATGGAGGAGTTAGGGGAAGGACTGAAGGAGCTGAAGGAGTTTGCAATCCCATAGGAAGAACAACAATATCAGCCAACCAGAGGCCCCAAGTTCCCAGAAGCTAAACCACCAACCAAAAAGTACACATGGAGGAACCCATGGCTCCAGCCTCATATGTAGCAGAGGATGGCCTTATATGGCATCAATGGGAGGGGAAGACCCTTGATCTGGTGAAGGCTCAATGCCCCAGCTTAGGGGAATCCTAGGATGGTGAGGCAGGAGTGGGTGGGTGAGTCGGGGAGAACCCTTATAGAAGCAGGGTGGGTGTGGGATGGAGGTTTGCAAAAGGGAAACTGGGAAGGGGGATAACATTTGAAATATAAATAAGTAAATAACCAATAAAAATATAATATAAAGATATCCCGGCAGGCTCTGCGGTTGCTGCTTCAATCTCTGTGCACCCCTATGAGCCCTGCTTAGTTGATTCTGTGGTGAGGCCTGGTTCTGTGGGTGGTGTTCTCCTGGTACTTCTACATACATGCTGTGGTTGCTTATCTTGGGGTTTTTGTTGGACTCCTAACAATGAGAGTAGCAGTGTCTGACTCTTTTGCCTGCTTGCCAGACCCTCTTCCTCCTACCGAGTTGCCTCGTTCAGCCTAGTCTTATTGGATCTCGTTATACTGTGTTCAGTTGATACCCCTGGGAGGCCTGCTTCTTTCCTAAGGGAATAGAAGAGGAGTGGGTTTGGAGGGGAGGGGAAGGGAGACCAGAAGAGCAGGGAGAGGGGAAGCTATAGTCCAGACACGTTGTAAGTCAGAAGAATAAAGAAAAAGAAAAAGGAAAGAAAAAAAAATCACCAAGGGAAGGGATGCTTGGTGAGGTAGATGGGCGAAGAGAAACTAGAATTCATTTCTCTGTAGAAAAGCTCTTCAATGCCTGTTCTCCAAGTCTTTAGTAAATATTCATATGTCTTCTCGAGGTTAGCGGAGTCAGATGCGAGGGATGTGTAGAAATTGCTCAGCTGCACCCGGGTAACATCTGACACAGGCTCCAGAAGAGCAGTCACAACACAGGGCTCGTTCAAGGAAGAAGCAGCCCTTCTCACATTTCCGCAGCCTGTTCCAGAATAGCACATGCTATTTCGTTTTCGTTTTGTTGTAACTGTCATTTTAAACCTTTGGGTTCCCCTAAATATAAGACTTTCTAGCTGCTATTTTTACACTTTCAAAACTGAGGTTTCTGCCTCAAGATCGCATTCCAGTCTGCAATTGTAACCAACCAAATGGGCCTCGTGGAAAACACGTCTGGGTTCCACTTTCTGGTATCTGAGAGGTACCCCACAGAGCGTGACTCTGATTCACACTGGGTGAAACGATGAGCAGTTTCACACCCGGGAGATCAAATTAACTAATGAGGTAAATCTGATATTCATGGGTGAACCATCACACGGCGTTCGAGGATTTGTCTGAAGGGAACTGTGCAAAAGGCATTAGAGAAGTCAGCTTCAGTCCTGAGGCATATCTGAACAACTCCTGAGAATGCGTCTGACTTAGAGGAGGCAATAGGGTGAAAATCAGAATGCATGATGTCCCCAGGCTCAGGGCAGCCTGGATGCTCAGCAAAGCTTTGACCTGCAGACCAGGCAGGAGGAATGGTGCTCCACAAGGTCACACAGAACCCCAGGCTGACACGGCTGCAATGTTTCCACATGTTATTTTGTCTATACTCTCAAAGGATGGTGGAGAAATGGGAGGCAACAAATCTGAAGGAAAAAGGGGGTGGCCATGTTACAGTCAAAAACTCTGACCCAGAATTGTTTCTGTCTAAAAGAACTTCAGGGACAAAAATGGAGAAGAGCCTGAGGGAAAGGAGGTCCAGCGAGAGGCCCAAAGTGGGATCCAGCTCAAGGAGAGGCCTCAAGGCTTGACCCCATTACTGATGCTATGGTGGGCTTATAGACAGGAGTCCAGCATGATTGTATTCCTAGAGGCCCAAGGAGCAGGTGAGGGAGTCAGACTCAGATACTTAGATCCAACCATTGGACTGAAGTCAGTACCCACTGTGGATGAATTAGGGAAAGGCTGGAGGAAGCTGAGGAGGAGGAGGACCCAATAGGAAGACCAGCGGTCTCAACTACCCTAGACCCTCCCCACGCCCAGATCTCTCAGACACCGAGACATCAGCCATGCAGCATACTGTAGCTGATATGAGGCCCCCTGACACAGAGGACTGCCTGGTCTGGCCTCAGCGAGAGAAGATGCACCTAATCCTTGAGAGACTTGAGGCCACAGGGAGTGGGGAACAGGGAGAAGGGCGGTCTGGTAGGGTGGGGTGGGTACATCCTAGTAGAAATGGGGGAGGAATGGGATGAGGAAAAGTCAAAGAGTGGACTGGGAGGGGGATAATGACTGGACTGTAAAAAAAAAGATTAAAGATAAAAAAAAAAGGATAGCATGGGGGTTAACAGCTTAGTAGGATAGAAGCAAATATTACGATCCTGACACTGTCCAGAAGAGAACTTTGTCACATCACTGCAAGAAATGCCGAAAACTATAGTCCAACTGTGTGTGTGTGCTCAAAAGAGAGGATGCTATGTGCACACCAGTGCTGTCTACCACGGCCATTTCTCTGTCTGTTTTTTGTTTGTTCGTTTGGCTGGTTTGCTTTGCTTTGCTGTGTAGCACGCTCTTGTGTTCTGTGTAGCACACAAATGTAAACCGTGCAGAAGCCTCACAATGGAGGAGTCCTGTGGTGTAAGGTGACTTCGTGTACTATGACAGCAGCGATCACAAATTTCTAGCTTGATAAGACTATCATTCAAGGAGAGACTTTTTGGCACATTAAGTGTGGAAAGATAAAGACAGTGATAACATGGATGGGGTCTTACAGCTTACAATGGACAGACATCCACAGAAAATTCAGTTAGAAAATACACCAACAACAAAGTTACTGAACGGATGGCCCAGCCATCGAGAAGACTGGCTACTCTTGTAAAGGATCTAAGCTCAGTCCTCATGGCTCAAATGGTTGTCCTCAGACATCTGTAGTTCCCTCCAGTTCTAGACACCAGGAATGATGCATGGCTAAACCTGCAGACCAAGCAATCAGATACATAAATCTGAAAATAAAAGTTTAAAAGGATTTTCGGGCAACACTTAGGCAATTTAAAACACTTGCCTTTCATATCACAGAAACAAACAAACAAACAAACCTTTCATTATTCTACAGCCAGATTGAGACATACCAGAGGGATCCAGCTCTCACTGAAGAGGCAAGAAGGCAGGAGTTAAACATTGTTTGAGTGCCATTAGTATTAATCACAGGCCTATTAAAAACACCTTTTTGGGGTTTTCTTTAAATAAGCTATGACTCCTTAATAGCTATTAATACACCCTTCCCTGATGCCTAGGCTACTTTAAGTGAGACACTACAAGCTAAGCAACCAGCCACACTACCTCATGCCAGCCAACAACTAGGAACTTTAAGGAAACTACACTACAGCTGCTTGCTTCCAAAACAGGCAAGTATCGCTCAATAGGTAATGGCCAGTCACAACTTTGACAAACAGCTACATACAGTCCCACCAAAAGCAGAAGGGCTGTGATTGGTACAAATATGGTCCTTCGTGTCCATCAAAGGTTATTGTGAATGGCATAAACACCTTATCATACCCCCTCTATGTAGAAGGCTCTACGTAGAAGGCTGATCCGCTCACTTTTTAAGTTAAGCTTTCCTCAAGTGTTTTATTTCCCCCCTTGTCTTCATTTGATGTACACCACTGCAGGCTGAACTTGGAACATAAAGACGGGATGGCAAATTTAGCAGCTGAACAGCAGCGGTGGCAGCAAAAGGGTTGTGGGAAATGAAGGTGGCAGAAGCAGAGGCTGTGGTGGTGGCAACAGCAGGAACAGTGATGACAGGGAGCAAAGAGCTCCAAAACGTGATTGGTGTAGGGATGGCAGGAAGTAGAGGAAGGAGGACAGGAAGACAGGAAGTCAAGGGGAGGGCAGAAGTCTCAGAAAGGCAGAGATCAGAGGCTGTGAAGAATCAGAAATGAAATCCTATGAGCCTGGAATCCTGGAAGATATAACACAGGCTGCAGTCAAGGACTAAGGGTGCCAAAGCTGTCTAATAGCTGTCCCTGAACTATCACACAGTTGCTGGAGGAACTGATTGTCCCAGGAGCCAAGGTCCATTTGGAAGCTAGCAGATGTTGTTGTTGCTGCTGCTGCTGCTGCTGTTGCTGTTGTTGCCACAGCTGCTACCACCATTAGTAATGGTGATGATGTGGTGGTAGTGGTGGGGGTTTTGGTGGTGTTGATGATGAATGCCAACAATTTAAAAACCTGCCAAGTGCCAGGGCCACAGTGATTAAAACCAAGAACAATGAGCTTATGCCTTCAGTGCCTAGAGGCGTTAGACTTCCCTTCTGCCTGGAGCAACACGTGTCTAGCTCCCAAATTTTATACTGTAAGTCTCTGCGTCTCCCAGGCCAGACCCTGAGCTTTGGGCCTTCAAGGCCCTACAACTCTAAGTACTAGGAAAGCGAGTCCTGAGGGGAACCACAGAGCGGCCTGGGATAGGATCCTTCCTGTCTCCTGATCCTGCCTGGAGAGAGCTGGTCTCCCAGGAGTGCTCTCACTCCTAAATCCACAGGTAAGACCCCACTTTCTCTCCAATAACTGTCCAAAGAGGGACCCACAAGGAGCCCACAGGGCACAGGAACCACAGAGCAGCCTGGGACAGGATCCTTCCTGTCTCTATCTGGGCCTTGGAACTTTACTGTCCCACAGCCCTCCCTACCCAAATCCTGTCTGAACTGAGCTGGTTTCCCAGGAGTGCTATCACTTCTTTTTTTTTTTTTTTTCCATCTTTATTAACTTGGGTATTTCTTATTTACATTTCAATTTACATTCTCCTTCCCGGTTTCCGGGCCAACAACCCCCTAACCCCTCCCCGTCCCCTTCTCTATGGGTGTTCCCTTCCCCATCCTCCCCGCAACAATCACGTTCACTAGGTGTTCAGTGTTGGCAGGATCACTTCTAAGATCACAGGCTCTGAAGATAGCTACAGTGTACTCATATATAATAAATAAATAAATAAATAAATAAATATCACAGGCTCACAAGCCCACAGGAGGGACAATCTCCAGTCAGAGAAAGCAAGACCAACTCACACCAGAGATATGCATGTAGCAAGAGGCAAATGCAAGAACCTAAGCAACAGAAACCAAGGCTGTTGGCATCATCAGAAAAACAGTTCTCTTACCACAGCAAGTCCTGGATGCCCCAACACACCAGAAAAGC
Source organism: Rattus rattus (assembly GCF_011064425.1). Lineage (NCBI taxonomy): Eukaryota > Metazoa > Chordata > Mammalia > Rodentia > Muridae > Rattus > Rattus rattus. Next base: position 37,920,725 of record NC_046165.1, read on the forward strand.
AAGATTTGGATTTAAAATTACATCTCATGATGATGGTAGAAGTCTTTAAGAAGGAAATAAATATCTCTCTTAAAGAAATATTGGAGAAAACAGGTAAAGAAGTAGAAGGCCTTAAAAAGAAACACAAAAATCCCTTTAAAGAATTACATGGAAAAAACCAAAAGGTGAAGGAATTGAACAAAACCATCAAGGATGTAAAAATGGAAGTAGAAACAATAAAGAAATCAGAAAGGGAGACAAACTTGGAGATAGAAAACCTAGGAAAGAATTCAGGAGTCATAGATGCAAGCATCACCAACAGAATACAAGAGATAGGAGAGAGAATCTCAGGGACAGAAGATACCATAGAAAGCATAGACATCATAGTAAAAGAAAATGCAAAATTTGAAAAGCTCCTAACCCAAAACATCCAGAAAATCCAGGATACAATGAGAAGGCCAAACCTAAGGATAAGAGGTATAGAAGAGAGTGAAGATTACAAACTTAAAGGGCCAGTAAACATCTTCAATAAAATTATAAAAGAAAACTTCCCTAACCTAAAGAGATGCCTATGAACATACTATAAGCCTGAAGAACTCCAAAGAGATTAGACCAGAAAAGAAATTCCTCCCATCACATAATAGTCAATACACAAAATACACAAAACAAAGAAAGAATATTAAAAGCAGTAAGGGAAAAAGGTAAAATAACATATAAAGGCAGACCTATCAGAATTACTCCAGACTTCTGAACAGAGACTATGAAAGCCAGAAGATCCTGGGCAGATGTCATACAGACCCTAAGAGAACACAAATGCCAGCCCAGGTTACTGTATCCAGCAAAACTCTCAATTAACATAGACGGAGAAACCAAGATATGCCATGACAAAACCAAATTTACACAATATCTTTCTACAAATCCAGCCCTACAAAGGATAATAGATGGAAAACTCCAACACAAGGAGGGAAACTTCTAGAAAAAGCAAGAAAGTAATCTTGCCACAACCCAAAAGAAGAGACACACAAACATAATTCCACCTATAAAAGCAAAAATAACATAAAGCAACAACTACTATTTCTTAATATCTCTTAATATCAATGGATTCAATTCCCCAATAAAAAGACATAAACTAACAGACTGGATACATAAACAGGACCCATCATATTGCTGCATACAGGAAATGCACCTCAGTGAAAAAAAACAAACACAACTTCAGAGTAAAAGGCTGGAAAAATTTTCCAAGCAAATGGCCCAAGGAACAAGCTAGAATAGCCATTCTAATATTGAATAAAATTGACTTTAAACCAGCTATCAAAAAAGATAAGGAAGAACACTTCATACTTTTCAAAGGAAAAGTCCACCAAGATCCTGAATGTCTATGCTCCAAATGCAAGGGCTCCCACATTCATAAAAGAGACTTTACTTAAGCTTAAAGCATCGATTGCACCACACACAAGAATAGTAGGAGACTTCATCACACGACTCTCATGAATGGACAGATCATGGAAACAGAAACCAAACAGAGAAACAGTGAATCTAATAGAAGTTATGAACTAAATGGTTTTAACAGACATCTAAAGAACATTTCATCCTAAAACAAAAGAAAATACCACCTTCTTAGCACCTCATGGTACCTTCTCAAAAATTGACATATAATTGTTCACAAAACAGGCCTCAACAGATACAAGAAGATTGAAATAATCTCATGCATCCTATCAGAGCACCATGGACTAAGGCTGGTCTTCAATAACAACAAAAGCAATATAAAGCCCACATACACATGGAACCTGAACAATGTTCTATTCAATGATAACTCAGACAAGGAAGAAATAAAGAAATTAAAGACATTTTAGAATTTAATGAACATGAAGGCACAACATACCAAAATTTATGAGACACAACAAAAACAGGGCTAAGGCGAAAACTCATAGCTCTGAGTGCCTACAAAAAGAAACAGGAGAGAGCATACACTAACAGCTTGCAGCACGCCTGAAAGCTTTAGAACCAAAAGAAGCAGATACATCCAAGAAGAGTAGACAGCAGGAAATAATCAAACTCTGGGCTGAAATCAACCAAGTAGAAACAAAAAGAACTATACAAAGAATCAAAAAACCAGGAGCTGGTTGTTTGAGAAAATCAACAAGATAGATAAACCCTTAGCCAGACTAGCCAGAGGGCACAGAAACAGTATCCAAATTAACAAAATCAGAAATGAAAGGTAAGACATAACAACAGAAACTGAAGAAATTGAAAATTTTCAACTACAAAAGCCTATGCTCAACAAAACTGAATGAAATGGACAATTTTCTAAACAGATATCAGGTACCAAAGTTAAATCAGGGTCAGTTAACCATTTAAACAGTTCCATAACCCCTGAAGAAATAGAAGCAAACATTAAAAGTCTCCCAACCATAAAAAACACAGGACCAGATGAGTTTAGTGCAGAATTCTATCAGACCATCAAAGAAGACCTAATGCTAATACTCTTCAAGCTATTTCACAAGATAGAAACATAAGGAACACTACCCAATTCATTCTATAAAGCCACAATTAGCTTTGTACCTAAATCACAGAAAGACCCTACAAAGAAAGAGAACTTTGGGCCAATTTTCCTTTTGAATAATGATGCAGAAATACTCAATAAAATTCTTGAAAATGGACCCAAGAATACATCAAAATCATCATTCATCATGATCATAGGCTTCATCCCAGGGATGCAGGAATATTCAATATATGGAAACCCACCACCGTAATCCATTATATAAACAAACTCGAAAAACAAAACAAAACAAAAAAAAACCCAAAAAACAAACCCCACATGATCATTTCATTAGATGCTGAGAAAGCATTTGACAAAATTCAATACCCCTTCTTGATAAAAGTCTTAGAAAGTTCAGAAATTCACACTAAACATAGTAAAAGCAATATACAGCAAACCAGTAGCCAACAGGACACTAAATGGAGAGAAACTTGAAGTAATCCTACTAAAATCAGGGTCTAGACAAGGCTGCCCACTCTCTCCCTAGCTATTTAATATAGCACTTGAAGTCTTCGCCAGAGCAGTTAGACAACAGAAAGAGGTCAACGGGATGCAAAATGGAAAGGAAGAGGTTCAAATATCACTATTTGCAGATGATATGATAGTCTACCCAAAATTCTACCAGAGAATTACTAAGCCTGATGAACAACTTCAGCAGAGTGGCTGGATATAAAATTAACTCAAACAAATCAGTAGCCTTCCTCTACTGAAAGGATAAACAGACTGAGATAGAAATGAGGGAAAAGACACCCTTCACAACAGTTACAAATAATATAAAATACCTCAGTGTAACTCTAACAAAGCAAGTGAAAGATCTGTACGACAAGAACTTCGAGTCTCTGACGAAAGAAATTCAAGATCTCAGAAGACAGAAAGACCTTCTATGCTCAAAGATTGACAGGATTAATATAGTACAAATGGCCATCTTGACAAAAGACTTACAAAGCGAAATTTGCAAATTCATTTGGAATAACAAAAAAAATCATGATAGCCAAAACCATTGTCAACAATAAAAGAATTTCTGGGAGGCATCACCATCCAGACCTCAAGCAGTATTACAGAACAATCTTGATAAAATCTGCATGGTATTGGTACAGAGACAGGCAGTTAGATCAGCGGAATAGGATTGAAGACCCAGAAATGAACCCACACACCTTATGTTCATTTGATCTTTGACAAAGGAGCTAAAACTATCCAGTGGGGGAAAAACAACATTTTCAACAAATGGTGTTGGTTCAACTGGAGGTCAGCATATAGAAGAATGCAAATCGACCCACTTTTATCTCCTAGTAGAAAGCTCAAGTTTAAGTGGATCAAGGATCTCCACATAAAACCAGTACACTGAAGCTAATAGAAGAGAAAGTGGTGAAGAACATAGAACACACAGGCACAGGGGAAAGTTTCCTGAACAGAAAATCAAGGGCTTATGCTTTAAGATCCATAATCAACAAATGGTACCTCATAAAACTGCAAAGCTTCTTTCTATAAGGCAAAGGACACTGTCCATAGGACAAAAGGGCAACCAACAGATTAGGAAAAGATCTTTAGCAACTCTACATCCAAGAGAGGGCTAATATCTAATATATACAAAGAAGGCAAGACATTCGACTCCAGAGACCTAAATAATCCTATTAAAAGTGGGATACCAAGCTAAACAAAGAATTCTCAACTGAGGAATAACGAATGGCTGAGAAGCACCTAGAGAAATGTTCAACATCCTTAGTCATCAGGGAAATGCAAATCAAAACAACCCTGAGATTCCACCTCACAGTGGTCAGAATGGCTAAGATCCAAAACTCAGGTTACAGCAGATGCTGGTGAGGATGTGAAGAAATAGCAACACTCCTCTATTGTTGGTGGGATTGCAACCTGGTACAACTCTGGGAATCGGTCTGGCAGTTCCTCTAAAAATTGGACATAGTGCTACCTGAGGATCCAGCGATAGCACTCCTGGGCCTATACCCAAAAGATGCTCCAACATATAAAAGGCTATATCCAGACATCTGGCCACAAGATAATATTTATTTATAAGTATTGTTGTAAATAAATAAACAAATGCACATTTTATTTATATTTATATCAAATATAAAATATGTTTATTTACAAATAAATAAAATAATGTTATGAAAAGAAACGAAAAGCGCCTAAAATGTAACTAAAAATCATCAGCGCTTACATTTTGAGAGGAAGATACTTTAAAAGATACATTCTGCTCCTAGATTAATAATTACCTTCTTTTTTAATCTAAGTCAGATGTGATCTGAGCCATCACGTCGTCTCTCTCTGCAGAGTATCTCCTGTTCCTTACATGAAGGGACATGCATGAGTCCCAACAGAAATGCTCTCCAAGAGACAGGGAGAGGTCCTGGAGTCTAAAGTCACCTCTTTGGGTACTAAATACGCTGCTGAGACCTGGTCCTCAGTTTGCCCTTCCGAGCCCCATTCTTAATAGTCAAGTCCCGTCTGAAAAGGCCTCCACCACCAAAGGCAAAGGGTGGCCAAGCAGAGGGCCGAAGCTTGTGCATAGCTCCATGGCATTTTGAAATTTATATCCATTACTCCAATGTTTCTGATTCTTACCTGTATATAGATGTAGGTATGCATTTGTGTGTATATTTATACATACATATATACATATATGTGTTGTGTATATATGTACACATATGCTCATGTACCTATATACAATTACATATATAATCTATTTTTATACCTGCAGGTTCCTTCTCAGTGAGTTTATCCATCTTCAGGTCAAAACTATTTTAAAACAAGGTGGTAAGGGACATTTTATTGGGTAAAGTATTTGCTATGAAAGCGTGGCTGTGTGGATCTGATCCTCAGCATCCCTGGGGAAATCGCCAGCAAATCTGCCATCCCAGAGCTCAGAGCAAGCAAGAGTATGTCTATCTCTGGGGTTTGAGGTTAGTCAGTTTAAATGAATTGCCTAGCTTCAGGTTCAATGAAAGACTCTGCCTCAAAAAATAAGGTGCAGAGTGAGGAAGATAGCTAATGTCAGTGTTTGACTTACACACACACACACAGACACACACACACACACATCACATACACACACAACATATACGCCACACACCACACAACAAACCACACACACCACACACACCACATACCACACACATACCCTCCCACCCATCCCCACACACCACACACACACATAAACACATACACAACACATGACATACACACACAACATACACACACACACCACACACACACACACACCACACACACACGCACACACACACACACCACACACCACACACACACACACACACACACCAACACATACACACACACATATACACACACACACACACACACACACACACACACACACACACACACACACATGCATACAAACACACACACATCACATACACACACACACACACACACACCACACACACACCCCTCCCACCCATCCCCACACACACACACACACACACCACACCACACACACACCACACATAAACACATACACACACAACTACACACCACACACACCCCACACACATCATACACACACATCATACATAATACACAGACCACCCATACACACATACACACACACCACACACACCACACATATACACCACACACATCCCACACACATACAACACACACCACACACACATACCACACATACACATACACATACACACTACATGCCACACACCATACCCTCCACACCCCCTACAGCCCCCCCACACCACACAAATATATAAAATGAAATTTATTTTACAAATAATTTAAGATAAAATTATATATTGAAATTATACATATTTTAAAATAAAATAAAATATAATTTCAAAACCTTTCAGAATAAGACAATGTACCAAATATGTACAAATTTATTGCTTGTCATTCCCCAAACAATTAGGGCATTACAGTTATTTGTAGAACATTTATATTGTTTCATCGTCATAAGTCAACTGGAGATCATTTAAATTTGAAAGTGTACATCAGGATGTGTTTAAGTCATTTTAAGACTTCGCTCTCTCTAAGGGACCGGAGCCCCGTGGCTTTCTCTATCCACAAGTTCTTTAATGCGTTTAGTCCTCCCTCCAACTTTCCTGATTTCATTACTTTCTTTTAAGTTTGGAAAATGTGCTCTAATCTTTCAATGGTTACCATAGCAATCTTGATAGGATTTAAAAGTCTAAGGTTCTTCTTCTAAATAGCGTTCTGAATAAACCCTTGGAAAGCAATTAGACCCTCCAAACTTACACATAAACTGCAAGATATTATTGCTTAAATATTATAACTCCTTATATTAGATTTTATCATTATTTTTCCACACATTTCCTCAAATCTCTCTCACATTTACAAATATTTTTATTATTTTCTTTTTTACCTTAAACCTTTTTAGAATCAATTTTCATCTACTGTCAGGATTTTCCTTAGTAGCTATAAGAAGTAGACTTTTTAAACTTTTTTTGTCTGCTTGAGATATTTTTGCTCATTTCATTCTCCCTATTGAAGATTCTCTTCAGCACAATGTTCTTATAATTCCTGAAGCTACGACGTTATTGTTGAGATGCCACTTGTCAGTCTAAAATCTATTCTTTAAAGGTAATCTTTTTAACTCTGGCTGCTTTTAAATTTATTGATCTTTGAAGTTCTGCAATTTCACTGTGACATATTTCAGTATGACTGTTTTTATTTATTCCGCTTTAAGATCGACTATTTTGAATAGCGAGATTTGGTATGTCTCCATATTTCTTCTCGAATATGGCTTTCCGATCATATACCCATGCTGACCACCTAGCACATGTGTTTAAGATTTTGTCTGTGTTCTGTGTTTCTTAACTCCTTTTAAATTTTCTGTTTGACACTCTATATAGTCCTCTGGATAATTTCTTCCAATCTATCTTCCAGGATACTAATTTCTTTCCAGCTGTGTCTAATCTTCCATTTAACCCACCCACTGAGTCTTTTATATTAATTATTTTAGGGTTAATTTATAGAACTCTATTGTTTGCTCTCCAAATCTGCTTAGTTGGTCTCTTGTTCCCTTCTTGTATTTCTAAGCTTTTCTTGGAGTTATTTACACATATTAAATGTTATTTTATATTGTGTGCTTGATAGTTCTGGATCTTACGTTTTGGCCAGCTTCTGTCTGCAGGCTCTGGGCTTTATTTCCTTTCTCTCCACAGTGAGCTCCTTTGCCTTGGAACACTATTGTTGAGGATTCCTTAGGCTGAACTTAATTTGCATGTCCTTAGCAAAGAGCCCCACTGCTGCAGCCAGTTGCCTGCAGCCCCAGCTTACTTGAGGTTTCTTGGACTAACTGCCCTAAAACAGTGGGAATTCTGGTGGCTGAGATCCCATGAGGTCTGCAGATCCTCAGGGGAGGTGTTTCCCATCCCACTTAGCACCAAAGCCAGCGCAGGTAACATTCCTTGCTCTCCCTTTCCCTCCCCAGTATTTCACATTAACCCTCCCAATGAAGGGCAGCCGCTTGCTTTACCCTGCCTCTTTATACTAGGTTTTGTTAACTTGGTGTAAGCTAGGGTCATCCAAACAGAGGGACCTCGAGGTTCCTGCTTGAGCTTCGGCCCTGACTTCTCTCAGCAATGGAGACTGAACTACCAGCTGTAAGGTGAACCTAAGTTGTTTATGGTCATGGTGTTTTAGCACAGCAATAAAAACCCTAACTAGGACCTCCTTTCTCCCTGCACTGCTGCCCCAAAGAGTTCTCTGTTGACACAGCCAGAGACACCCCAGGATGACCAGACAAAAGTGGCTTCTCTCCCTCATCACATGCAGACCTGATTTCATTTTTGACCTCTGTACATTTTTTAACTGGGGATGACCTTTAAGTCCAGTATTTAAAGACCTTTAGAATATTTTTTTATCTAGAACTTTTAGTCAGTATTCGCAAGATATTCTTTAAGCCATGGATTTGCCCATCCTACAAGTAACTGGTTTTGTCAGTATCTTCCATATACAGATCATATATCTGTTTTTAAGCATGATTTTTTATTTCAGGTGATAAAAATTAATTCTACATTATACATCATTTATTACTGTTTTACATTTAGAACTAACTGCATGCTTGCTCCAATGTTGTGCAATTATTAAAGATGCATTTTGAACTTTTATTGTTTAGCCTCTTGCCATCATCAACTCTTACTCTCTGCACGCAATCTGTGCCCAATTAATGGAGTTATGCAGCCTCTGTATTACTCTTTAAAGATGGCCAGCTAGTGATCCTAGCATTTACTAAGTAGTCATTTATTCTCTAATGATTAGGAATATTACTATTTCATATCACCACGTGGATCTCTAGGCTCTCTGTCTTCTGGTATCGCTTGTTCTATCAGGTTTCAGGTACCAAAGATTATTACTATTTTTAATGTCAGCTCAATTCAAGTCTCTGCCATGGGCTTTGCTTTCAATTTTCTTTATCAAGAGTTTTCTGACCACCTTCTTGGATGTTCTTCTGTGAGACCAAGAATGATTCTACCAAGTTTCCTGATAAGTTTCCTAAAATGTAGGCTTTGATAGATGTATTTCTTTCTATACTCACCTTTATGGTAATATATGACTGTTATTGTCATTGAGCAGCATGTGAGGGAAGAAGGTGATATCCTTTATGCATTGTACACTGATGAGAGATTAGCAAAGGGGTCTATTTCAGGGACGTAGTCAGGTAAAAAGAGCGAGTGAGGATGGGAGAAATATGCAGAGATAAACATTAGGAAGCCAGTAACACTATTGAGCCACATAAGACAAAGATATTGGAGTCCCCTTGGAGCCATCTGGCTAGAACTTCTGATGAAAATGGTCCAGTGGTCAGATCCAGCCACTTCCCTCACACCCCTCCTTCTGAATGTTTGTCATTTATCACCTGGAGAAAGCTAATGAATCCAAAGAAGAGAAGCATTAGGTGAAGCCTACTATGGCATACAGCCTTCTGCAGGAAAGACAAGGCCAGCATACAGATCTGGGGTGCAAATGGTGTGCTCATGCTAGATTTACGACTGGATCGCGTTTCATGTGTACAAGACTGAAGTTGTCGTTGCGACTTGCAACCTGAAATTTATGCACAGGGAAACCCTACCCCAAGCTGTTTGAAAGAAACAATAGACTTATTATCCTGAAGCGAGAGGACTTGGTGAAACTCAGATGCATGTCACCTGTGTGGGTAACGGCTGCCTTTGCCTTCAGATATGATATGTTCTAGGCCGCAAACTTTCCTTGTCAGACTGTAAAGTTGAGATTTTTCTAGTGACAGAGAACAGCAGCAGGCAAATTGCCTGTCTCTTCCACAGACACAGAGCCTTAACATCCCATCCATTACAGGATGATCTCATTAGCTTCAGCTTTGAAATACAATTTTCTACTCCCTGATTGTAAAGTCCCCAAAGATGCCAGGGAAGTTTTCATTTCTCCTCCAAAGGAATGCAAAAGATGCTAAATCTCTCCACAAAGAGATTCCACAGAAAATAATAAACAGTAGTTTAAATTCAAGAGCACCTGGAAGAAAGACAGAAAACCAGCAAGTGAGAACAAATTGGGTCTCTTCCAGGAACGGTCATTTGGGATCATCGCTCTCTTTGGCTAAGTCCTCTGCTGGCTGAACCAGGGGTATCTGTGGTCAAGACTGATGCCTTTGACTCAAGGCAGGAAATAGAAAAACCTGATGAACTCAAGCATATCCTGCTGGCTAACCCTCTTTGTAGATCTTCCTGAGGACCAAGGAGAACTCAAAACTTTTACATTTCACATTTTTTTCTGTTACTTTTTGTTTTTGTTTTTGTTTTTCTGATATACAGACTGAACTCAGGACCTCATGCATGCCATAGAAGCCCTCTATCACTGAGGAATCTCTCAGCCCTGTGACCCACTTCCTGGAATGCAAGAGTCTCATGTAGAAGATGACAAACAATTGGGAGGCTTTGACTGAACGACGGACCAGAGTTAGTGAACCATATGCCCTAGTTCTTTTCCTGTCATATGCCAAGAGGGTACTGTTAACCATGACCATTGTCACCAATGGAATAAAGACCTTCCATCCTGATAATGTGTTTTGGCATTAGGACATTTAAGCAAACACAAGAAATGCTGCTGCACTGGTCTGGCTGCTCTGATTAAATCACCCATCAGTGGAGTCTCAGGGAGAGACTCTAGCAAATGAACAGATTATTGAATTCTTCGAGGTCATTTGAAGCACATGAGGCTGCCTAGGAGAAGCAAGCAAATGAAACAATGTTTTCTGTGTCATGTTCTCATTGGGGTTTAGGATCTTGAACAAAAGGGACTACAGCTGACCCTAGGACCATGCTCCGTTACTAATTTTATTGCATGATATTATATATATATATATATATATCAATGTTTGAATATATTATGATCTTTATAGTTTCAGATGAAAAGATCATTGCTTTGTTTGCTCTCTAGAGATGGATTTGCTTGGGAATGGTTTTGTTGGTGCTTCTTAGAACTGCCCCTGTTGGTCTCCTGTGCTTTTTGGCTGTCTAGATATCACTTAACTCCCTTTCTCCAGCTCGACCCTGTTTCTATAAGAAAGCCATCTTGTAGATTGCCCTGGGGTACCACGTCTTCCCTCCATCCACTCACATCCCCACACCCTGCATCTACATCCACTCTCTCCGTGCAGCCCAGATCTTCTCTCATCATCTCTTGCTTAGGTTGCAGGAGACGCTCTGTGCCTCCCCTGTCTCTTCATTTAGTTCGTCAGAGGCTCCTTCCAGATTTAGCACACTAAAGCCTCCACTTTCACTGAAACTTTCTTTGCCCTAATGCTTGCCTGCCTGTGTAGTAAATCATTGTCTTACCTGCTCAGGAATGAGGGTGCTCCACCGACTTCTAGAGCTTCTAATGTTCCTGACCAGGGGTCAGCAAACTACAGCCCATCGCAGCACATGTTCCCGTAGATAAGATCTCCCTGGCACTCACTGATGTGCACTTATTTGCATATTATCTGGGGTTTATGCAGTACACCTGTGGAGTTCAGTAATTCTGACGTATTTTAGTGGACTGGGATATCTACAAACCAGCCAGGTACAGAGAAAGTTTGCCAACACCTTCCCTAGACATGTTACTCATATCAAAACCAAACAGTATTCATTGGTTTCCATAGCTTGACATTTGAACATTCGTCACTCCTCTGGAACGTATTTGCCTATCTCGTGATAAACATTTCCTCAAAATTCTCCTCAGCCACAGCCTTCCTCAGGAAAGCGTCTATCCATTTGGTCGTTCATCCCCCACGGAATCGTTTGCCCTCTAAGTATCTCTGTTATACATACATATATTTTTCACGCACTGTGAAGTACTCTGTGGATGTTGAGGAAAATGATGGCTCTAGTGAAGGTTACAATCCAAGAGCAAAGGTACACATCAAAAAATAATCAGACATGTGCCTTTATGGTTGTAAATTGAAATAAGAGATGTGAAGCAAACGTCTAAGTGCTTGTGAAAGTAATTTAAATGGCAGACTCAAGAGAGCCCCGGAGACAATGGTGGAAACAAAGAGTCAAATGTTGGGATGGGAATATCCCAGGCTGCAAGATTGTTGTAGGAAGGACTTGAAGCAGAATTCAGGTTGGGTCTCAGGAACTTAACATGTGACTCATGTGACTGGTATCTGCTTAGGACCAAGTTAGGAGTGGACCTAAAGACATACCAGGAATTTAGTTTGTGTGTGTGTGTGTGTGGGGGGAGCTACCACAATACAGCTCTGACTCTGAAAGAACATGTTCAAACTCACATTTAATTTAGGCAATGTATGATTGGCAGAAATATAGAGTGTATCCTCTCTTCTGTAACTCATGTGTGTTTTGTTAATCCTTTGTCGATTACTTTGTAGTAGACTTGATTATCTACTTTGTATTATGGCTCTTTTTCGTAACACTGACCATCATTAGTGTCTTTTTCTCCTGTCACATCTGTCCTCTCACCGTACCCAGAATCCTCTGTACCACTTCCTTCCGTACCCTGCATAAGGTAATCATGGAATAGAGTGATGTGAAGTCTCTCTGAGAATTAACATTTTCAGCTCAGATCTATTCCTTAGTCATATTGAGAGAGAACTCACTTTCACCTCCACAGGTAGAAGTAGGACCCAGGAGGGAAAGTCTGCCTTTGCCTTCTTCCTCGTTTGAGATAGAGATCCTTAGTAGGTCTCACGTAATAGCAGGCATTGTGAAACTAGAGTTTAGCAAAATGAACTGACTTGTTTTTCAATGGAAAAAAGCTACCAGTCATTACACAGTTGAGCTGTGAACACAAGCTATTTTTCAGAGATGCTTGTGAAGATGATGTCATGGGTTGAATCAGGAAAAGATAGGCCTGTCATCTAGAACCAGAAACGTGTGGATGTGCTCTTCATTAAAAACCTCTTTGTAGATATAATTAAGTATCTCAAGATAAGATTAGCCTGGATGGCATTCTCTCCATCCAGGGACAAGACAGACTATTACTGATAAAGCAAGAGGTAAAACACAGAAAATATCCTATTCTTAAAGGAACAATGAGAGTCTTGCCTTCTTGGTTTTGCATTATTTTCTGTGGGATCTGCAGACAGATGATCCCTGGTCTGGCATGTCAAGCAAGTAGTCTGTCACTGAACTGTAGCCCCAAGTCGCCTTGATCTACCCTACAGTTCTGTGGTGTGAAAGGTCTGTTTCACCCAATGATTCCTAGGGCAGTGCTTTGTTTTAGAAACTTTTCTTTAAGATTAGCTTCTTTGTAGTCAGCTGATGACATCATATACACAGAACAGCCAACAACAGTAGGTCTCCTTCTTTATTGATGATTCTCAAGAACTTGTGTATTAGGGAAATTTATCTTAATATTAAGAAAATATTGGTATCTTTAATCTATTTTATATGAAGATTGAATGATACATTTCTGTTTGATAATGTACTATGAACCGTTCTAACCCATCAATGACACAACTGAAAACAAGGGAAAAACAATAATAATAAAAAAAATTGTCTGCCTAAATAAGTCTTTGGAGTATGTGCACAGTGTACATGGTTTGAATGGAGCTCATGCCTATGTGCATGTATGCATGTATATTAGTGTGTGTATGTGTTATGTGCATGCTTGTGTGTGTGTGTGTGTGTGTGTGTGTGTGTGCAGGCATGCATCTGCCACAGCCCACACGTGGAGGTCAGAGGATACTCTTGTGTATCTGTCCTTACTTTGTACTTTGTTTGAAAACGTGTTTCTTGTTTTCAGTTGAATAAACCAGACTAGCTGGTTCTGGGGTTTTTTAGACTCTTCATTTCTAACTCTCACACGGAAATAGGAATGTTGATTTTACAGAGTTTCATGTGAGCTAGGGGATCCACACTCAGGCTTTCAAGCCCGTGTGGCTGGCAAGTTATTTGCCCTTTGAGCTGTTTCCCCAGTCATTTTTTTTTTTATTAACTTGGTATTTCTTATATACATTTCGAGTGTTATTCCTTTCCGGTTTCGAGCAAACATCCCCCCCTCCCTTTTATGGGTGTTCCCCCCCATCCTCCCCCCCATTGCCGCCCTCCCCCCTAACAATCTAGTTCACTGGGGTTCAGTCTTAGCAGGACCCAGGGCTTCCCCTTCCACTGGTGCTCTTACTAGGATATTCATTGCTACCTATGAGGTCAGAGTCCAGGGCCAGTCCATGTATAGTCTTTAGGTAGTGGCTTAGTCCCTGGAAGCTCTGGTTGCTTGGCATTGTTGTACATATGGGGTCTCCAGTCATTTGTTTTAAATAAAGAGTCCTAGAAAGAACTAAAAGCAAAGCCTTTAGTCCTTTTCCTGAGGCTTGACAATAGGCAAGACATCTTAAAGTACGTGTATGATTATCATATAGGATGGTAAGCAACCACAGTGATAAGGCAACAAGCAATAGTGGTCAACACTGAAAGAATCATTTCTGATCAACAGAATTGGTATGGTCCAAAACAAGATAGCTCACCTACCTCAGAGTATTGTAGGGGACATAGTGTGGTGGCTAACAGGTTTGAATCCCAAGCACTGAACTGAATCCTGGCCATGTCAAGTTTATGATTGTGTGACCTTGAGAAAATGACCTTTCCTTGTGTGTACAAAAGGGCAAGATGATTTCCTGGATAAAATCATGAAAAGAGCATGGATGTTAGACTCATGTTTGCATATAGCAGGCGCTCTATGTGCAAGCGATGCCACTTCTGATCTTGCTCAGTGCTCAAGTCTGTGTGCTCTGTGTCACTCAGAAACACAAAACCTATCAACATGCAGGCAACATTTGGTCCTCCTACTTCTCCTTGACATATGGGGTGCTAAATATTATATATAGTTCTGAAGACTTTTCATGAAGATGCTAAGGCTGGTACATACCTTACTAGTTAAAACATATATATGAAAAGGGTAAGATCTTCATAGAAATGTTCCAGAAAGGTCTTCCTCAGTGCCCAGAAAAGGAACATCTGGAAGAACTGGGTATTTCCTGGTCCAAGAGCAAATGTGTGGTTGTTAGCAGGGAGGGTCCAGTGGGCAGCTTCCAATTTACTGGGTTGCAGACCTACTGTAGTTCTCCTAGCTGTTTCATGGCTTTCCCAGAACAACCACATGTCCCCTCACTTCACAAAATGTCTCATCTCAGAGCCTAGCACATCAGCACTCCTCCCCAGCCCACGAACTGCTCATAAGTATTTTAAGCACATGTAGTGGAATTAACAGAAAATCTATTTATAGTACTTTTTCTTCTTGAGGAACTTGAAGATAAAATTTGAGAGATGCTGAAGTCCTCCTGGAGCTATTTCGGTCACTGCAGAAAGGTAGATTAGAGAGACGACTGCTGTCGGATGAGTGTTGGGAATGGTCTCCAGGGTGAGATCTCAGAGCATCAGCCCAAGCTGTGCTTCCAGCCCACTGGCAGGCCATGGCAAATGGCTGACGCTAGCTGGGCCTCAGTTTTCCCATATGCAAAGTGGAGATAAAAATACACCTCCCCACCAGGGATGTTCCGAGGATTAACGAAACAATATCAGAAAAGCACTTTGTGGTGTTATATATCCCAAAAGGTATTACCATTATAAAATGCACAATATAAGACTCTATTTTTTACTTTGTGACTTTGATGGCATGAACAAACTTCACCCTCCAGCTTTTTAATATGATTATAAGCCCTTTACAAGAATGTGGCTTTCACTTTGCACAGCGGGATACATAATATTTCTTATAAATTTAATTTAGAAAACGGCAGGAAAATAATGTTAAGGATTTGCCTTAAACCCACTAAAGCAAGGCAATTCCATTAATACTGCCACTCCATCTTTAACTCGATGCATTGTGCCTTAAGATGACAGTCTCCTAGATCCCTGCTATTCTTCAGAACAATAAAGGTAAACTTGAGATACAGGACACACTTTGTCTGTGCCTCACCCCCACCCCCACTTTTTCTAAACCTGCCTAGTCAGATCCTTAACAACACCCTTAGTGATTATTTCTTTTGAAGCACTAGTTGGAAAAGTTCTTTGGTAAGTTCCTTCTTAACTTCCCATCATGGCTGCTCCCGGCTATTAGTCCCACCACTGACTGACTTACAACTTTTGACTGCCTGTGGTCAAGGCATCCTGGAGCAAACTCTGCATGCCAGGGGGAAGATGGAGCTGCGAAAGCTTTTAGGTGTTGGTGTGATTTGAAAAAGCTCTTCTCCTTGAGGGTTTTAAAATTAGCTCACGGTCTTGGACAAATTCTCCTGTTCGAAGCATTTCTTCTCAATCCCCTCTATGGAAATTTCCTAAGTGCTGCAACAAATTGTCATAAACCTTGGAGCATAGAACAATGCAAATGCTTTAGGTTCTATGGGTTAAAAAGCCCAACACGGTTCTTCCCAGACTGAAATTAAGGTATTTACAGAGCTACATTCCTTCTCTACGCTTTAGAGGAGACTCTGTCTCCTTATCTTTGCCAGCTCTTAGGGGAGGCCCACATCCCTTCAGTGTTAGCCCTTTCTTGCTTCTTCACAGTCTCAGAGAGTGATTTACTGTCTCCTATATCACCCTTTGACTTCCTCTACTATTTCCTTCTTTTACTTCCAAATATCTTAATTGTCGAAAAGAAAAGGACAAGACTAGAGATATCTCTCCATGGATAAGAGAACTTGTTGCTCTAGCAGAGGATCTGGGTTTGGGTCCCAGAGCACACAAAATAAAATAGCTCGTGCCTCTCTGTCACTCTAGCTCCAGGGAATCAGAAACCCTCCTCTGCCCTCCACAAGCACTGCACGGATGTGGTACACAACCATGCATGCAGTCAAATATACATGTACTTAAAATTAAATAAATGTAAACAATGTTTAAACAAAGAGGACATGGAGGTGGGAAGGCATGTGTTGGGCCTATCTGGAGAAAGTGGGAAGGAGTTGGGAGTAGATATGTGTTTAGGTAAATATTATTTGAGGGTTTCTAACCCACTTTAGTTCCTAAGTAAAAGACGCAAGCCTTTATATTTATTATAAGCCTGGAGAGCACTAGAGCTGGGCAGATATCAACCCTATATGTTATTTTGTTTTACTTTCAACAACCCCAAGACATCACTTGCCATGTTCCACCTGGGCCTCTCCTACTCCATCTGGGTGGCCCTCGTGGCTATGCGTTCATGATCCACTGCCCCACGGCATCTTTCGTCTTCCTCTCTTCCCTCTCACATGACCCTAAGCCTGGGAACTGAAGCCCTGCCTACCTCTATTCTGCCCAACTATAGTCTGTAGGCATCTTTATTAACCAAATTAGACCTTGGGACCCAGAATTTAGCATTACAATATGGAGCAACAGACCAAACCTCAACAGATATAGTCAAGATACATTATACAAACACGTGAAATTCTCAAAGAGTAAAGGAAAAATATTCCTTAAAAAAAAATCTTAGTACTTACATCTGGCCCTCCTAGATAGTCCGGAATTGTCCCGAATATCTCAAGGTGGGCTGATTAGTTGGCGTCATTCCAACTGCAAGCTTAATTTTCCTTTAACATCTAACAACCCATATCCATGGGTCCAGAGGATTACAACTTGGACATCTGTATAGAACAGGGACATTGTTCTACTTGCCACCAGACCCAAGGATCCCGAGCAAGTATCGTAGGTCCATAAAGCACAGGAATGGTGATATGGGATGCTGCTACCTGAGCCAGAAGCTATGCTAGAAAACAACTTTCCTTGCTCTCTGGCAATGCCTCTTCCTTATCAGATCCCATGCCCCACATGTCCTTTTCTTCTCTTGGGGGAGAATCTTCCCACACCCAGATCGATCCATTATTGCTGTCAACTGGATAAATCTGGATAAATGATAAATTAGCCCAGTGCTTTGGGCAATCTGCCTCTGGCAGGAGATTCTCCGATCAGAAAGGATCTAGATCTGGATAAAACTTGAATACTTACAGTGGAAGTTGAGTATCACTCTATAACTCTTCCTGAATTCTGTTTCTGTGTGCCTCTGTACAGCTGAGTGTGGCCAAAGTCACACTATAATGTAACGAATAAGTATAATTGGCAACTTATGAATTGATAGACACCTCTAAGATAAGTAAAGCACCCTTCTGGGTGTCTGTGAAGGTTTTTCCAGAGAGGGTGTTATGACAGTAGCAGAGGGGGAAAGACCCATCCTAGATATGGGTCGCACCATGACTCAGGCTGGAGGCCCAGGTAGAATAAAAATAGAAAAGTGTGTCTGTCCCGCAGGTGACGTTCCATCTATCCTTAGCAGCCTATAGTGACTCCCAACACCTGACAAAAGAACAGACTGCAGCCTTTTCAACCTTTACGTATGGAATCACAACAAAAATTCTCAGGGAACGTCCATGTCTTCGCTTCAGACAGAGCTTCTTACACTCTTGCACTGTGTTCAGCTCCTGTGTTCTTTGCCTCTTTCGCATGTAGGAAGCCATTGTTGGACTCTCCAGTCAATTGATTTTATCTATTTATAATTATTGGCTAAGTTCTTCTAGAGAATGCTGCCTAATACAGGCCGTGAATAATACTTGCCTTCGTTATAACACACCTATGTAGCAGGTAGGAACCGTTGCAAACCCTTTGCACACTGTGTGTAGGACACATAATCTAATCATTGTGAATCAGCCCAGGTTAATTGACTCCATGGTTACCTTGTTCTCTTACTTGGGGATATTTGGAGGTACCAAATAACCTCAAATATCTTGGAACTCAGGATTCTTTCTGTCCCTTCACTCTATCTTTGTATATAAGAGCATTGCCTCCTTGTTAGAGGCGATTGGTTAATTACTTATCCTATTAAAGCCTTTATTCTTAGAAAGAAAGAAGCTTCCAGCAGCATCGGAAATGACTAGGGGTGAGTCCCGACACTCTGGCACTGACAAGAAGACACCTGTGGTCCTCTGAGGTCCTCACATCATTCCACAGGGCAGCTGTCTATGTTCAGGCATGGTTCCTCTCAGATGGAAACAAATGAAGCCAAAAGCCTCCCCACTGTGAAATTCTACAGTATTCAAGGAGGGCAGTGTGGGAGATTGACTGGCAACCAAAGATTAATTGGGTCTGTGTGGGTAAGTGCTCGATGAGACAAGGTCAGCCTTTGCTCTGTGTCAGCTTGAAAGAGGATGTTGGGAGTGGAGTCACGAGGCTGTGAAGGGCAGCCTCAGGGTCAGAATGACAGCAGCTCAGGGAAGGCTCTGGGCTGTGAAGTAAAACAACCACCAGTGGAAATGACCCAGGGCTCTGATGATATGCCACAGTGACGAGCATGCTCTTCAACTGACATTCAAATGACTGAAATATCCCCCTACCCTGATGGCCTGAGCCACACTGAGGGAGAACTCAGATCACCAACCAAGGGTTTAACGTTTACTAAACATAGTGTTAAAAGGTGTCTCAGTCCCCAAGGTTTGAAGCCTTTGTGATAATGTCACACGGAGGCACAGTTAATAGAATGCATGGGTGGCCCCCTTGGAAAATGTACACTTCTAAATGAGTCTATTAAATTGCTAAAAATATTGTCTCTAGCAGATACAGCCTTTTCTCTTAAAGATAGACTCAAAGAGAAACACAGCAAATATATAAGTGTGGGCTCTTCTGCTCGATTTGGGGCTGGGATCTATAATCAGCTTTGCTACTTCTCATTGTATCTGGATGTCTGATAGAAAGAAAACTTGGTGAGTGAGGTAAGGTAAAAAGAAAAGTAAGAAAACTTTAAGTATTGGAAGAATTACCATGCCAAAGGGCAATTGTGTTAGGTTTAAAGCTTGTGATTATACATGACCTAGCTGGGAAGTGCTGTTAACAGACTAAACCTCCCATCTACAACATTCACTCTTGATGGGGGTTCCTTGCTGTAGGCCTTGGTTCATGGCCTGGACAACCTCATGCTCATCCTCAATGTTTGGTTCTACTTGGGGATGTAACTTTAACTTACTGACTCAAGCTAACCAGTACTACAAAGGCTAATGGAAACACAGTGCTAGTTTTTTTGTTTGTTTGTTTGTTTGTTTTGTTTATTCAGTAGCCAGAAGCTCATGAATCACGTATCTGGGAAGTCGAGTTAATAATCAGAGGCCCTCTCTGAATAGCCAAAACACTCTTGAGCAGCAAAGATAACACTAGCAGCATCGCCCTGCCTAACTGGAGAGTAGGGAATAATCGTAACCAAATAAGCCTAGCAACCACCACATGCCAAGGAAACAGAATAGAAAGGAGAACACAGAAACAAACCTAAATGTTTACAGCAAACTAATCTTTACCACAGACGATTTTAGTTTTTAGGTTTTGTTTTGTTGTTGTTATTGCTGTTGCTGCTGCTGTTACAAAATAACCGACACAAGCTAATTGAGGAATGAGGGGTTTATTTTGTCTCACAGTTTGCAGGCACAGTTCATCAGGGCAGAGAAGGCACAGGAGTAGGAACATGAGGCAGCTGGTCACCATCCTCAGCAAGGAGTCTGCGATTGGTCAATGCTGATGGTCAGCTTTCTGCTCTTCTTCATTATAGGAAGGCAACCAGATGCAGGATGGGTCTTCCTACTTCAATTCCCAATCTAGAAATTTCCTACAAATAGACATGCCCAAAGGTGTATCTTCTAGATAATTCTAAATTCTGACAATCTGTATGAACCAGGCACCAACTATACACTGGATGAAGTAGACTGCCTTTCACAAATGGTGCTGGGAAAACTGGATGTGGATATGAAGAACAATTACACTGGACCTATATCTCTCACAATTTGTAGAAATCAATCTGAATAGATTGATCAAAGACTTAGATGTTCTCCAACCATAAAAGCAACCTGAAGAAATCATAGGGAAAGTATTTTAGGTGTTGGTCCTAGGGAAGATTCTTTTGTATAGGAACCCAAAATAACAACTGAAAATGGGATGACATCTAAACAGGAAACTACTCTTCAGCCAAGGAAACAATCAGCAGAGGAAAAAGGCAACGCAAAGAATGGAAAAACATATTTGCAAACTTTTCTTCTGAAAAAGGTTAAGGTTGCATTATTATTATTCAGAGTGCATGCATTATTCAGAATGCATAATCAACTCAACAACTCAACAGCAAAATTAACCCAAATAATCCACATTCAAAATGAGCAAAGAGCTGGACTTGGTGGTACACATCTGTCATCCTAGCAATCAGAAGGCACAAGCAAAGTTGCCCCAAGTACAAGGTCAACCTGGACTTCATAGTTAGTTCCAGGCAAGGCAGGGATGCATAACAAAATAAACATGGAGAGATGAGCAAATGGTCTACAATGAGCAGATGGCACACAAATGGCCGACAAGTATATAAAAATGCTAAATGTCACAAATCTCCAGGGAAATGCAAATAAAACCAACAATGGTATCAGGTCATCCCAATTTGAATGATTTCTTTTCCCCTTAAGACAAAACACAAATGTTGGTGAGGATACACTGTAGATAGCAATGTAAATTGGTGCCACCATCAGAGAAAACAGTGTAACGGGTTCCTCAAAAAACTTGAAATAGAGCTATATGATGCAGAAATTTCATAAGTGGTTGGAGAGAAGGTTCCGCAAAAGAGCAACTGAGTTTGACTCCCAGGACCCATTTCAAGTACCTCATAACTTCCTGTAATTCCAGCCTTAGGGGATTTGATATCCTCTTCTGGTCTCTGTGGGCATTATACTCATGGGTACAGATTTACTCACCCTCCATCTCCCACATATATGTAAAGTTAAAAATAAAAATAAATAACCCCATTGCCCTTCCAGTCTGTACCTCCACCTGTGCTGCCCTCTGTAACCCTCCTTCTGACCTCACATCCTGCCTGTCTTCCAGGAGGTCTGGCTTAACAACCCTTCTCCTGATCTCACATCCTGCCTGTTTCCCAGGAGGTCTGGCTTAACCAGAGACACAGGTGAGGCATTGGCCTAATACCCATGCCAGCTAGGAACCCTACAGAGCCCAGCAGATGTGGGATCTATGTCAATCTGCAGGAACTCCATTTTACTTCTGTTTTGCACCTCCACCTATACTCATGGCAAATTGTGCCTGCTCCCTGCCCCCACAGCCTGCTTGTCTCCCAGAGCATCTGCCATAACTACGGACACAGGAGGACTGCTCTAACCAGGGTCAGAGACTGCTCTAGCCAGAGACAGCATTGCCTGCCTCCCAGGAGGCCTGCTATAAACCAGGCTACACAGCTCTACCTGCCTTTAAGTAGGCATACTCCAATCCAAGATACTCAGTCCAGTTAACAGCAGAGATAACCAGATGGTGAGAGGCAAGCACAAGAACATAAGCAACAGAAAGAAACAAATGTAATTGGACACTATCAAAACCCAGTACTCCCACCACAGCAAGCCCTGGATACCCTAACACACTTAAAGAGCAAAAGAGTCTGATCTAAAATCCCATCACATGAAAATGATAGACTCCTTTAAAGAGGATATAAATAACTCCCTTAAAAAGATACAGAAAAACATAGGCAAACAGGCAGAAGCCCTTAAAGAAGGAAAAAAAAAACACCACCCCAAAACCAAAACCAACCAACCAACCAACCAACCAAAAAACACCTTAAAGAAATAAAGGGTAATACAATCAAATAGGTGAAGGAATTGAACAAAATGGTCCATGACCTCAAAATTGAAATAGAAACTATAAAGAAATCACAAACGGAGGCAAATCTGGAGATGGAAAAACTAGGAAAGCGAACAGGGAACTATAGATACAAGCATCACCAACAAAATACAAGAGATGAAAAAGAGAAACTAAAGTGTAGAAGATACCATAGAAGTTATTGATACACCAGTTAAAGAAAGTACAAAGTGTAAAAAGTTCCTAACCCAAAACATCCAGGAAATTTGGGACACAATGAAAGGACCAAACCTAAGAATAATATGAATAGAAAAAGGTAAATATTCCCACTTAGAAGGGCCAGTAAACACCCTCAACAAAATCACAGAAGAAAACTTTTCTAACCTAAAGAAAGAGATGGACATAAACATTCAAGAAACCTACAAAACACCAAATAGATTGGACCAGAAAGAAAATCCTCCTACCATTGAAAGGTAGAAGTTTTAAGGTTGCCGTCCTAGACAAAAGTTTAGAGCAGAAGAAAGAAACTGGTCGGGCCCCCGGAACTGCAATTACACCAGCCAGTTTGGCAACTCGCTCCCAGGAACTAACTGACCATAAAGTTAGATTAAAATCTTAAAGAATCTTGAGAAACAGGAAGCTTCTCCCAGGAACTGGCAGACCATAAAGTTAAACAATCTTGAGAAACAGGGAGTTTCTCCTTGTGATTTTTTACTGGTATTCTTGATATTTTCCAATGAGGCCATCCCTACCCCCTTAGGTGGTGGTTTTTGTGGTTTCTTCCTTTAAATACCTCTTCTCCCAGCTACTCATGGTTGAACTCCTCTGCCCCTGTGTGGGATACGAGTCTCAACCCCAGTGCACTGGTTCCTATCAATAAACCTTGTGTAAATTACAGCAAGGACAGTCTTATGTGAGTTCTTGGGGGGGGTCACATCATCCCTAGACTTGAGTGAGGGTCTCCCCACTCCGGGGGTCTTTCACCATATGATATCAAAACATTAAATGTAAGAACAAAGAAAGAGTATTCAATGATGTAAGGGGGAAAGGTCAAGTAACATATCAAGGCAGACCTATCAGAATTACACCTGATTTTTTGACAGAGGCTCTAAAAGCCACATGAACTTGGACAGATGTCATGCAGACACTATGAGACCACAGGTGCCAGCCCAGACTACCACATCCAGCAAAACTCTCAATCACTATAGATAGAGAAACTGAGATGTTCTATGAGAAACCCAAATTTAAATACTATATTTCCACTAATCCAGCCCTACAGAAAATACTAGAAGAAAACTCCAACACAATGAGGGTAACTATACCCAAGAAAAAACAAGAAATTGATCATCTCACAACAAACCCAAAAGAAGAGAATCAATCACACATAATGCCACCTCTAACAACAAAATAACAGGAACTAACAATCATTGGCTATTAATATCTGTCAACATCAATGGGCTCAATTGCCCAATAAAAAGACACAAATTAACAGACTGGATGAATAAACAGGATCCATTATTCTGCTACATACAAGAAACACACCTTAGCAACGAAGACAGACACTACCTCAGAGAAAAGAGTTGGCAAATGGTCCAAGAAACAAGCTGGAGATGACATTCTAACACCAATAAAATAGAATGTCAACCAAATATAATCAAAAGAGACACTTTATACTCATTAAAGGAAAAATCCACCAAGATGAAGTCTCAAATCTGAAAATCTATAACCCACCCATATTCATAAAAGAAATTTTACTAAAGCTCAAATTGCACATTGAATCTCACATAATAATATGGGAAAAACTTCAACACCCTACTCTCATCAATGGACAGGTCATTGAAATGGAAACTAAACAGAGACACAGTGAAACTAACAGAAGTTATAAACCAAGGGTATTTAACAGATAACTATAGAACATTTCATCTCAAAACAAAAGAATATACTTTCTGGACACTGTATGGAACCTTCTCCAAAATTGACCATATGATTGGATACAAAGCAAGATTCATCAGATAAAAGAAGATTGAAATAATTCCTTGCATTCTATCAGATTGCCACAGACTAAGGCTGGACTTAAATAACAAAACCATCATAAATCCCTCATACTCATGGAAACTGAACAATTCTCCACTCAATGATAACTTTGTCAGGGAAGAAATAAAGAAATTAAAGACTTTCTAGAATTCAATGAAAATGAAAGTTCAGCACACCCATACTTATGGAACACAATGAAAGCAGTGTTAAGAGGAAAATTCACAGCATTAAATGACCTCATAAAGAAATTGGAGAGTTCCTATACTAACAAGTTAACAGTATGCCTGGAAGCTTTGGAATAAAAAGAAGCAAACACAGCCAAGAAGAGTAGATGGCAAAAAAAAAGTTGAACTCAAGGCTAAAATCAACCAATTAGGAACAAAGCGAACAATACAAAAATCAACAAAACTGAGAGCTGGTTCTTTGAGAAGATCAACAAGATAAATAAATCTTAGCCAAACTAACTAAAAGGTATAGAGGCAGTATCCAAATTAACAAAATGAGAAATGAAAATGGAGACATATAGCAACAGAAACTGAGGAAATTAGAAAAAAAACACATCAGATCTGACTACAAAAGCCTATACTTAACAAAACTGGAAAATCTAGATGAAATTGATGATTTTCTAGACAGATACCTTGTACCAAAGTTAAATCAAGATCAGGTAAACTATCTAACTCATTCCATAAACCTTAAGGAAATGGAAGCACTCATTTAAAACCTCCTACCCCACCCCACCACACCCCCCAAAGAAAAAAAGAAAAAAGGAAAAAAGCCCAGGACCAGATGGCTTTAGAGCAGAATTCTATCAGACCTCAAAGAAGACCTAATACCAACACTCCTCAAACTATTCCACAAAATAGAAACAGAAAGAACATTACCTAATGCATTCTATGAAACCACATTTTCTCGGATACCTAAAGCACATAAAGACCCAACAAATGAAAGATAACTTCAGACCAATTTCACTTAAGAATATCGGTGCAAAACACTCAACAAAATTATCACAAAATGAATCCAAGAACACATCCAAACATTGTTCACCATAAGCAAGTATGCTTCGTCCTTGGGATGTAGGGATGGTTCAATATATGAAAATTCATCAATGTAATTCACTATACAAACAAACTCAAAGAAAAAAGTCACATGATTATCTCATTAGATACAGAAAAAGACTTTGACAAAATCCCAAGCTCCTTCATGTTGAAAGTCCTGAAAAACTCAGGAATTCTTGGCACTTAAAAGTGGGATCACTCTCTCCCTAGCTATTCAATTTAGTACTCGAAGTCCTAGCTAGAGCCATTAGACAACAAAAGGAGATCAAGGGGATACAAATTGGAACAGAAAAAGTCAAGGTATCCCTATTTATAGATGATATGACAGTATACATGAGTGATCCCCAAAATTCTACCAAAGAACTCTTATAGCTAATAAACAATTTCAGTGGTGGCTGGATATAAAATTAGCTCCAACAAATCAATAGTCTTCTAGGGCAGAACCTTCCCTTAATGAACAAAGATTTCAGGAAGCCAATCACTGGGCAAGTAGGTGAGACTTCTGGGATGTGGAAAAGGGGAATCAGGAGAATATATAGGTCTTTTATACAGGAGAGATGATAGAGGACAAAATGTAGGTAGCTAGAGGCCCCTAGTTCAGGTGGTGGATAGCCAAGATTTTGCATCTTAGAATAGATCACAAATTAGGATGCTAGTTACTTCATCCAGCTATTGTGTTACCTGTTGATTCTAAACTAAGTTTGTGTGGTTTTCCTTCATACAGTGACTCATTTGGGTTCCAGAGAGAAAGATTACAGCGGCAAAGCATGGGTTTGTGAGAAATACACCCCAACTAGCCATGAGAATTTGGAAGCCTGGGGCTAGCATGGCAGCAACCTGCCATAAGAACTTAGCAAGCCAGGTGGAGAGATTTCAGAGCTCCAGGTCAGAGAGTCTGTCAGGATAAAAACAGGTCGGCCAGTCTGCCCAGCTGAGAACAGGCTGGTCTGTCCACTGGTGCCCTGTCGGCGGTAGCATGAGATTCATAATTTTTATTTCTCGCTACAGCCTTCCTTTATACAAATGATAAACAGGCTGAGAAAGAAATTAGGGAAATAGCACCCTTCACAATAGCCACAAACAGTATAAAAATATCTTAATGTAACTCTTATCAAGCAAGTGAAAAGTCTATATTACATGAGCTTTAAATCCCTAAAAAAAGAAATCAAAGAAGACCTCAGAAGGTGGAAAGATCTCCTATGCTCATGGATTGGTAGGATTAACATAGTGAAAATGGCCATCATACCAAAAGTAATCCACAGATTCAATGCAATCCCCATCAAAATTCCAACACAATTCTTTACATAATTAAAAGAGCAATTCTCAAGTTCATATAAACAAACAAAAAACCCAGGATAGCCAAAACAACAAAAGATCTTCTGGGGGAATTACCATCCCTGACCTCAAGCTGTATTACAGAACAATAGTGATACAATTGTTCAGAGAGGTGGATCAAAGGAATAGAATTGAAGACACATAATTAAACCCACACACCTATGGACACTTAATCTTTGAAAAGAAGTCAAAAACATGCAATAGAATAAAGAATCTTCAATACATAATGCTGGTCTAACTGGTGGTCTGTATGTAGAAGAATAAAAATAGACCTAAAGTTCAAGTCCAAGCGCATCAAGGACCTCAACATAAAAGCAGATGCACTGAATCTAATAGAAGAGAAAGCGGGAAAGAACCTCGAACTCATTGGCATAGGGAAAATTTCCTAAACCAAACTTTAATGCTCAGGTTCTAAGATCAACAATAAATAAATGGGACCTCATGAAACTGAAAAACTTCTGTAAGGCAAAAGACACTGTCACTAGGACAAATAGGCAACCCACAGATTGGGGAAAAAATGTCACTAACCATACATCTGATAGAGGGCTAATATCCAAAAATATATAAAGAACTCAAGAAGTTTACCTCCAAAATAATCCAGTTAAATAAGGGGTTCTGAGCTAACCAGAGAAGTCTTAAGGGAAGAATCTCCAATGGCTGAGAAGCATTAGTCATCAGGGAAATGCAAATCGAAATGACCCTGAGGTTCTACCTTACACCAATTAGAATGGCTAAGATCAAAACCTCACGTGACAGCACTTGCTGGCAAGTATGTAGAGAAAGGGGGACATTACTCCATAGCTGTTTGGATGCAGACTAGTGCAACCACTCTGGAAATCAATCTAGTGATTCCTCAAACAATTCGAGATAGTTCTACCTGAAGACCCAAATATACTGTTCCTGAGCATATATACCCAAAAGATATTCCAAAATATCCCAAAGGACATGTCCTCTAATAGGTTCCTAGCAGCCTTATTTGTAATAGCCAGAAATGGAAACAGTATCAATTACTTTGATTTAATTAGAACACATTTTTGGCACTCATGCATGCGCACACACATACACATTACTCCCTTTTTATAGTTACTACGTGTAAGATAGATATAAAGAATTGAATTGAATTTACAAAACATGACCTTTGAAGGCCCTTGATTTTTCAGGTTTCAGTCTAAAGGTATGTGGTCATTTTCATGTGGCAATTTAACTTACAGGAGCAGACCTCACAATGGAGGTTCCAAAGACTTTGGGATGGCACGTGGAAGGCAGTAGTTTAAGGATTCAAAGCCTCAATGCGATAGGAGGAATGGATTGGCTCATTTTGGAGATCAGTTGCACAGCATGGTGAATAGGTCTAACATCAGAGTTTAATATCACCACGGACAAACTTCATATGCTTCCATCATGAAGTATATTAAATATTGGAGATGATAGAGTGTTGATGAGCCTAACTTAATAATTCCATACTGTAGTCAAAAGTACTATTGTTTTGGAAACATGTAGCCTAGGCTGGCCTCTAGCTAGGTCATGGGGTCATTATTAGAACCACCCAGAGAGAACACCTAACAACAACAACAACAACAACAGCAACAACCACAGCAGCAACAACAACAACAACAACAGCAGCAGCAGCAACAACAACAACAAAAATGGTTCCTTAGTGCTCATGAGTGGGTCGATCAATTCCTGTGCTGATTACTATTATTCCTAGTTTAGACCTAGGCAAACTATGGCTTAGATCACATAGCCTGCATGGATACATGAGTTAACTCTGGGCCTTTGTGACTCTCAGGTCACCATTGTATACATGTCTGAAGTGACTGGCATCTCACACTCAGATATACAGCCAGTTCCCTGACAGGGTTGGACAAACACAGCCACATCCTTGATTGCTCACTGCCTTTAAGCTGCCACACTGACCATTCCCTTCTGCTAACATAATTTTTTCTTCTGTCTTCTCTCTTCTAATTTATTCTTTGTACTGCCACCACAGTGATCTTTCTAAAACACAAATCTGACCCTCGTCTTCCCCCTGCTTAAAACGCTTAATTGGGTTCCGTAGGATAAGCACAGATTCGCTGACTGGGGTTGCAAACTCTTTCATGATCTGTGCTGCTTGCCTCTCACGCCGCCATTTCACTCTTCCCCCCACCCTACTGTTTACTCCTCCATATTGAACAGTCTTTATTCATGGAATCTCAACCTATGTCTCTCCCTTGTTTGCTGGCTCTTACTCTGATCTCTCTCTGTATCTTTGTCTACTCCCCAGCCCCCATCATATGTGTGTTTGCGTGTGCTGAGGTGTGTGAATGGAGGCCAAAGGACAGGTTTCAGGAGTTTCTTGTCTTCCATCTTGTTGGGAAAGCAGGATCTCTCTTGTTTCTCTAAGCTGTATGCTGCATACTCCTGCTAGCTGGCAGATAGCTTCTGGGTCATTGTCTTTGCCTCCCATCTCATTGTAGGAAATTACTGGAGTGTCATATTTTTATATATGAGGTGAGGGTGGGGATGAACTTCAATTATGAGCTGGAACCATCAGACTTTCATGGCTAGTTTATGGCCTTTATCTGCTGAGCTATCTCAGTGCCCTCTCCATGTACTTATAATTATCAATTTCCTCTTTTTTCTTCTTATCACTTCCTCTCCATCAGTTGCTTATTACTGCTTCTTTATCTTGTAACATCATCCTCATCCATCAACTAATTTCTTTCCTATTTGTTGAATATCAACTCGTTTGCTCTAGGCACCAAGTATAGAGAAACAAACAACACAGGGGTGGAATTTCTGTTTCAATGGTAGAAGACAAGTTAAAATCCAAGAAGTCAATAGAGATGATGAAGCCCTTGGATTTTGATGTGTAACATGCTAAGAAGCACAGTGATGTTGATGTGTTGTTGAGAGGAAGGAGGCAATCTTATCGCTCTAAGATCTGAATTGAGAGGAAGCCTATGGTGTACCAATCACAAAGACCACCTGTACAAAGGCACACATCTAGAAAGGTAATTGAAGAATTAAAGACACAGAATGGCTTCCAGAGAACAAAAATGGAAATTGAGCTTGAAATTGAGTACCCAGTGCTAGGGGTAGCACATCTTCATAGCCCAAGGAAAGATACTTGGGTTTCCTTCC